>NC_061119.1:154160899-154260600 GCF_002878395.1 Capsicum annuum | reverse complement strand
ATCAGATTAACCTCCATCGACATGATGAGAATAAGGAATAGACAGAATGATAATTAAATACTAAATAAGAATTAAAAATTCAAAGTCGACCACCATGTCCAAACATAAATTTTTGAATCCCTTGGGTAGATCCGATATACAAAAGGAGAAAAATACATACATTTATGCATTACATACATACACTAAAAGAAAAAACATAACCTAATTATTATCATTATTACTATTATTACTATTACTATTATTATTGTTTACTGGACAATTTTCATTTGGCAGCAGCAGGGCCCTCCTCAGCCTTGCTCTGAAGTCGGTCAAATCCCTCTAGAGTTCATTAAACTGCCTTTGAAGTTTTCATAAGGACTTGATATAAATCTTCTTGTAAGAATCTGGATCAACCATATTTGTATTGTAAGTATAGTAGAATGAACGAGTGAGAGTGAGTAAGGAAGACGGAGGGACATATTTATAAATGATTGAATTGGAAGGGGTTAGTTAAACAAAAAGCCATGACTGTTCATATCCCTTAATTGGTGACTTTTTGAATATGTAAATTAAAAAAATTGAATCTAAGTACAACATTTTATCTTTTATTGTATTTCAGAAAGAAAAGAAAATTGCTTTAAAATAAATCTAACAGATGGGTAATCTGTTGCAAAATATATTCCATCTGTCAGATAACTTACAACATATTGACAATCTATTACAACAGATGAATATATCTATTTGCTTTTCCAACAGATGTGCAATTTAAACAGATGTGACATCTGTTGCAACTTGCTAGTCATCTGTTTATTCAATTTAATCCATAGATGGGCTAAGAAGAATAAGGTGCGTGCAAATGGATCCACTATCTTATATATGAGATTTAAGTAAGTATTACTGATAAGGTCACCGGGACAACACACACAAAGTACAATATTTTTGTGAATGAAATTTTAACCGATTAGGCACTTATCATTCAAACAAGATCCTGCATTATACAGTTAAGTTTGATGGGTTTGAATTGATAAGGCTAAGGGCCCATGAACATGGTTCAGATACCCTGCTACAAATTACTGATGGTTGTTGCTCATTTTTATGCGTGTCAAGTTTTGAGAAGGGATCAATATTTAGTGTCATTGCAGAGATCCAATAGCGATTGGACTTAACTTTAAGTGTGCATTGGACTCTGAGAAGGCCTTAGAAGCCTCGCACAACATCAAATAAGAACGAAAAACCAATAGAAATTCCCCCCGCCCAAATTTATATGGAAGGGTTGATCGAGAAGATGATTATACGCCAAAAGAAGCCAAAGGAGAATTCCTACGAAGGAAAGGGGAGTTGATGGAAGGCTATATCATCTGAGATCTAATTGAACAAGAAACAAAGGGTAGAAAGTAACTTCTAGCAAATCTGGCCGATGAAATTATCTTAAAACATGAGAAATCTGAATCAAGTGCAAATATGAAAGTGTATCCGGTAATGAAAAATCCATTTGTTGTCTCTCAGAAAGAAAGATAATATAGATGGACACTTTGGTAGGGAGCTGCGACTAGGTAGAGTGGTCGGGATTATCACCTAGATAGAAAATAGTAGAAGACCAAGAAAGCATCCTTACGGGCTTCGAAGGTTGAAATGATGTACAATAAGTCTAGAAAACTTGCGCCAACAGCAATTGCAGTTAAAGTAAGGAATCTAAGCAAAGGAGGCAATTTCTGAATTTTAAATTACATCCCATGCCTTCTTGTTTGTGGTTCCAATTAGGTCCACTGTTGTTGACCTGATCGAAACCACAAACAAGATTGAAAGACAAATTGAGTATCATTACTTCCTTAGCAATATGAATTAATTAATTGTGTTTTATAGTCTTAGCATGCTTTCAACATTTCTTGGAGAAGATTAGAGGCTTGCTGTAGTATGTGAATCCCGATAATTTTCAAGCTTAACTCCAGCTTGCCGATTTGGTATCCAAGATTGTTGTTGCCATCTTTGAAGTTGGTATAGTGTTCCTGGTCTCTTGTGAGCTCGATCAGGAACACTACATTTAAAGTTGTGGCATTGAAGAAGGCCTTCAGAACACTTTCTTTATAATCCTTAAAGGATACATGGAGGGTCGATGTGTTTGTTTTAGGTCAAAATGTGTTAATGCACACTTAAGATGTGGTCCCAACTGTTGAACAACTCACTTTTATCGAGCGTTGCTCAATGCATCTTGCTCAACCAACCTTCAAAGGATTTGATGAATTAATAAGCAATGAGTTAAATAACATTTGATCTAAACCTACTCTACCAAGCCTATCAAATATTACGTAACTCCAGGCTCATTACCCTATCAAAAAACTTTGCTCGAGTTAGAGGACAAATCAAACGAGCTCAATTTCAAAGCCTTTCTACTAATCGCTCTTCTCCACTATAGATGATAAGATATCCGCCATGCAAAAGTTTATACCGTCATCAGAAATGCTTGCCAAGGCGCAAGTCTTCAGAAGACATCAACAGTAATCTCTCAACATCAAGTGATATTGAGAGATTCCTAATCATGCCTTCTTAAGACTTTTTCTACGACCAGAATTTCTGCTAATGACAAGATATCCGCCATGCAAAAGTCTACACCGTCAGTAGAAATCTTGTCAGAGTGAAAGTCTTCAGAAGGCATTATTAGTAATCTCTCAACATCAACGAAGTCTTGTAAGAAAGTCTTCAAAAGACATTCAAAAATAAGGTAGTTTTCAGCAATGACTACATATAATTACGGCATAAACAACCTCATTACATTCACTCCTCGTTCAAAAAAAAAGGCAGAAATATTTTCATTTGCATTCACATGTTATTTATTTAATCGTCTTTGTTTGGTTTGTTAAATAAATAACATGCGAATGCAAATAAAAATATTTCTGCCTTTTCTTTTGAACGAGGAGTGAATGTAGTAAGGTTGTTGATGCTGTAATTATGTGCAGTCATTGCTGAAAACTTCCTTATTTTTGAATGTCTTCTGAAGAATTTCTTACAAGACTTTCTTGATGTTGAGAGATTACTAATAATGCCTTCTGAAGACTTTTGATCTGGCAAGATTTTTGCTGATAATGTAGATTTTTGCATGGCAGATATCTTGTCATCAGCAAAAATTCTGGCCGTAGCAAAAGTCTTGAGAAGGCATGACTAGGAATCTCTCAATATCACTTAATATTGAGAGATTACTGTTGATGTCTTTCGAAGACTTGCGCCTTGACAAGCATTTCTGGCAATGGTGTAGACTTTTGTATGGCGGATATTTTTTCATCTATATTAGAGAAGAGCGATCAGCAGAAAGGCTATGAGATTGAGCTCATTTGATTTGTCCTCTAACTCGAGCAAAGTTTTTTTTATAGGGTAATGAACCTGGAGTTACGTAATGTTTGATAGGCTTGGTAGAGTCGGTTTAGATCAAACGTTACGTAACTCCTTGCTTATTAATTTATCAAATTCCTTGAAGGTTGGTTGAGCGAGATGCAATGATCAACGCTCGATAAAAGTAAGCAGTTCAATGGTTGGGGCCACATCTTGAGTGTGCATCAACACATTTTGACCTAAAAACATACACAGCGACCCTCCATGTATCCTTTAAGGCTTCTGAAGAAAGTGTTTTGAAAGGCTTCTAGAATGCCACAACTTCGAAGATGATGTTAACTTTTAAGATGGTGTTCCTGATCGAGCTCACAAAAGATCAGGAACTCTATACCAAATTCAAAGACGGCAACGACAAGCTTAAATACCAAATCAACTAACTGGAGGCAAACTTGAAAATTATCGAAATTCACATACTAGAGCAAGCCTTTGATATTTTCCAAGATATGTTGAAAGTGTAGACACTTAATTTAATCCCTCCAAAACCTAATTTATCCATTTTTTATTTCTTGTTATCATATACTCTCACTCATGTGATTATACCCCCCACAAAATACAAAAAATAACAAATTAAATCCCCATTCCCAAAATATTCCCTTATTCTAACTAATTTTTTATACCTTACACCCCTACCATACCCCACTACCCAACCCTACCTTACTATTACATGCCACACAAGCGGACACCACAAATGTTTTTACCCAGGGAATATAATCACTATATAGTTGACATACTAATATATACATTCAGGGGTATGGACTGAAAAAAAGAGGGATTTCCCTTCTTCTTGAGCAAGAAAGACACGCTGTACACACAAATATACACATACACGTTCACACACCCGAGCACAATGCTAACCTCACCACAAATTCTCATATATATGCACACAGATTCACGACTATGGAAGGACGCTCATAGTAAAGTAGATCGAGAGAGGGAGAGAGCGAGAGAGAGAGAGTAAAGCAGCGGAGAGAGAGAGAGAGTGAAGCAATGGGTGAGGGAGAGAGACAGCCAAATTTGTACCAGCGACCAGATCTCGCCGATGATTCGGCACTGACCAAGTCCACTCCTAAAAAAGAAGCTCCGTTATTCACCGAAAAACACTCAAAAACCCAATAAAAGTTGACCCGTCTCTCTCCGTCCCATTGCGTCTCATCGAAAAATTCCATCAGTGATGCAAATAGATACGCAATTTCATTGGTTACTCAAATCTTGATCAAATTTAGGTGTCATTGTTCGAGTTTTCCTTTCGAGTTGCCACAAGGCTCTTTTTCAATTAGATTTTGAGGAATTTTGTGCTAGAATTAGTTCATAGTCGAGATCTCAGTGTTTGTTGAGGTTCTGATGAGGTCCAGTTCGTGAGCTCCGATCAACTATTTAGTTTGAAATCAAAAGTGCGATCAAATAATAATCACAGTTTTAAACACTCACTTTAAGGTTCATCTCTCTAATCTTATTCTCAGTTAATTCTTGGTTTTTGTGTGATTGATTGGTCTCGATTTTTCTCTTATTTTTTGCGTGATGTGAATGATAGATGTTATATTGTATTGATGGTAGATGGTTAAAATTATTAATCATGAATAGTGGAAATTTAGTGTTAAAAGGAAATTCGGGGCGAAATTGAAAAATTGATAAATAGGGTGAATTTGGATGGATTAAGATTTTGGTTTAATTTGGTTTAAGTATGAATATTGTTGAATGCGATAATATTATTTATTTAGGCTGAAATCGATAGGCAAACATAGGTTGGGTACGTAAACCCAGGAATAGTGATTTTTTGAATGTGTGAATGCGCATGCGAATGGTTCTTTTTACTTTATTGCACAAGATTTGAAAAATGTATTCAGTCATCGGGGAATGCCCCAAGGTCATATTGTACTTATTAATTAGGGAATGCCCCGAGGTATCTTGTACCCGAAGAACGTTCGTGATGAAGGCTCAAGGCGTCGGGTAAAGCATTAGTATAGGATTAGTTTAGAATAGGATTTACATTTTTGCATTTTTCTATTTTAGGACTGTATAATTGGACTGAACACTATATTTTAGATTTGTTTTGTTTCGTGTGTTTAATTGATTGTTTTATGTAATTGATTGTTTTATGTGTTTTGTGTGGTTTATACATTTGTAATGTCAAATTAGCTGATTTACTTCACCAAACGACCATGGTCGAACCACGGGATCGAGGGGTGCCTAACACCTTCCCCTAGATCAACAGATTTTCTTAGCCAGAATCTCTATTCGCAAACCAGTTTTTAAAGAGTCAAATTATATCGAAAAGGATTTTTCAAAGGTGACTTGCCACACCGGATTATACCAA
The DNA here is from genome assembly GCF_002878395.1 of Capsicum annuum. Lineage (NCBI taxonomy): Eukaryota > Viridiplantae > Streptophyta > Magnoliopsida > Solanales > Solanaceae > Capsicum > Capsicum annuum. The sequence goes on along the minus strand of NC_061119.1, from coordinate 154,254,923 downwards.
GCGGCGACTCTGAATTTGAATGTTAAAATAATCTTTTTTTGAAACAAATCTTTATTTTGTTACTTTAATAATAAAAGACCTTTCGAAACTTAAAAACTAATCTTTTGGGTGTAAAATTGGGTGTGACAGCTCTGACGATTCTGCTGGGGACTTTTCAGAATTTGAGCTTATTTTGGAGTTGTATCGGCTTAGTTTGGAACTATAGGTGTACAGACATTTTGTTTGTGTTGTTTTATGTTATTGTTTATCATTGTTGAGTGCCCACGTGCTCTTTGTTTACAGTTTTATTTTATGTGTTACCGCTTTATATCTGGCATCATGTGCACAACCCGAGTCATTCTTTCTGTAATAAGTCCGTAGTATATGTGTGTCTTATTTTAGGAGGGGGAGCCATTGGGTTATATAGAGTAGGTGGACAGCTAAAGCAAGCCACTATCGACTATACGCTCCCCCGAATATCCTTGTTAGTGGACCCCAACGTAGGTCAGCCTTTAGGTCATGCTTATCTGCATCATATTGAGACCTAGCTGGACCCACGTGACCCTTTGTAGGAGGATCACCTCTAAAGCATCCCTACGTGCTAAATATTGTATCTTTGAGGGTAACATGGTTATTTGACGGACTGATTTGGGAAAAGCATTATGCTAGAAATAAAGGAAAGTGTGTAGACAAGAAAGTTTGAAAAAAAAAAAGAGAAAAAGAAAAGGTGAGTCAAAAAAAGTGTGTTTCGTAGTTTTTTTTAGAGTTCTTTATGACTTTCGTTTTTCGCAATTCAAAAATTCAAAAAGATTTTTTTAGCTTTTGCACCTACCCCCCCCCCCCCTTAAAAAAAACAAAACCAAAAACATCAAAAGATTTTTCTTTGTCTTCTTTAACAAGCATTCATAATTTGAAAACTCCAAAAAGATTTTTTTTTTCAGTAGGAGCTTTTATAAAAGAAAAAAAAAAGAAAGATGACAGAAGTTTTGTACATTTCATATAACGAAAATACAAAAAAGATTTTTCTTTCATAGTTGTTGATGTCAATGTTATGTGAAATGTCTGATTAAAACCCCAAAAAAGATTTCATCATCTTTCTTTAGTCGTATCTCTCAAGTCAGGGTTCAGTTTGTCATTTAATCCTTAATTGTTCAATATGGACGAACTACGCACCTCTAATTCTCCTCTCTCGGGAGTGAGATACATAGGCAGCCTATTGTTGATTCGGGGATCTTATTTGAAAAAATCAAAAAGATTTTCTTCACTTTTCATTTAGAGTAGGTGTTTCATATACATATTTAAAAGAAAACCACAAAAAAAGATTTTCCTTTAATAGTTTCAAATTTCATTTTCGTATGAAATTCAAAACTGAAAACCCCAAAAGATTTTTTTTGGTAATCATAGGTTTCATTTTGTATAAAAATCTGAAAAATCCAAAAGGATTTTCTTCACTCTTCATTCAGAGTAAGTGTTTCATCTACATCTTTAAAATAAATCTACAAAAAAAAATTTCCTTTAATAGTTTCAAATTTTATTTTCGTATGAAATTCAAAACTGAAAACCCCAAAAGAATTTTTTTTTTGGTAATCATAAGTTTCATTTTGTATAGAAATCTAAAAAATCCAAAAAGATTTTCTTCACTCTTCATTTAGAGTAGGCGTTCATACACATCTTTAAAAGAAATCTACAAAAAAAAAAATTCTTTAATAGGTTCAAATTTTATTTTCGTATGAAATTCAAATCGAAAATCCAAAAGATTTTTCTTTAGTAATCATAGGCTACATTTTGTATAGAGAGTTTAAACTTGAAAAATGCAAAAAGATTTTCGTCAATTCTTTTGACAATTTGTTATTTTTTTTTTTTTTTAAGTTTCAAGAAAAAGAAAAAGACAGGACAAAGAGTTGATCGGTCATTTTTTTTGGCCAAACTTCACGAACTACGCACACCTGATTCTCCTCTCTCCGGAGCAAGATACGTAGGCGCCCTTATTAGGTTCGGTGATCTTTTCAAAAGAAAAGCAGAAAAAGAGTTTTGAAAAAGTGTTGCATTCTAACGCATTTGTTATCTCTTGTTCAGTTAGTTTAAGGTGGTTGGTTTGTGGCATTTTGGCTGGTCTTCCATATTGCACCAAGTCACAAAAGAAGTTATGACCAACAAAGATACTGAGTTTTTTGGTCACTAATCATATAGGGAGTTTGGGGAATGAGAATATAGGAGTTAATGAAGAGATCCAGAAATTAAGGTAGCAAATGATAGAAATGCATCGAGTTTGGGCTAACGGGTTGCCACCTCCTCCATTTCCCACCAATAATTTCGAATATATTTCTAGCTTGCCTCCCTTGTCGCATGCACAATTTCCCATTTTTGTTGACACGCCACAACATTCATCAGAGACTACTCTGGGGCAACACTATCAAAACACTTCCAATATTCCTCTCTAAGCTTCTCAATACAAAACTACCACATACTCGGCTCCACCTTATATTCATGTTTTTGCAGCACCACCCCCACCTTAAACTCCTACTTTTGAGGTTTATCCATCGATTGTACCTACCCATTCTGCGAGAGAGCCTGTATTGAATATTTCTGCTGATCAGCATCATGCTATTGAACCCACATTTAAGTCGACTGATCTTTATGGCTACACTCAACCGCCTGAATTTTCTTTTAATACTGGGAAGCCTGTTATAACATAAGAACAAGAGGAAATGACCAGAAAATTGAGAAGTTTGGAACTAGCTATGAAAGAAAGGGTGCTGGAGGGAAGGAAGAATTACTCATGGCATATTTTGGTGAGAGTCTTTCAGGCCTAGCTTCGTAATGATTTGTTGACCAAGACATCAACAAGTGGATTAGTTGGGATGACCTAGCTAATGAATTTGTCCAATAATTCCGATACAATGTGGAGTTGATTCCTGATAAGAAATCCCTAACTAACATGAAGAAGAAGAATATTAAAAGTTTCATAGAGTATGCGATTAGATGGCATGAGCAAGCTATTAGGGTGAAACCGCCAATGAAAGAGAGTAAGATAGTGGAAGTTTTTATTCAAACATAGAATAAAACATATTATCAACATTTGTTACCAGCATTAGGTAAGCCATTTATTGAGGTCCTCAAAATAGGGGAGATGATAAAGGATGGAATTAAAACCGATCGCATTGTGAGTTTTGCAATATTGAAAGAGACTACTCAAGCAATTCAAAAGGGTTCATGAAGTATTGGGGGAAAGAAGAATGAGGAAGATGCATCTGCTATTATAGTTGGACCGTAGACACAGTCAAGAAGACCACGTCATCGTCACTCTCAGGTTCAAGCCCAAGTTCATACCCAAACCCCACTGAATCACTCCCAAAATCTATTATACTCCATTCCCCTACCTCCATATCCAGTATATAATGCACAACCACATGTTCAACCCCCACCTTACCCACAATGGCACACACCAACTCCTCAGAGTCATCCTTTAACTCCACAAACATACCAAAGCCCTTCTAGGCCTGATTTTCAATCCAAACCAAATAATGAAATAAGGCAGAAGTCGAGGGATAGCTTCACACCAATTGGAGATTCATCTGCCAGTTTATTCCAGAGATTAGTACAGTAGGGCATGATCACTCCTCTCTTTAGGTATACTCCTGACCTGCATTCAAGAAGCTTTGATCTTAATGCATGCTGTGCATATCATACTGATGTTCAGGGTCACAGTATTGAAGATTGTCGTGCTTTGAAAAAAGAAATTGAAAAGATGATTCAAGATAAATCAATTATGGTGTAAACCATTGACAGTGAGGAAAGCTCTAGTCATGCTGATAAGCAAACCAGTGGTTAAGAAGTCAGGCTGAGCAATTGAGAATTCACCCCTCTCCCTACTAGGAAGAGGTCTGGTAGTGTGTTATGTTTTATTTTCTGTTATTTGAATTATTTCAGGATTGTAGTTTGGGATCTATCTTGTTTTATCCCTTTGTCGTTATGTTCAAACCCTTCTCTCTTTTATTTTAATTAAATAGAGTGTCCCTTTTCCTTTGTATTTTAAAATTATTGTTTATTTGTTTTCTTTACATAGCACATTTTATGTTGATTCTAGTGATATGACATGCTAGCGGAATTTTCAGCCAGATCTTAAAATCCAATTTAAGCATGAACATTGAATCAGAGGATTAAAGTTAGAAAAAGAGAGCATCTGAGAAAATAGGTAGAGTGTTAAGACGTTTGATGATAAGTTGAAGCCTTCTTTGAAAATTAAGACACTTATTTTGAGAATCACAAGAATAACTTGGTCATCAATTGAAAGATATGGCTTAATTAGGTCAAATATTGGTTGCGTGAACAGAAAGAAATTCATCTCCATAAATCATGAGTCATTCAATGTGAGGAACGTACAACAAAAGTGGAGTTGTATGCTAGAAAAGCACATAAGAAGTAGTGGCGCATGGACTCAGTCAAAGTTAATTCCTAAAAAGATGTCAAAATGATCTTCATCTCTCACTTTCATATTGCATGATATGTACCTGCATTTTCAAGGATTGATAGGATGAAGACATTTTATTCTGCTATCCAAACATCGTGTCATCCTTTGTTTACCCCATTTGAGCTTTAGTCCTATTTTTCTTTCACACCCCTCTTTTAGAATCAAGATAGAGTCAGCAAAGCTCAAAAGAAAAGTGTCAAGCAAAATAATAGAGTCAAAATAATTTCAAAAAAAAAAATGTACAAAAAAAAAGAAAAGAGAAGAGTGTCGAGAAAAATAAAGTCAAAAAGTTTCAAAGAGAAAAAAGTCAATAAAAGAGAAAAAAGGAAATTAGAGTCAAGAAAAAAAAATGAGTTGCCAGAACTATGCATGACCTGATTTTCCTCTCTCGAGGGTAAGATACGTAGGCTGCCCTACTCTGGGCTCGGTCCAATCAAATAAATAATTTAGAGTCACCCAGCCAAAATAAACTGGGGCATGAGTTAATTTTAATTATTTGAGTCGATTTCAAATATTGTAAGTCCCACCCCACTTCAAGTGTCGTTTGGGGCTCATGCCATTCTTTCTTTCTAACCCTTTCCAAAAGACAAGTTATAATCAAAGAAAGACCTTCAGATCAATTTTTGAGGATATTAAGGCTAAGCATGAAAAGGATATGATGATGCATTTGGAAATTACTTGTCTTCCTTAGCATAAGGAATCAAGAGAAATAAAAATGAGAGTCTTATTGGTGAAAACCCTCCCGAGCACCGTAAGGCGATGGTAAGTTGAGAGAAATAAAAATGAGAGTCTTATTGGTGAAAACTCTTACAGGCACCGTAAGACGACTATGAGTTGGGATAAATGAAAATAAGAGTCTCATTGGTGAAAAACCCTCACGAACACTATAAGGCAATGGTAAGCTGAGAGAAAGAAAGAGGTTTATTGGCGAAAACCCTTCAAGGCCCCACTATCCGAATGAGGTCTCCAAATGAATTTGACTTAAGGAAGCAACTCAGTTCCAAGGCCATTAACTCAACACCAATTGGTTGGAAATGTGGATAGAGAGATCAGGCAGATTAATCCAAAATGCATGGCATAATCATTAGAGTTAACTGTTATTTTTTAGATAAATTTTTCATTTCTTTGTTTCAAATGGGGATGTTTATTGTCTTTTTTTTCTTCTTTGTGTTTTTATTTTATTTTCTTAAGTCAGTTATCCAAATTAAAAAAATCATTATCATTTTTTATCGTCTTTGAGTCAAGTCCATGTCAAAATAAGTAAGAAAAGATTTCAAAACTGGCAGCCAACTTCTTCAATTGCACAAATTAAGACAAAATCCAGCACATGAAAGAGACATGATTGTGAGCCGAATAAGGCATACAGAAAGTTTTGTCAACAAACAAGCCTAGGAATTCATGGAAATACCATGGTTCAAAGAGTTTATTTGAAGAAACATGGCAAAGCAGAGATACTGTGTTGTTTCAGAGGCACTCTTAATAACCTGGGTTTGGGTCAATGATGCAGCAAGTTAGTGACATATGCTAATGGTTGGAAGTAAGGTTAAATGTGACGAGGTCAAGAATGATTGCCGCGAGAGCTAAAGCCACAAATCAACCATCATATTTTTAAACTCACAAGTTTTCTTTGTATGAAATGGGAACACATGTTAACTTTAAATCAAGAATTTCAAAGCCTAGCATTTCTCACTTCTACAAATGCAAGGGGTAATATTGTTGCACAGGTTTGGTGATTAAAACCATGGTAAAACTCATAATCCAATATCTCTAGGAGATGCACTTTCTTGTCCGGGTAATTCAGGTTTATTTCTTAGGTGATGAACTTTCTAAATTGGATTTTTTCTGCTAAAAGTCACACTTTTTAGTTGAGTCCTTCCACTTAACCCTAAGGAGACACATTTCCTTGTTAGGGTAGTTCAGTTTTGGCTTGCTAGGTGACATACTTTCTAACTTAAGCCTTTATTCCTAGAAGATGCACTTTCTGGTTGAGTCCTTCCTTGCAACACCTAGGAGATTCACCTCTTTATCTAAGTAATTCAAGTTTAATTTATTAGGTGATACACTTTCTAAATTGAACCTTAGCTCCAAGAAATCGCATTTTCTAGTCGAGTTATTCCACTTGACCCTTAGGAGATACATTTCCTTAGTGGGTATTCAAGTTTAACTTTTTAGGTGATACACTTGACTCCTAGAAAATGCACTTTCTAGCCGAGTCATTGCATTTAACCCTTAGGATATGCACTTCCTTGTCAATTTATATTTATAAGGAGACACACTTCCTTGTTTGGGTAATTCAAGCAACATTTGTACGAAGATGCACTTCCTTATTTGGGTAATTCAAGCGACATTTGTAAGGAGACACACTTCCTTGTTTAGGTAATTCAAGCAACATTTGTAAGGAGACACACTTCCTTGTTAGGTTAATTCATGAAACATTTGAAAGGAGATGCACTTTTTTGTTTGGGTAATTCAAGCAACATTTATAAGGCGATGCACTTCCTTTATTGGGTAATTCAAGTAACATTTGTAAGGAGATGCACTTTCTTGTTTGGGTAATTCAAGCGACATTTGTAAGGAGACGTACTTCCTTGTTTGGGTAATTCAAGCAACATTTATAAGGAGATGCACTTCCTTGTTAGGTTAATTTATGAAAGATTTGTAAGGAGACACACTTTCTTGTTTGGGTAATTCAAGAAACATTTGTAAGGAGACGCACTTCCTTGTTTGGGTAATTCAAGCGACATTTTTAAGGAGACGCACTTCCTTGTTTGGATAATTCAAGCAACATTTGTAAGGAGATGCACTTCCTTGTTTGGGTAATCAAGCAACATTTTTAAGGAGATGCACTTCCTTGTTTGGGTAATTTAAGTGGTATTTGTAAGAATATTCACTTCCTAGCGGCATTTGTAAAAAGACGCACTTCCTTGTTTGGTAATTCAAGCGACATTTGTAAGGAGACACACTTCCTTATTTTGGTAATTCAAGCGGCATTGGTAAGGAGACATACTTTCTTTTTTTGATAATTCAAGGAATATTGGTAAGAAGATTTACTTCCTTGATTGGGTAATTCAAATTTTACTTGTTAGGTGATGCACTTTCTAACGTAAGTCTTGATTCCTAGTAGATTTACTTCCTAGTTGAGTCAGTCCCCTTGATTCCTAGTAGATGTACTTCCTGGTTGAGTCAGTCCCCTTGATTCCTAGTAGATGTACTTCCTAGTTGAATCAGTCCCCTTGATTCCTAGTAGATGTACTTCCTGGTTGAGTCAGTCCCCTTGATTCCTAGAAGATGTACCTCCTAGTCGAGTCAGTCCCCTTGATTTCTTGAAAATGCACTTTCTAGTCGAGTTAATCCCCTTGATTTCTAGAAAATGCACTTTCTAGTCAAATTATTGCACTTAACCCTTAGGAGACGCACTTCCTTGATAGTTTTTATTTGTCAGGTGGCACACTTTTTAACTTAAACTTATATCTCTAGAAGACGCACTTTCTAGTCAGAATTCCTCACTTTAATTCTTAGGAGACGCACAACCTAGTCTTGGTCATTCAATTTTACTCTTAGGAGATGCATTTCTTGATCAGAATCTTGATTCATCATTGCAACATGCAAGTAGGTATGATGTGACTTTCCCAAAAGTCTTCTGATGGTAAATTGGGGCAAAAATTTAATTTCTGTTTTTGGAACTTTACTTTTCTGGCAAATAAAATTTCTCTTTACAATAATTTTGTTTGGAATAATTTTCTTTCTAGTTTTGATGTGATTTTAGGAACTCACCTGAAGAACAGGTAGAATAAATAGAAAGTCAAGCAACAAGGTGAAGAAGTTGAAAGTCAAGCAACAAGGTGAAGAAATTAAAAGTCAAGCAACAAGGTGAAGAAATTAAAAGCCAACAAATTGAAAAAAAGCAATTCAGGAGCCCACCGGGAGAACCAGGTGAAGAAATTGAAAGTCAGGCAACAAGTTGAAGAAATTGCAAATTAGGAGCCTGCTTGAAGAATAGAGTGATGAAACTCAAGTCAAGAGTCCAAAGAAGCTGCATAGATAGGATTTTTGTAATTTCATTTATGTTTTAACTTGTAATTTTCATTTTTGATGTAATGACAGAGCCACGGACCGAAACCTCAATAGGGCCTCACTCGATTCCCTAACTCGGTATAGTTTCTCTCCTTCCAACCCTTTGAGATACCTGTGACTTGATTCCCTCACAACTTGGGTAGGTAGGATGTCCTAAGTCAAGACCCGGTTGCCCTTCTTCCTTTTGTTTCTTTTCTTGAATAATGGATGGGTCAAAATTTGGTCTAGTTGTCTACTTTTTTTTGTCTGAAAACACTCTGAGTTTACACCCAAAAAGGGGCATGATGTAGACATCTAATTTTGTCCCCCTTCCTAAAACCCAATCTATCCATTTTTTTTATCTCTTGTTATCATATACTCTCACTCATGTGATTATACCCCTACAAATAACAAAAATTAACAAATTAAATCCCCATTCCCAAAATATTCCCTTATCCGAACTAATTTTTTACACTTTACACCTTTACCATACCCCACTACCCCACTCTACCTCACCGTTACACGTCACAAAAGCAGACACACACATGTTTTTACCCCCGGGGAATATAATCACTATATAATTGACACACTAATATATACATTCAGGGGTATGGACTGAAAAAAAGGGATTTCCTTCTTCTTGAGAAAGAAAGAGATGCTGCATATACAGATATACACATACATGCTCACACACCCGAGCACAACATAAACCTCACCACAAATTCTCATATATACACACATAGATTCACGACTACGGATAGATGCTCACAGTGTGAGTAAATTGAGAGAGTGAGAGAGTGAGAGAGAAAGAGTAAAGCAGTGGAGAGAGAGAGAGAGTTAAGCAGCGGGTGAGGGAGAGAGACAACTAAATTTGAGCCGGTGACCAGATCTCGCCGGCTATTCGGCGCCGACCAAGTTTACTCCTAAAAGAATAGCTCCGTTATTCACTGGAAAACACTCAAAAACCCAACCAAAGTTGACCCGTCTTTATCTATCCCATCGCGTCTCATTGAAAAATTCTATCAGTGATGCAATGGATGCGCAATTTCATTGATGACTAAAATCTTGGTCAGATTTAAGAGTCATTGTTTGGGTTTTCCTTTTGAGTTGTCGTGGGGCTCTTTTTGAATTGGATTTTGAGGAATTTTATGCTAGAATTGGTTCAAAGTCGAGATCTCGGTGTTCGTTGAGGTTCTGATAAGGTCCAGTTCGTGAGTTCCAATCAGCTGCTCAGTTTGAAATCAAAAGTGCGATCAAATAATAATCACAGTTTTAAACACTCAATTTAAGGTCTATCTCTCTAATCTTATTCTCAGTTAATTCTTGGTTTTTTTGCGATTGATTGATATCGTCTTGATTTTTCTCTTATTTTTTGTGTGATGTGAATGGTGGATCTTATATTGTATTGATGGTGGATAGTTAAAATTGTTAATCGTGAATAGTGGAAATTTGGTGTTAAAAGGGAATTCGGGGCAAAATTAAAAAATTGATAAATAGGGTAAATTTGGATGGATTAAGATTTGCGTTTAATTTGGTTTAAGTATGACTATTGTTGAACGCGATAATGTTATGTATTTAGGCTGAAATTGATTGACAAACATAGGTTGGGTACGTAAACCTAGGAATGGTTATTTGTTGAATCTGTGAATGCGCATGTGAATGGTTCTTTTTACTTTATTGCACAAGATTTGAAAAATGTATTCAGTCATCAGGGAATACCCCGAGGTCACATTGTACTTATTCATCGGGGAATGCCCTGAGGTATCTTGTACCCGGAGAAAGTTCGTGATGAAGGTCCGAGGCATCGGGTTGAGCATTAGTATAGGATTAGTTTAGAATAAGATTTACATTTTTGCATTTTTCTATTTTGGGACTGTATAATTGGACTGAACACTATATTTTGGATTTACTTTGTTTTGTGTGTTTGATTGATTGTTTTATGTGTTTTGTGTGGTTTATGCTTTTGTAATGTCAAATTAGCCTATATACTTCACCAAGAGACCGTGGTCGAACCACGGGATCGAGGGGTGTCTAACACCTTCCCCTCGATCAACAAAATTCCTTAGCCAGAGTCTCTATTCTCAAACAAGTTTTTAAAGAGTCAAATTGTATCGTAAAGGATTTTCCAAAGGCGACTTGGCACACCAGAATATTCCAAGTGGTGATTCTAAATTTGAATGTAAAAATAATTCTTTTTTGAAACAAATCTTTATTTTGTCACTTTAATAATAAAAACCCTTTCGAAACTTAAAAACGAATCTTTTTGGTGTAAAAAGGGGTATGACAGAAAGCATGCTAAGGCTATAAAACACAATCAATTATAACCATATTGCTAAGGAAGTAATGATACTCAATTTTCCTTTCAATATTATTTGTGGTTCCGATTAGCTCAACAACAGTGGACCTACTAATCGGAACCACACACAAGAAAGCATGGGATGCAATTTAAAATTATGAAATTATCGTCTTTGCTTAGATTCCTTAAGCTACCTAATCACAGCTCCCTAGAAAAGTAACTATCTATACTATTTTTCTCTTAGATAAACAATAGACGGATTTTTCATTACCAGATACAATTTCATATTTGTATTTGATATAGATTTCTCATATTTTAAGATAATTTCATTGGCCAGATTCACTAGAAGTTAATTTCTACCCTATGCATCTTTTTTAATTAGCTCTCAGATGATATAATCTTTCATCAACCACCCATTTCCCTCGAAGGAATTCTCCTACCGCACCTTATGGCATATAATCATCACCCCAAGCAACCCAACTATATAAATTTTAGGCTAGGGCAATAACTATATTGGTTTTTCATTCTTGTTAGATGTAGTGCTAGGCTTCAAAGGCCTTCTCAGAGTCCAATGCACCCTAAAAGTTAGTTCAATCGCTATTGAATCTCTTTACAATGACACCAAAACTATATCCCTTCATAATGCTTGACACATAAACATGAGCAACAACCAACATTAAATCTTAACAGGGTATCAGAACCATATTCATGGTCCCTCAGCTTTATCAGTTTGGACCTACCAAACTTGACTGTAAAATTGCAGATATCTTGTTTGAATGATCTATGACTAATCGATAAAAAGAACATTCACAAAATTAGTGTACTCTATTTGTGTTTCCATGATAACATTATTAGTAATACATACCTCCTACATATGAAGTGGTTCCATCTGTATGCAGCTTATTCCCCTAAACCCATCTTTACTGCAGCCTCTTGTGATGGTCGAGCAAAAGTTGATCAATTTTTAATTTCTTATATCTACAAAGAAGAGAAAAAAAATTAATGTCACGAAAATAACATTATCCATCTGTTGAAATAGATGTAGAGTCTGTTGCATTAGATGTTGAGTCTATTGCAACAGATATGGAGTCTAATACAACAGATGTGGAGTCTATTGGAATACATCAAACCATCCTTACTGGTGGTTTGATTTGTTCCAACAGTTGCTCCGTCTGTTGCAACATCAATAACAACATAAACTACAAAGAAACAACAAATAAAAAACATCAACAACAAAGAGAAAACAACATTTGTTCCAACACCATCAACAACAAAGAAGCATCATCATTTGTTCCAACACCATCAACAAAACCACACCATAACATAATTTCCAACAATGTCAAACCCACCACCAACATCAATAATAGCATCAACAACGAAGAAACAAACAAAATACATACAAAAAAATGATACTGCCAACAAGGCTTTTGAACTTCTCCCAACAAATGACTTTTTTCCCATATTGTAATAAAAATTCTTGATTTGTTTATTCAATATTTAAAAGTTACTTTAAATTTTTTAAATAAATATGATATGGATAAATGGTAATTAAATAAAAATAGCTGTAAATAACTTGCAAAAAAGAAGACGAGAATGAAAGAGCAATAGTGAACCATACCTTAATGTCAAAAAGGGATTAAAATAGCGATTTCAGTCGAGGAAAGATATGGATTGGTTTACATTAGAAAGGATCTTTATGAGAAAGAAAAGAGAAAAGAGAGAAAAAAGGTTGTGATAACACTAAAGAGGAGAGAAAGAAAAAAATATGAGATGAATAAAATAAATTTAGGGTTGAAGCTGAAGAGATAATTCTAGATGTATTGTGCACGTAGACGTGGGTTTCAATATTCATCAATTAATATAATTAATATTCATTAATAATTTGAGGGGAGCGAGGAAGACTAGTGACATTGAAAAGACAAGATAAGACTACTCAATGAACTCATTTTTGAGTTATCCAAGAAACTCTTCATTTTTTATCACATTTTGTAGTAGTACTACTTTATCTACTCGGACAGAAGCTTGCTTTAAAATTAAAAGAAGAAGACTTTCAAACAGATATGTCATCTGCTGCAACAGTTAGCAATATCTGTTTAAAAATCCCAACAGTATAGTCATCTGTTACAATAGATATAAATATCTATTTAAAAATCCCAAAAGCTCACAGATACAAATGTCTATTTGATAATTAAATTAGATATTTCATCTGTTACAACAAATATTAATATCTGTTTAAATATCCTAACAACTCAGTCATCTGTGAAAACAGATGCAAATGTCCATTTGATAATTAAATCAGATATATCATTTGTTACCACAGATATCAATATCAGTTTGAAAATTTTCAACAGCTCAGTCATCTGTCGCAACAAATGCAAATGTCTATTTGATAATTAAATTAGATATGTTATCTGTTGCAACAGTTATGAATATCTGTTAGAAATTTCAACAACTCAGTCGTTTGTTCTAACATATTTTATTTAAATTGATTTAGGTAGAACTAGGGATGAATGAATGAGTTCATAGGATCAACTACAACTTCAATTGAATCTTTCCAATTGCATGGTGTTGGTATTGTGTTTATCCCGACCCAAGTCGTTGATCGATCACTCTAAGTTGAAATGAGTTCTCACAACTTAATGTTAAGCTAGTACCTAAATTGATTTAGGTGAAACTAGGGATGAATGAGTTCTCATTAACTTAATGTTAATATAAAACCTTAATAGATTTAGATAGAACTAGGGATGAATGAGTTCATAGGGTCAACAACAACTTCAATTGAGTCTTTGTAATTGCATGGTATTGGTATTGGTATTGGTATTATATTCATTCTGACCTGAGTCGTTGATTGATCAATATGAGTTAAAATTAGTTCTCATTAACTTAATGTTAAGATTAATAGTACCTAAATAGATTTAAGCGGAACTAGGGATGAATGAGTTTATAGGGTCAACAACAACTTCAATTGAGTCTTTGTAATTTTGCATGGTGTTGGTATTACGTTCATCCCGACCCGAGTCGTCGATCGATCACTTTAAGTTAAAAACTATATCTTTTGAAATTTTAAAAATTAATTAAGATTAATTCGGACCAAATTAACAATTTCCAAAACTTGTTATTCTTTTCCAAAATTACAAATCTACCCATACAAATCATCCATTTGCGGGAAAAACTTTTTCTCATTTCAAATCTCAAGTTCTCACTTTTCTCTCTCACTCTCTCAATAATACAGACAATAACAACTCAACATATTGCTCAACCCTTCAAAACAGATCGATTTTCTTTTCATTTCCGACCACATAGTTGTTATTTTCGACTTCATTCTTGCTTGTATTCATTGTTTTCTCTGTCTTTGTAGGTAACAGCATTCGAGAAGAGTTCTACATTTGTTCTTTATTCTAAAAATTAGGACTTTTTAGTTAATGATGAAAAAGAAGACTTTTAGTTGTATTATCTTTGAGAATGAGTTAACAATTTTGTGTTTTGATGCTAAAAAGTAGGAAGCACCCGAGAAAACCCTAGTTTTTTCTCAGTGTTTTATTGACTGTCGTGGTATTATTGGATGGTATTTGTGGTATTGTTGGTGGATGTTATTAGTAGTGACGATATTTGTGTTTTTGGTAGTGGTGTCGGTGGTCTTAGTGTTGGTATTGGGGACATTGGTGGTGGTCTTTATGGCATTGGTTATGGTGTTGGTGGTCCATCTGTTGCAACAGGTGGAAGATCTGTTTGGAGATATTAAATAGGTCTTCAAACAGATTCCCCATCTGTTCCAACTAATGGGTTATCCGTTGGAGAATTTTTTTTGTAATGTGGTGTAGAATAATTTATTGAAATTTATCTTACCTTTTTAAAATAATTATGTAGACATCAAATGCAATGTATTTTTTTTATTTTTCTATTGTTTGTAGTTAAAAGATTTCTCCCAAAAGAAAAGAAACTGAAAGTGGATCAACTTCTGACCACCCAACAAAAATGGCTAGAGTACAGATAGATTCAGAGGAACTTCCTGAACAATCTCATCAGGGAAAAATGAAGCTTAGGGAAGTGATAATTCCTTATCACCAATGGGGAGTGAATTAGTATCGTAATCCCAGCATTATCCTGTCAAAATCATTAGTATCGACCGGTTTCGAGTTACGAAGTCGATGGATAACCCTGACAAAGTAACTGGTGGTCTTGTCCTTAAATGTCAGTTGGGGAAACATTTTGATGAATTTAGGAGTATTATGAAGAATGAAAACATAGACAGACTTTTTTAACAAAAGTTGTTTTGCATACTTTCTTGAGCTGTCTGCGGAACGTACTCTCCATTTCCCAATGAGTATGGTATATGGTCTTCTCAAGTGCAGGAACAAGTACGCAGGGAATGATAAAATTTCAGAAGAGGGGGAAAAAATGGATGAAATTTGGATCTACTATCGTGGCATGCGGGTTTGTTTTGGATTGAAAGAGTTTACCATAGTGACGGGCTTGAGATACGATAGTTTAGAAGAACCTCTCATCTAGGAAACACCCTACAACGGGTCCAAGAAATACAAGGGAAAAAAGATGGTTTATTGGGCATTGTTGGACATAGTAGCTACAAAGTGAATGATTTGATGGCAAATCTCGAGGATAAAAACATACCAAAGCACTACAGAGAGAAATTGTGCTTAGTTTGGTTTGTCCATTCCATTTTATTGGCAAGATAAATCAGTAAAGTCATAGAAGATGATTTGTTGGCGCTTTCTAAATATTTTAACAAATTTAACGATTATCCCTGGAGATATGACAACTACTACTTGACTGTCGAATATTTACTGACAAAGCTATCCCCAAAGACGACCACATTATATGGCTTTCCTTGGGCTTTCATGGTAAAATTGATCACTATTTTTACTCATTTATTAATTTATATTGAATATAGTTATTATGATTCTTTTTGCTTGCTTCCTATTTACATTTTTTAGGCTTGGGCACGTGAAGCCATTCCCCCCGAAAGCAGATCAAGGTTTACCTGGATGAGGTTTCTCATCCAAAGATCCTTAGATAGTTGGCTGCAAATGGTAGTAAAAATATTAAGGAGACTCTTGATCTCTTTAGCCCTCCAGATGATATAGTACGTCTTCTTTCAACTAAAATAATTTGCCTCAAAGAAAAATATTAAAATAGATATGTCATCTATTGTAACAGATGGGTCATCCGTTGTAATAGATTACCCGTTAACTGCAACTGGTGCAACATATGGGTAATCTATTACGATAGACGATCCATATTTCACAATAGATTAACCATCTATTGCTCTGATTCTCTGAACCTGACTTAACAGATTGCCCATCTACAATAAATTATTCAACAGATGAGTAATCTGATGCAATATATTATCAATCTATTGTGACATACAGATCAACTGTTGTGGTAGCTAGATCGTTTGTTGCATAAGTTGGTTTTGTTAACATGTAACCCAACTAATTACAAATTATTATTATATGATTTAAATGCCTCCTGTTTTTTTATAGGTTGTGCATTCTTGGATTGTGCCTACTGTTGATGAGTTGGGTATGACTTCTTTTCTTACTCTAGGTCTTGTTGATACAAAAGAAGACCCAACGATGGAGTTAATGAAGAAGGAATTTGATGGAACAATATCCATAAGAAGAGCAGTTAGGCAAAGTCAGCCTAATGTTGAAGCTCTTCATGACCAACCTCAAACTACAACAGATCCAGGTGCTTTTTCTGAGGGTGTTGCTAGTGGAGTTATTGATGATGGTGGCAGTCATCATAATGTTGTTGCTGTTTCCAGTCGCGATTATGAGCATGTTGGTGCTTAGGAAAAAATAAATACGTTTGAAAACACCTTTTGCATAGTTCCCTCTCACCCCTAACTGGTCCCTCCTACCCTTACAGTAGTCTCTCTCGCCCCTTTTTACCGTCATATTCTTATTACAAATATAAAGTGCATAAGGACAGAGAGGATAAACTTTTTAAAAAACTAGAGACTATTGCTGAAGCTGTCGAGAAGTTAAAATCTAGGAGGGGTGTCATACCATCTAATAAGGTGAGGGAGCCATACACTCCTACAGTGGTGATTGGAGGAAGAGAAGAAACATTAGACGAATTCTCTCTATTCTAAAAATAGCAAAAATTGCAATTCCTCCCGCTCCAAAAGTTGTTGAAGTTCAGGACCGCTGAAGAAGGTGGACATATATACGACACTTGGAAACAGAAAGAAGAAGGAACTGGAAGAAATCATGAATGACAAGACAAAGGTTAAAAAAGAATACACCATGCATTCATTTACCGCCAAAGACTTCACGAATATGACAAATATGCATGAGTGGTATGAGGATAATGTAATTTTACTTTTGCTAACCTAGCCTTCCAATCTAATCCATGAAGAAGAATCTACACAGGATATGTGTAATCTGTTGCAACAGCTTGGTATTTTGTTGCAATATAATACAAATTTGTTGCATAAGTTTCGTTAGCTGGGTAATTTGTAAACTAATTCAGAGAACCCTCTGTAATAGACTCTTTCCACTATGTTTTTAATTTTTACAATTACTAACCTATTTAAAAATTATCTTATTATACCACAGTATGTTGATGAAATTCTCTGCCTCATGAGGGGCAGGCAATTAGCGTACCCGGATTCTTATGATGTTGTTGATCGGATAATAGACCTCAACTTCTACAACAATTTCAAGGATAGGTACAATGATCTCCGTAGGAAGGCTAGTCCCAATGTACGGAGATATGATAAGTTAGTTTCTATATTCGAATGGGATAAAGACGTGATTAACTATGTTAGAGGGAAGAGGCCATATCCACACGACAAGAGCTGGACCAAGGCAAAGAGAATCCTTGCAGTCATGAACGTGGAAGTCAAATATTTTCTCTCTATTGAGATACTACTCTACAAGGTAAAGATTAAGGTTTATGACTACAACTTACCTGTCTTCAACGAGGACACATTTTTAACCCACGTGAAGCCACTCTTGAAGTTATTCCCCAAGTTGTTAACGCAGAATAAACTGATGGATCATTTGCCGACAAAAGTCTTGAGGAAGGAATCATGGGTTTTTTAAGGTCGAAATAAGAATATCCAGCTCCAAAGAAACAGAATCGGTGCAGCATGCGGGCCGTACTCACTTGCATACATCGAGTGTTTACTGACCGGCACAAAAATGACCGGTATGTGCGGCACCGTTGTGGGAAAGATGCAAGAGGTCTGGGCTTATGGGGTACTAACTAAATGGTTAGATCCCGTGTATAAATAAGAATATGTACAAAGACAAAAATGAACACGATAATAATTTTTTATTTCAAGCTACTTCACATTACATGTAGTGGTAATAATTTTTATGTCTGGCGAAAGTTGAATTTTTATAATGCAATAGATTATATATCTATTATAACAAATATAGTACCTGTTGCAACAGAGTGATTATCTGTTGGAATAGATTGGTCATCTATTGCATTCTGCTGATGTTTTCCAGTCTATCTGTCACAATATATATATAATCTGTTGTAATATATAATCTATTTGTTGCAATTGATAGGTAATCTATTGGAAAAAATCAAGAAAGTAGGAAGATCTGTTATATAATTTCCAGCAAATGACCTAACTAAATGGTTGGAGCCTATGTATAAAGAAAAATATGTACAAAGACAGAGACGAACACAATGATATTTTTTTATTTCAAGCAACTTCACTTTACATGTAGTGGCAATAATTTTTATGTATGGCAAAAGTTGAATTTTTATAATGCAACATATTTTATATCTATTGTAACAAATATAGTACCTATTGTGACAGATTGATTATCTGTTGGAATAGGTTGATCATCCGTTGCATTATGCAGATATTTCCTAGTTTGTTTGTCACAATAGATATACAATCTGTTGCAACATATAATCTATTTGTTGCAACTGATAGATACTATGTTGGAACAAATAAAGAAAGTAGGAGGACCTCTTATATAATTTCCAATAGATGACCTAACTAAATGGTTGGAGCCCGTGTATAAGGAAAAATATGTACAAAGACAAAGACAAACACGATAATATTTTTTTATTTCAAGCCACTTCACGTTACATGTAGTGACAATAATTCTTATGTCTGGCAAAAGTTAAATTTTTATAATGCAACAGATTGTATATTTGTTGTAACAAATATAGTACCTGTTGTGATAGATTGATTGTCTGTTGGAATAGGTTGGTCATCTGTTGCATTATGCAGATGTTTCCCAATCTGCCTGTCGCAACAGATATATAATCTGTTGTAATATATAATCAATCTGTTGCAACTGATAGGTAATCTGTTGGAGAAGATGAAGAAAGTAGGAAGACCTGTTAAATAATTTCTGGCAAATGACCTACATGTTGTATCTCATGTTGCAATATATGTCTAAATCTATTTGATAAGATATGTCGTCTGTTGCAGCAGATGTATTTTGTGATATTTGAATCTAGTATTCTATTTCAATTAACATGTCCAATACTAAGGATTAAATTATATTCATAGACAACATAAAATAAATTGAAGCCTTCAAAAATTACATGAAATAAGTCAACAAATAAATAAAATATAAAAAAATCATTATGGGTACAAATGATCTACTCTACAAATAAATCAACAAGTTAAACCAAGGAGGATAGGTTATTACATTGACGAACTCAAGCTATAAGGATCTACTCACTATGGACAAGTTATTCTTCATCTGGTGCTATGAAATTAGGCTTTGGTCATCGTGGATCTTTAATGTCGCTTGCGTACGACTTCTAAGCTTTCGCTTCTCCGTATTTTCATAAAAGATCAGCATATTTTTTGTGAAGTAATCCAACATCAAGTCCATCATTTAGTACTTGTAATTCATCGCTCAAATACTCGGCGTAGGAGACAACAAAAAGACCGCAATCCCTGCATTTTAAAAAAACAAATAATCCATATCTTGCAATTAATGCAAGCGTTGTGAAAATTGTGAAATGAAACTAAATCATGACACTTAAACTTACAGTATACCAATGGTTTGTTGAGCAATTCCTTCAACATATCGTACATCAAATGGATTACCCATTTTATCCTAGTATGCTTCAATCGTCAACCAATCAGTATGAAAAAACCACTCATATCAAGGTAAGTAGGCAATATTTTAGCCAGCTTTTGCATCTCAGACGACGGCCCAGAATGTCTTCTTCACGACATCGAGTCATAAACTCAGATACACCTCTATTTTAGAATGACGACAGCCAATACCCAATGGAATTCATCACCACAATTGATTGGGATGTATACTTCATAGACCAAATGTCAAGGTAAGCTAGCTGGACTGCTAAAACCTTTGTTGATGTTGATTAAGCATTCCTCATTTTGAGAAACTTTCGGTTGTTGTTGACAATACCTATTGTAGGCATTATTAATGTAAACTTTGTACAAATAAATTTTCGTCGTGTATCTGTATTATTCTTGTGTTTACAACTTGACCTTCTTTTAGAGGTAGTAAAAATGATATTGATATGCTGTATATATTATCAAACATTTCAGATTACGTGACAAAAAAATTAATACGCAGATCCAATTAAATAAAGTATTAATTAATAGTAATATGTATGGCATTTAAACCTCATCATTCCAGCAAGTTTGGGACTGTGACATCAAATAGAACCAATTCTTCATTCTAGAATGTACAACAACAAAGTCGAACATATCAAAACTAAGACTCGATTCATTCACTTTGTAGTGTTCGTCATTTTATTTTCTACATGATGATTTATATGTGTTAATATCATGTTCTTACAACAAGAATTGTATAAATCAATATCTTTAAAATTGATTTATGTACCTGCTAGCATGATGCTTTAACAGTCCATCGGCAATCCATTTTGAATAGCCGTTGATCAACTGTGTTAGTTTTTTTTAGCCTCATCCAAGATGTTAAACCCTTCAAACGGTTAATTCTTCCATTCTCCCAAACTGACAAGCTCCACATTTTCTTCTTCTTTGGAAGCAGTTGATGGATTATCAACTATGATATTATGCTCTTTAGTAGTAGCTTCTATTGTGACATCCCCTGGAAAGCCAGAATTGTCAATGTTAATTACACATATACAACAGATTGTCCATCTATTGCAACAGATGAGTCTTATGTTACAACAGATAAATTATCTGTTGGGATAAATTCAAACAGGTAAATCAGAGAAGTACAATAATTTTGAATAGATGACCCATTAATTGCAATATAAGACTCATCTGTTGCAACAGATAATGCATCTGATGCAACAGATTAGACAATAATTACAACAAATGTATATGTTTGTTTGATAATTTTTAGCAGATGTATCATCTGTTGAAACAGATATATGCCTGTTTGTTTGTTGGAACAGATGATGTACATCCACCTTCTTTAGCTCATACTGTTCTCCTGTGGCTCTTGCACACTGAACAACGACGCAAGATAAAGACATAGGCATTGTAATTTTGCTTTTTTTGATGCTTGATGATTCCTTAGAAATATCTTTCCTTCTCCTCTTAGCCACCTTGATCTTTAGTGGAGTGTATGGATATGAAATCCTCTTTGATGGATTAACACCCCTTTTAGTTGTCATTTTCTTTAAGAAGCAGTTAGTGCATCAATAGCATTAATCACTCCATCATGTTTTGCCTTGCAGTCTTGATATTTGCATGCATAGCATTCGCTATATGTGGAATAATCTAGAGAAAAATTTATCCAACCAGTATAATCTTAATCATAATGGCTTGTTGTTTCAAAAACTATAAGAGGAACATCATTAGCCCTAATAGCAGCACCACTACCACTACCATCATCAACAGCAACAAGCTTACCCTCCAAAATTATTTTTCTTGTGATAGTTATTGCTTCAAACAATTCTATTTTTATCCCATAAACGATCTTAGGGTCCAATAAAGTTTGCACAGATCGTAAAGTAAGAAAAAATGGCATCTTCAACTCTCGATTGGTCGGAACAAGATATTAGAATGATGATGAAATCATCTAAAATAATCATTAATTAAAACAAACATTTGATTAGAATTGGACTTATTGCTTCTTTCGGGGTATTGAAAAGATCAAGAAATTTTGTATTTTTATCAATTTTGGCCAACAACTATCTCGGGATTCTTGGACAGAAAACTTCTTCCTGGTAGATCACTTGTTGTCTCAAATAAGGAATGACTTCAAATGCCCAAGCCTATAACATAACACCAATAAATCAAAAGTATTATTAAATAAAAAAATGAATCATATCATGATAAAAGAAATATTTACCATAAAGGCCCATGGAAAGCCATATAAGTTGACTGTCTTTGGTATTAACGGAGTCAACAAATATTTGATAATTATTTTGAAGCTTTCATAACCCCAAGAATAGCTGTTAAATACCTCAAAATCCTCCGAGAGATTTATTAAACCGAGGCTTATGTTGTTGTTAACGTCTATCGTCCAAAGAATATTATGTACAAACCAAACCAAGCACAATGATTGCTTGTGCTTTTTTAGAGTCCTTTACCTTTCAACGCTTCTATTAAATTTTTATTTTTGAAGCTTGGACCAACAATGGACACCAGGTCATCATGTTCACTTGGTTTGCCTTTGCCTTTTTTGGGTCAGAGTAGGTATAACTTGAGAAGGAGAAGGAGGATAACATTTTAGTCTAGTGACTATGGCAAACTCCTTCCAACCAAAACAAAAAGGCATGCCACAGTAATTTATCCATACCTCATCCATCTTATCTTTATTTTCATACATAAATCTACGCTTGAGAAGATCATATACCATTTTCATCAAGAAACGAGCATTGTTGTCCTCTGACAAATCAAGATATTGCCCAAAACAACTTTTCCTAAAATAAACATCCAATTTTTTTTCTCGAAGTATTTTTATGAATGCATCAAAAAATTTTCCCATGGCTGACTTAACCACAAAATCACCCATTAAATTTGTGCCACCATCGCACAACATTCTTATAGGATAACGATCAATGCTGAAGGTTTTGACCAACTCTTCGGTGAAAGGGCTATTAGCATTTGGATCATCTCTTTTGAAACATTCCTCCTCTCTGTGTTTATTATCTTCTACTCCTGATTAAGATAACGCTTGTAAAACAAGCTCATAGAGTGGTGGATATAGCCGAACTGCTGCACTTATTTCTTTACTTGGACTTGATTTGGTTTCTTTTCTTTTGGGAACCATACTATCTTAAATTAATAGAAACATAAAATAGATTATAATTGATTAATGCATCATTAAAAATGATAGCTGAAAATCTAACATGAACAATGGTAAAATAATAGTTCCAACAGACCACACATTTATTGCACCAGGTATGTTATCTGTTGCAACATATAACTGAACTGTTGCAATGAATGAGTAAACTGTTAGAAACAATAAAAGCAAATACTAATCTGTTTCACTAGGTATTTTATCTGATGCAACATATAACCAACCATTACAATAGATAAGTAAATCGTTGAAAACTATAAAATAGATCAGTAATCTATTGCACTAGGTAGTTTATCTGTTGTAACATATAACCAACCTGTTGCAACGGATGAGTAATTTGTTAGAAACAGTAAAAATAGATCACTCATTTGTTGCACCAGGAAGGTTATCTGTTGCAACATATAACAATCTGTTGCAACAGATGAGTAACCCGTTGGAAATAATAAAATAAATCACTGATCTATTAAAATATATCACTCATATGTTGCAAAATGAGTTATCTATAGGATCAATATTATTTAGATTTCTTCTAAATAGAAGAGTCGTCTATCGCAACAGATGAATGATCTGTTAAATTGTTCATTTGTTGCATCAAATTTTTATAGTTGCATCAGATGTTTTCATTTATTGCAATACCATTTTTACCAAGACAAACAACAAATCAACCCAGCAACACCAACACATCACACACGCACACTAAGAACATCAACTGTGACAAAAAAATCACCAATAAATCCAAATCAACAGTTCGACAACAACAAGAAGAAATGTCAGAAATTAGGGTTTTATTTAGTTCACATTTTAAATTTAAGCTAGAAATATTAAAATTGTTAACCAATACTAGAAGAGTAGTTGGCTCAAGTTCCTCTGTTTCTTCATAATTTTTACCTGTGAAAAAAGAAATGGAACGATGAAGAACTCGAAATTGTTGGCGCTGGAGAAGTCTTCACGTCTATTAACAGTTAAAAGTCAAAAGGGAATGCCGAAGGTTGAAGTCGTCGAGGATTGAAGGGAGAATTTTGCAGAGCTATTGGTCGGGAGAGAGTTGAGAGAAGCTGTCGAGAGATGGTTGATCTGGATTGAAGGGGGTATGGGTTGATTTGTATTTTTGAAAAGATTAGAAAGTTTTGAAAATATTAATCAAGTCCACAATTAACTTAATCGAGTTTCCTAATGATGCTTGACCCTTTAAGTTGGTCAATTTCATCAATCCTTCATTCAAGACTTAAAGGACACCTTTCCTTCAATTTTTTTCATCTTTCTATATAGTAGAAAAATAAATAAAATAAATAACTATATAATTTTAAGACCCGTAAACGGGCCCAATGTAACTGATTACAAATTTTAGATTTATTTCATATATGCAAAAAAATATGATATTGCATTTTGATCAATATTTTACTGATACCAACTAAAATTTTAGCATAAATAAAATACTGTACTTAAAGTTACCTAACTCACAAATATTTTTAAATATTTTTGGTATCTATTATGAAAGCATTCATTTCTTACTATTCTAAAGCACTAAGAATCTAAAATTTAATTTGTTTTTCAATATTGCATAATGACATAAATTGATTGGGATTTAAAAAATAATTTTATTTGTTAGATTGAATTGAATTATACGTGAATATACTTTATTCAACGAAGTCAAAAATCATATCATATATTTGACGAATTTTCTACAGTGTTCCTAACTCCTTTATTTCTCTAGAAGATCTATTAAGAACATGGTTCTTGTACTTCTTTCTTCATTATTCTTTACACATAAATTGTTACTTGTACAATATTATTAATTATTAATATAATATTAAATTTTAATTGATACAACAACATATCCAATATCTAATTTCACAAAATAATGTTGAGAATGCTAGAATGTACATAAACAAACGTTCACTCTCAGAGATAAAAAGACTATTTTTGACAAAATATTAAGTATTAATTGATATCTTAAAATGAGAAAACAATAAAAATAAGGAGAATAATTTACTATGGTTAATTATATGTTGATTTAATCCATTTAAAAGTATAAATATACTTTTTTCTTGTTTTTTACACTCAGTGTCTGATACTCTCATTTAAAAATCGGCTAATTCGGATTGAACATTGCAGGAGGTGGTGCTCCCAACAAAATTATTTTATTCCCAAGGACTCAGATCTGAAACCTCTGATTAAGGGTGGAATAATCCCAACACTGCACCACTATCCATGTTGATAGCTAAAGATATTCTATTATCAATATACATTAATTGTACTCAAGAATACTTTATTCTTTTTATCAAATTTGATTTGGCAACTCAAAATTAAACAAACTTGCATTAATTCAACTATTTAAATTATTTTTTAATATTTAAAATGAAATAAAATACAAATTTGATTCTCTATTTAGATGAAGATCTTTGATTTTTAAATTTAGGGAATACTCTTAGGATCCATTTGATCATAGTATTTTGGAAATGAATATTTTTGAAGTTAAAAAATATAAAAACTGAAAATATTTTTATTTTTTTTAGAGTTTTATGAAAATTGAGTTATTTTATGAAAATAAAAAAATTGTTTTTTGTAAAAAATAATAAATTAAAAAGTACAATAAGTGAATTCAAAATAGTGGAACAACTCTTGAGGCGTTTTACGAAAATTCAAAAATAGTGAAAAAGTGTTTAAAAATATTTATGACCAAACAAATATTCTGAAATAAAGTGAAAATGTATTCTGAAATACTGTGAATAATATTTATGGCCAAATGCCTACTTAGTTTACTTTAAATTTCAAGAATTCCATCTAATTCATTTATTTTTCTTGATATTTTTATGCTCTATTAAATATTAAAAATAATAATTCAATAAATAATTTTTATTTATTATTTGTGTTTCAATTTAACATAAACTATTTGTTTTTATCACACTAATTTCATTCAATTTTATTATATTAAATGAAAAATAAAATTTAAAAATAATAAA
The DNA here is from genome assembly GCF_002878395.1 of Capsicum annuum. Classification (NCBI taxonomy): domain Eukaryota; kingdom Viridiplantae; phylum Streptophyta; class Magnoliopsida; order Solanales; family Solanaceae; genus Capsicum; species Capsicum annuum. The sequence continues at coordinate 154,228,937 of NC_061119.1, read as the reverse complement.
TTTATTTAATTTTTAAAATAATAAATCGTCTACACTCACTTTAGTTATGTTATGAATTAAAGTGAAGCAACTGCAAAAAGTAATTAGATTAAATCTCAGATTAATTTAAAAGAAGAAAAAAAGTGTATGGTATTGAATATTACCTTTTGAAAAAAAATCCTATTAAGGGTAATAATTAATGACCATTTGAAGACAAAAATTGAGTCCATATTTTTACATATACACGGGATGTTTTTGTTGTTCCAACGTGTTATTTTCGTGTGTCCATTAGAATTTAGTGCAACTTGAATGACTTTTCAAAAATTTAATATAATCTTTGCTTGTTGTACAACTGCTTGAAGTTGAATTATGTTGTTAAATTACAAAATTGTTGAAATGACATTTTTATCCTTGATCGTCATGCAACTCATCTTTCTATATAGTAAACTGAAATATAATAAAAATAGGTTAGTATGTGTTCACAATATGTATGAATGTATCTGTGTCCATCCACTTTAAGGTCCATCATTTTTTTATGTATCTAAGAGGTTCGAACGTGTTCATGATATATGTAAATGTATCTATGCTCACTTGTATACACATGTATCTAAATGTTTACTTTGTTTGATACATCAAATTGATAATAGATACATAATGAATTTAATATTTAAATAATAATAATAATAAGATAAAATTAATCAAATTACATAACCAAGTTATATATGTTCTTTGTCTTATATTAACGAAATTAATGAATTTATTATTCTAAAGAGTAATAAAATAAAATTAATCAAACACAGATACATTGCTTGATTTTCGTCTTATATTAAAGGATTTGATTAATTTAAATTTTCAAAACTAGTTGGTCATGGATCAGAAATCACAATATATTCAGCTCTCTATAATGTATCTGCCTATTTTTTATGAAATTTTATGTAATATTATAAAGTTGTAAGAGAGAAAGCAATTATCTTCTCAGTTATTGAAACACCCTGTTTTCTGGACCTTAGAAAATTTCCTTGACCTCTGGCTTCTGGGAAAGGTACGACTTAGGGGAACGAGTCGTACACTTGGGTACGGGTGGTATGGTCCAATCATAAGCTGACCAGTGTTGGTTGGTGGGATGGATGTAGTTGCTGGAACGGTACAATTTGGGTAGTACGAGTCATATAGTTGGGTACGGGTTTTTTGGTTACTTCACTTAACCTTAGACTTGGTAACTTAAGTTGGATCTGAGTACGGGTGGCTCACCATAAGCTGTAAGCCAGGGTGCGAGTCGTACCCAGGACTCGTATGGTGGTCAGTGTTCAAACGTCCTGGATTCTATTCTGCCAGGGTACAATTTATGGGTATTAGTCGTACACTTGAATACAACTTGGTTTAGGTGTGTCATACCTTGGACAGTGTTGGGTCCAAGGGAGAAAGCCTGAGGTACAAGAGGTGGGTACCACTTGTACAAGATGGGTACAACTCATAAGGGCCAATCGTACCCTATGACGGGAATTTAATGCAATTTAAGTGAGGGCAATCTGTACATTTCCCCACTTATCCTAATAAGTTCTCACGACTTATATTACTTTTGGGAGGTTACTTCCCCTATTATTCTATTCTTAAATACTTGGAAAACACTCTTAAGTCCTCTCTAGAGTTCTTGGGCAAAGGAGTAAATTGAGATTTGTCTTGGATATTTTTCTCCATCATTATCTTGGTTTAAGTCATGTTCTCTTCCCTCATTATTAGTTCTAACTAAAGGCATGGTTTTTTTACAATGTTTTTCATAATTTGAATGTTGTATGATTTTGAATTTTCAAATATGATTTAGGGGGTTTAGTTATAAATGCTTGGTTATGGTTGTTTTAATTATGCTTTTATATATATTAATAGTGGTTTTGGATAATTGGTTGCATGAGAATGGTTCTTTGGTAATGGACTTTGATTTTGGAAGTATTATGCCCGAAATGTGTTTGATAAAATGCCTATAACAATGTTTTCACTATAATATTGGTTTTTCAATGGAACTTATCCATGGTTTAAACTCGGTAATGGAACTCTTAATAATATGAATGGTTTAAATGGTTTTAAATGGATTGGAAAGACCTTGGTGGTCATGATTTTGGTTGAATATAATCTATAGGTACATGAGACTCCCTTGATCTCAAAAATGTTTGGTTAAGGACAATACTTGCAAGTTATAGTCGGTATAATGATACCACTATGTAATAGCCTTGGTTAATAAATGGTTAATGATTTGTTTGGTTGCTTGGTAATGATTATAATTGGGCTTAAAAGAGAGATATGTAGCAAAGCTGTGGAAGGTGGAGGTCCTGGGGGATCTAAACTGAAAACTCATATTTGCCGATGTGAGGTTTGGTCCTAGTGACCGTGTGCATGATGTCATACTATATATTTTTGGGGGATGTACTAGTCATTCCAGGTTTTCTTCCCTGGTCGTGCGACTTCACGCACTGAGCCCTGTCAGCAGGGGAAGCTGAACTCACATATCCCATGGGTAGTTTAGGACGACAAAGCTACACAACCCAGGTAAAAGTTTTAATGGCATGCTAAACCCGGTCCCTTTTCCCTACATGGTTATGTATGTATGATTATGTGCATATGGATGATTTTTACTTGATTTTATAAATGGTATTATTTTATTCTTATTCTAAGTTCATACTAGAGTTCACCCGCTAACCCATCTTTGGGCATTGTATCCCTATATGATGCAGGAACTAACCATTCCACTTCTCTTTCTTAGCGATTCGAACTTTGGGGTCAACATTTGGATTGAAGTGGTGATCTTTCATCTATTTGGAAGGTTCTATTTCATCGATGTCATTTTACACTTTAGATTATTTATGGTTATTGGTTTTGGCTATGGTTAGGGGCATGTCCCAATCGGATTTTGGTATTATTTTTTTGTTAGAGGCTTTGTAGTACTGCTATGGGTTGGTATGGGCTGGACAGGTATTGGTGTCGGCCTTAATATTGGCATTGGTATTGGGGCTGACATTATTAGACATAATTTCTCACTGTTCCATCCTATTTCATTTTAGGATTAATCATATTATGTTTTGGATCTCATTTGGTTATGGCTTGATTTATGTCCCTTGGTTCGGTATTGTTTGGCTTGGTGGTTTGGTTGGTACGGTTTGGTGGACGGGATGACTTGGTACTAGGAATAGACTTATCCCAAAGTCAGTCTGTGCCCAGTCACGTTATCTTGTTATATGTACAAAATTCAACCAACTCAGGGTAGGCGATTGGAGGTTGGGTTGGGCAACGGAGGTGGTCTTCGGTCTCGGTTGGACTTGGAACGCCCATTACGACAAGGCCCTTGGGTCAGGTTGAGTCAGTTATGAAATTTGTGCAAGTTGCTAAAAAATTATTTACATCCTTAAATTTACTTAAAAAATTAATGTTTTCTCAATTTGAACAGTAGACACTTTCTCTCTTTTATCCTAACTTTTAAAATGTCTATTTACCCTTACATTGTCAATCTTTTTCTTTTTTACTTCTTCAAATCATGATTTCTTAAAATAGTTACTTAACAAATCTCTATAGAAAAACATAAGCATTATTGGTTAGACAAAAAAGAAAAGTGAGTAACTTAAGTGCATACATTATTGACGTTTAATAATGAAGTGAGTGAACAATTTTTTTTAAAAAAAGATTTTATTATTAATAAGAAGAGATATCTGAGATAAATTAAGAGATTCTGACTTATTTATTTGAGTCATTTCTAGAAATATTAATTCTAGAAACATCATTTCTAGAATTGTCATGTAATGTGCTTGTAGTGGATAAATAGACACGTGGATAAATATTTATTCATGTGGCTGAGAAAGAATTGTCATTTAACGTGCTTGTGGTGGATAAATAGACACATGGATAGATTGAACAAGTTAAGTTAAATTACTATTTTTTCCTTTATTTTATTGTGATTTTTAGGATTGTCAATGATTGTCCTGAGTTCTCCTTTCTATATGTTGTAAATATAATAATATCTAATAAAGTACTAGATAATGACTGTTTACGGGCCCAATATTACAATCTCAAATATATATAGAGGTATTGAATTGGTTTTTCAGAAAAGAAATGACCATTAATAATTTTTAAATAAATATAATAGTTTAGAACTCACTAATATTTAGTTATTATTAGTAATCTAAGCAATCATTTGGTGATATGATAGCTGTAAAGAAGAATGACAAAATAATGAAAAACATAAAACTTATATATGCAATATTTGCAATATTTATAGATACAACACAACTATAAATATTTGCAGCTTTATTGATGTAAAAGTAGGCCTAATAAGTACGCAATTTCATTTTAGAGAACCCCCGCCTAATTAGTATGTAATTTCAACCTTGGAGAACCCCTTCACAGGAATAAAATAACAACATAATAATCCCGTGATAAAATTTTATCTAATCTTCATATAATAAATACAATTAATTTAAAAATTGAACTTATTTGAGTGTGGGTAAATCATAAATGTGTAGACGTAAGAATACCATGAAATAAAATAATACTTTTAATAAATTTTTCTACCTTGTGATGTCTACATATCATATACATTTTTCAAGATTAAGAATAGGAGCCGTGCTTCAAATTTGCTGACCAACTTCATCTTGAAAGTTGTAAATCAACAAGTCAATTTTGCTTTTTAGCTAATATTGTCATTGGGCACCATTATTCTGGGCCTACATAGTCATAATTACATTAATAAATAAGTATAAATCACTTTGCAACTGAATAGAAGATTCCTAAAGAATGATTTAAAATAGTTACAATGATTTTGATCAAAATGCCTACCCTCACTTCCACTTTAACTATTTGAAGGTACAATTATCTTACAAATTAACCTCATACCATACCCTTACTAATTAACATGGACATTTGGATGCAATAGAGGAGAAGCCAAGTAAATTATAAGCATGCTACTAAATTCTACATGTTACCACAAATTCAAGACCAAGATTCGCAACTAAATTCTAGTAAAGCTTTGCAATTTATTTGCTTAAAAAGAAAATGCTGACATTAATTGAAATCTAATCCTCAATAAAAGTAGCCACAAATAATAGTATCAATGTTCAAAATCTATTTCAGGATAATATCATACTAATTATCTTTGAAAAATAATATATAATACCCGTACTACATGTATGTTTCAGTAGAAATATAGATGCCACAACTCCAAGGCAGAATACGACTTAAATGATCAATGATATTATATCATTAAGTCTTCAATCATTAACATCAAGGAGATAATCGAGATTAGGTAAAAGATTATCTGTAATGTGTGTGTCTTAACGCGTCAATATAGAGGATGCAAGCTTTATTTAAAATGACAGTGTGTAATGTGTCTGTGGGTGACATTTTAAGTCCACCTTTAAATTATAAGGCCAAAAAAAAATTGCTTACGTCGTATTCGGAGAATTATTTCTACCTATCGAGTGTAAAACAAAATCTTACAATATGAGGACATAATCAAAGTGATCAAGATAACCAACAGTTTAGCTAATATTGAATAGTGCAAACAAGAGATTTTTCACTTTTAGAAATAAATATATGGTACAATTGCAACAATATCCAGAACTAAAGTGCATAGATAGCTCTTAAACCAAGCCTTAAACGTGAAAATCCACCCAAAATAATAAGGCAGAAGAAATGCCACAAAATCAATTCAAAAAACAACACTTTTCACAAACGTAAATGTTAAATTGTTTGGTGTAGTGCCATGAAAATATAGTAGTGACAACTCTCCAACTACAGGTATTCTATTCTACCTAAATTATTCTGTAAGCGAATTCTACACGAGACGTCTAGTTAACATTTCGTGATACTAACAAGCTGTCTTCACCAAAAAAAAAAAAAGAAGCTGTCAGTCTCAAGCTTTCCTTTGTGTCTGCTCTCTGGGTTACCTTCATCAGACTGTTGACATTAGATAATTGTTTTGTTAGCCTTAAAAAAACACTACATAAAGAAACTACGGGTGAAGATAAAAAAAAAAAATTAAAGGAATGATGAAGCAAGGTGCAAATAGTACGGAGCAGATAAGTTGCTCTCGGTTACATCTCTGTGATGAGTAAATCATGGAATCTAATTCCTCTGCTAGGATAAACAGTTCAACAATAACATACATAATGAAATCTCACAAGTTGGGTTTGGGGAGGGTAGACTACTGACCTCAAAGTATGGTAAATGATCAATTTTTGAGGCATATAATAGTTGAAGAGCCCGTACATGTACCTGGAGTTTATAACGAAATTAAAATGATCAAATAAGAAAAACCAAAATCCGGTCATTCAAATAATATTTACCTAGTCATAAGAGACTATGCCACATGAATGCCATCAACTCATGGGCAAATTATGTAAAAAAAATTCAAGCTAATGGTATAACGGTAATGAAGGTTATCTGAAAAAAAAAAAACCTTATTGACGACTGTCTTGAAGTATTTATTAGTCTTATGATTTCCAATCACGTCTCACTTCTATTTATACTTTTTGTGTAGCTTCAATCCATCCTTCATTTTTTAAGTTTCTTTACAAGCAAACATTTTTCTTTTTGTGTCATTATATCTAAAGGCTTTTTTAGAAAAAGAAGACTGCTATCTCATTGTCTATGTAATTTTGATATTTGTCTTTCTTTCTCAGTTTTTCATGTTTCAATATTCTTGACAATGCAAGATTCAGGTGGTAAACGCCTAAAATCTTATATCAGCTTTCCTCAAATCAGAAGAAGGAATCATAAATTGAATAGCCTATTATTTTATGGTATATAATCACTGTAGAACTCTATACTCAAAAGTGAATACTTCATGATAAGTATTAAGAAGACACATGACATACTATTCTAGGTTTGGTAATGTATCCAAAATTGAGTTAATAACTTAAACGGTGAATCAACTTTGAACTTTTATCCCAGAAAGTCACTTAACTTTGAACTTTACTCAGAAAGTCACTCAACTTTAGATGTTTTACTCAGAAAGTCACCCAATCCATTTTATTTTATTTTAACTAATTTTTGCTTATGTGAAATTTGTTTTAATAACAAAATTCTGAAAAATATAAAATATCCATTTAATTACCTTTTTACGCTTTCTTTCATTCCTTTTTCTTTCATTTGCTCAATAAAGACATTATTTACAGTCTAATTAGTTGTTAAATGTATATTTTCTTCGTGTCAAAAAAAATTGTCTTAACTACTATTTGAATAATCTAATGAATATTCATGATTTTTGAAATATTTTGAATTATAACTATTGTGACTTATAATATTTTTTATGTAATTTCAAAATATGCAAATTTTACTTCAAAAAATCTAAAAATTTTATATTTAAATTCACCTGAAATATTAATTAGTTTGTCTCTTATATTTTAAATCAAGATACTTTTTGTGAAACATAGGGAGCAATATATGTTAAATTGATTTAACTTTTTTCACGTATATATTCTTTACACATAAAATCAACAATCACATATTCAATGTAATATAATAAGTGATATTCATGAAAATAGTACTTATAAAAGAAATACAGAGACGATTTCGAAAAATCCTCAAGTACTTTCTATACCTAAAATTGTTTGATAAAAATTCTAATTTCGTCACACAAACTTGTACCATCAACAGTACTATTGCTGTAAATCCGAAGACTTTGGAAAGAAAGCTTTTTGACAGCAGCACCATTCTTCGTCCGATCTGTCCTTTCTTTTCCGTGGATCTCACCTTTTATCAAACCCCACCCCCACCTATCTGGAGCGGCGCTACGTACAGTGATGGAGTCAAAATTTTTATTAAGGAGATTTAAAATCAAAAAAAAAAAAATGCAAATTAGACAAAAAGATTTAATATTTACTATATTTTAATCTTGTATAAATAATTATATTATTTTTTGTTGGATGAATATGGATAAATATGGCTCCGCTTCGAGCTACATAGGGACACATGAGTTCATTCAAACCTGATGAAAAATTATTTTATATATATAAGATTTATATTATGTTTTACCTACACATAATAAATATCGAATCGTCTTGATTTCTTTACGTATTTATTTTTTTCATATTTTAAAATTATATTAGTTAAAATTCTGATTCCGCTACTGCAACCATCCCACCAGACCCCTACCCCTCCCAACAAGAACAAAGAAACATATTAGCAATGCAATAGAAAAAGAACCCTTTCCATTATAAAAAAAAAAGAGTAAAAGAACCCTTAATTTTCCGTCTCTAACGAAAATTAAGGTACAAGAAATAATATATAGTAATAGGTATCAAATAAAAGAAAGGGGAATGAAAGAAAGGGTAAAAAAGTCATTAAATAAATATTTTATATTTTTCAGAATTTTGTTATTAAAAAAAAATTACACATAAGCAAAAATTAGTAAAAAAAATAGTAAAATGGGTTGGGTGACTTTCTGAGTAAAATATCTAAAGTTGAGTGACTTTCTGAGTAAAATTCAAAGTTACGTGACGTTCGGAAATAAAAATACAAATTTGAATGACCGTTTAAGTTATTAACTCGTCCAAAATTGGTTCCACTTCGTTCGCTTCACGTCCTGGATAACAAATTCTCGGATTTTCCAAGCCATACAAGCCTACAAGGTATGGGATCTAGCTGATTTGAATACCTCACCAAGTCAATTACCTTATGTAATGCTAAATCTCATACCTTATAGGGTTGTATGGCTTGGAAAATCCTAGAAAACTTGAATTCGGTTGATGAAATTGTCCAAGCCATTCAATTCCAACTTAATATCAATGTATTCAAATTAAGCTAGAAAACTTGAATACATTTGATAAGATAATAAATGAAAGATAAATATTAGCCGATTAATATCAATGATTTTTCTTTTATAGTCATTTCCAGCAGAATTGTCAATTAGTTGAGCTTTTGTGAAGACATTTTTTGAACTTCAGTTAAGTCGAGCAATGTTCTACTAATAACACTTAATTTTCATCAATTTTCATATATAGTGTTTCATAAATTATTGTTAGTTGATCCTGATACATTAATCAATTTATGATTTAATAAACTATACAGGCATAAACCTTCACGTAGAAAACAAAATGTTGGTGTAATATACTACAATAATTACAATAAATTACAGTTGAAAATACAAAAAAGTGAAGAAAATAAAATAATCTTCTTCTTGGCTGAGGCGCGGATATCTCGCTCTCTTTAAGGAGATTCAATTCCACTGCGGTATAATCTACACTGATCCAATAGTATATCTCTTGAGTTGTTCCCTCCATGATACAACAGTCTATCAACAATGTACAACTCAAGCAACTCCAAATTAGTTGAAGAGTCCAAAACTCCACCATAAGAACATCTTCCTTCAACATAAAAAACTCTCTTTTTGTAGTGAATATAGTTAAAGACTTAGAATATTTTCTTTGTCTCAACTCTCTCTTTCACTAATATAATGAAACACCCTAGGTTTTGGCCCTTGGAAAATTCCTAAGCTTTAAGCTCACTGTCCTTGTAACGACTCATCATACGAGTCGTATGATATGGGTACGGGTCAGGTAACCCAACTCGTAAGATGTCCAGTGAGTGGTGGTTGGGTTTTTGTTGTGGTTATGATTTGGTAGTACGGGTCATTAGGTGTGGTGACAAGTCATTAGGATGATCCTTCACTTAATCAAAAACTTAGTAACTTGACTTGACTCTGAGTACGAGTGGCTTACTAGGAACCGTGAGGATAGGTTATGAGTTATTTTGACAAGTCGTATGTTGTCCAGTGTCAATCCCTTTGGTTTCTATCTTGGGTACGATTAGACCATACCAGTCGTATGGTCTGGTCATGAGTAAGGGTTAGGGAGTCGTACGGGGGACAGTATATCGATGTCCAACCCACTGTCTTAGTGACGACTTCATGGTACTATTCGTATGTTGTGGTCACGAGTTAGGGGGTCGACTCGTAACCACCTGCAGTAATTTTACAGTTTTAAGTTGGGGGTATTCTGAATATTTTTCCTTTGTAAATCAATTTGATACTGCGATATAAAACACTTTTTTGCGCTTCATTAACCTATTTTTCTCAATCAAACACTCTTAAAAATCTCTCTCAAGCAAGAGGCTAGGGTTTTCCCAAGATAATCAATTAAGGCTTTCAAGGGTGATTTCTCTTCGTCTTTCTTGGTGTATAAGGCATGTTACTCCTCCCTCATTATTATTTTACAATGAACATGTGTTTTAATTTATGATTTTCATGATATTGTTATGGTTTGAGACAATGGTTGGGGTTTTGGATATTCATGGTTGGATAATATTTCTCATGGTTTGATGATGTCTCTTTCATGCTTTTAATATAATTTTGATATTGTGAAATGCGTGGTTATGGTAAATGGATTTAAGGGTACATCGGATTTCCCCAAATTACTTGGTTATGGTTTTGAAACTTATCTGCCCTCAACCTGTTTGTTAAAATGCCAATAAGAATGATTTTGTCACATAGTTTGACCACTCTTAAAATCTTTGCATTGCATAAATGGTAATGGAACCTTTATTGGTTTGGTTGATTTTAAATGGTTTGGAAAGGCCTCAGTGGCCGGATTCAACCTCGTGTAATGGTTTTAGTATGGAATAAAAAGATAGACTTGCAAGCTCTAATTTTTGTATGACGATACCAACGGTTAATGTCTAAGCAAAAGACTCCTTGGTAAATGGTTAGAATGTGTAATTTATTTTAATATGGGCTTAAAGAGAGTCATGGTAGAAAAGTCATGGAAGGTGGAGGTCCCGGGGGAACCAATACTGGAAACTCATATTTACTAATGTGAGGTTTGGTCATGGTGACCGTGTGCATGATGTCACACTTATATTTTGAGAGATGTACTAGTCATATCATTTTTTCTCCGATTCATGCGGTCAACACGTACGGGGCCCTTTCAGCAGGGGGAACTGAACCCATATGGCCCGTGGGTGGACATTTAGGATGGTATAGCTACACAACCCAAGTAAGAGTTTTAAATACATGCTAAATCAGATTCTCTTTCCCGACACAATATATATATATATATATATAATATGATTTCATATGGTTGTTTGACTTGGTTTTGAATGATGGCATTATTTTATCTTATCCCTGAATACATGCTAACGTTCACTCTGCTAACCGTCTTTGGGCGTTATATCCCAAAGTGATGCAGAAATCGGTCATACTACCATTCCTCCTGCTCAGTGACTTGGATTCGGTGATAGATTGAGTCAGATTAAAGTGGTGAGCTTTCATACTCTGGAAGACCCCATTTTATGCTATGGACTTCTTTTCACTATGTTTGTTTCTTGGATATTGATTTTGGATATGGTCGGGGGCATATCCCGACAGAATGTTACTTGATTCTAGTTAGAGGATTTGTCAGACCACTATGGGCATGGGCATGGGCGGTGTCGGTATTGGTGTCAGCATTGGTATTGGATTGGCATTGGGGTTGACACCGGTTAAATATTTGATTGAGGTTATTGGATTATGAATATAGACTTTATTTAATGTCTTTAAATTATTATTTATTTATCTTGTTATATGTTTGGAATTCATCCGACATAGGGTATAGGGAGGTTACTATTGGGTATTGGGAGTGGTCTTCGGTCCTGGTCGGACTTGAGATGCTCAACATGACTAGGCCCTAGTTTGGGTTGTGTCAAATTGGTATTAGAGCCCTAGGTTCATGGTCAATTGGGTGTCCAACAAAGCTATATCGAGTAGATTCTTTTTTAAGCATGTGTAGCCACACTCATAAGGGAGAGGCTATGAGGCATTTAAGAATATTTCTCTTTCTTGTGTTCTATTTTCAAGCTGTAGAGTCTAAGGTCCTAAAATCTTCTCTAATTCTCATTTGTTTGCTTTTTAGATCATGCCTCCTTGACGATCTAAAGTTCACGGAAACTCCTCTGTCCCACCCGATGACAATGTTAATGAGACCCATTCTACTTATGAGGTCCAGACCCGATCTAGGGGTCCAGTTCCTGATTGTTTTCCAGGAGTTCCACCGGTTTTTTATAGCCCTTCTCTAGGTCCTCAAGATGATGTGATGAATGTTGAGTTTCCTCAGTCTATTCATGATACAAGAAAGACAACGGAAGCACGAAATCAGTCCAAAACAGTCCACAAAATAGAAGAAATCCGTGAACCCTTTTGGAGACAAGTCTCGTCTTCCCCAAGAACACAATAACAAGAAGATAACAAGGTATTTATTACACCAAATCAGGGACAATAAACTAGATTAAAAATATAAGATAATGAACAAGAAGACACAAGATTCGGATTTAACAATAACAATATGAACACAAGATTACAACACAAATACTAAACAAGATTACAAGAAGGTAAAAGGATAAATAGTTAGACAAATTGAAGGTATAATCTTAAAAACCCAAAAGCCTATTCCATTCATGGACCTTAACATCACACACAACAAGTACCTAACTCTTACATTGGCACAAAAGTGACCTCGATCTCCCAAGCATCCAATGTTTCTAAGCTTGAGTCCAACATGAGTAAATCCATACTCAATGTTAATTTCCCTAGTTATAAGTTTCGGCCATGGTGGCCTTTCTCACAAGAGAGAGAGTTTCAAGTGTTACAACTTCAATATTCAACAAAAACTAAGACTAAGAAACCCTAAGAGGTTCTATATATATTGTATTACAAAATAGAATACAAAATGACCACAATACCCCTCAAGGGTGAGGTGACCATCAAATGTAACTTCGGGGATATTTTTAGCATTTAGGCCCTCTTTTACACTTCACTTGTGCACTTCCTTGGACGGATTCAATATGCACTCATTCTTGTCCATCCTCATGGTCGTACTCGTATCATCCTCCCCTTCTTGAAAAGGATTTGACCTTGAATCCGTACCTTGCAAATCAAGAGAAGACAAGCAAATACACATCCTCATAACATGAGGGGTTAGGGTTAGCAAAAATAACACATCAACATGCCATGCTGAGGCGGAAAAAATTTAAAGTATAGCCATGAGTCCTTTGTTTTAATCATGAAAATATTAGTGCAATTGCTACAAATAAAGTGGCTCGGACAAGTATCAAGACAAAAGGAAAATAGGCCGAGAGTCATCCTTTCCCACCCTAAGATGGTATCGGGATCAAATGGAAAAATTAGCCAAGGGCCTAAGTCGAGGCTAGCCCTTCCTTCCCCTAGAATGTCACTCCCACATTCACACACAAAAATATTTTCATACACATAATGTCTATGAACAAAACTAATTGCAATGTTTTTACCACACAAGATGTTCAAAGGGTCATGCACATTATCAAGATCAATTCTATAGACACCATCACTAACTTGAGAATTTTTAAGCACTCTATTTATATGCTCAAGTAGTGAACTAAATTTAAGAATAAATTGATCATCATGCATACCAAGAGTACTGATTTCCAAGACTACACATTCCTTGCCCATAAGAGTACTCTCATCTTCCAAGAAGAGATTTTCATCTTTAGGAGAAAAGTTGTCACACTATAGTGGGTTAGTATATCAGCTATAGCCTTCAAGGTAAGCTATACCATCATTTTCACCACTAGGTTCATTAGGAGTGTTTATATCATCTTCAAACAAAACATTAAATCTAAAGAGAGCATTATCTATCTCACGGATAAATTTGGAACTAGCAAGTGCTTCACTCTTTATAAGTTCACTATCAAGTACCAAAGATGTTTCAATCTCTTCTTTACCTTGGTGTGGGTCGGGGTAGCCCACCTCTTCCTTCGGGAAGCTCTCGTCACAAGGTGTTTGGATAAGGGAAGTAGGATTTTGTGGGATAAGTTTAGGTAACAATTGGCGTAGCCTTTCCATGTGTCATTTCATTTCTTCAATATTATCGGTGATGCGGTCAAACGTGGCATCGATATTGGTGGCAGCCTGGTACCTAAATGAAAAGACAACAACGAACAACAAAACAAACAAACTTATTATCTCAAAAATGCCTCACCATACTCTCACTCTCAATTTTTACCTCACACTTGGTTTCACAAGTGTTAAAAGCCGGTTTGTACTTCGTGAGTGATTGAGGGTCGAGTCTACTCTTGTTTGAAATGGATTTTCATTTGAGTTGACTCAAAGAAAATTTGTTTACGAACTTGAACCAACAAGATACAATAAATTCACAAAAGAGAAAAGCACACAACAAACGTTTAATACTAATGAACGAACACAAAAACTAACTAACAATCTAGTAGATGAGTACTACTTTGCCAATAAGTATTGGAACCAACGAAATTGAAACTAAGGAAAAATAAATGGAAACTACGAAATCTGAAATTTGAGCCAAAATTCAATGCATGAACAGTAAATTGATGATGTGGCAGCCATGTATTAGTTGTGGTTTCTACAATTTTTATTTTCCAAAGCCCAAGTCTTGAACAATTTTAATTTGGATTGGTGGAATTTGTTTTAAGGAGGGAAGAATAAGTCTTGAAGCCTTTTTTTTTTCAAGTTTCAAATTTCAAGACTTGACTTTTGTAGTACTTTTCCTTTAAACACGGACCCTTGTTTCATAGGATAGTGGTTGAGAAGTGATGTAAAGTCTTTTGGTGGTTGGGGGTCTTTCAAGACTAACAATTGCTTGCACCTCTTTCCTTCACCTTTTAGGATCTATCATTCACTTTATGTTCTAACAATATATGAAGGAAGGTGAAGAACTTAAAGAACAACAACAACCATATCAAGAACAATAACAACAATCTTCAAGAACAACAATAATTTCAACGGCCAACTTCAATCCACAACAACAAATGACCAAGATTCTTTAGTGTTATGTCTTCGGTTTTAACAAGAGATGAAAGTTGTGAAGAACTTTAAGAACAACAACAAAATTCACTAAGAACAAAAACAACAACTCTCCTTTTAAAAACAACAACCAAACACACGACCAGCCAAGTTTCTCAATAACAATGTCTACCACAACAATGTTTAACAACAATGGGCCAAGCTTATGTTCAAAACAACAACATCAAAATACAAGCTCAAATCAAGATATATACTCAATGTGTTAGTGAGGAACAAAACTAAAACTGAGAGACAATAAGGACAATTAAAATTCTTGGCCAAGACATAACAAAAACACAATTTTTGGCCAAGAACACAAAATGGACAGATTGTTCTTTTTTTTGGAATTTTCAGATTTTAATTTTTTTTTTCAAGTGAGATAGCCCAAGATTTGATCTTGTAGGAAAAATATCAAGCCATGCTCTGATACCATATGATACGAGAAAGACAATAGAAGCATGAAATCAGTCCAAAATCAGTTCACAAAATGGAAGAAATCCGTGAACCATTTTGGAGACAAGTCTAGGCTTTCCTAAGAACACAATAACCAGAAGATAACAAGGTATTTATTACACCAAATCAGCAGACAACAAACTCGATTAACAACATAAGATCATGAATAAGAAGACACAAGATTCGAATTTAACAATAACAACAAGAACACAAGATTACAACACAAACACTAAACAAGATTACAAGAAGGTAAAAAGATAAATAGTTAGACAAATTGAAGGTATAATCTTAAAAATCCAAAATACTATTCCACTCTTGGACCTTTAACATCACACATAACAAATACCTAACTCTTAGTTGGCATAAGAGTGACCTTGATCTCCCAAGCATCCAACATTTCTAAGCTTGAGTCCAACACGAGTGAATCCACACTCAATGTTGATTTTCCTAGTTACAAGTTTTGGCCATGGGGGCCTTTCTACAATTTTAATATTCAACAAAAACTAAGACTAAAAAACCCTAAGAGGTTCTATATATAGTGTATTACAAAATAGAATACAAAATAACCATAATACCCCTCAAGGGTGAGGTGCCCATAAAGTGTAACTTAGGGGCTATTTTTAGTGCATTTAGGCCCTCTTTTCACTTCACTTATGCACTTTCTTGGACGGATTCAATATTCACTCATTCTCATCTATCCTCGTGATCGTACTTGTATCAATTAATATATTGGCACAGTTAGTAGCTTCTCGGACCAAGCGTGGTGCTTCTGTTACTCCATCTTCTGAGGCTACAGGGGTTAGCCAGTTTATGAGGTTAAACCCTCTTGTGTTCACGGGTGTTATGCTTTAGGAGTATCCTTAAGCTTATGTGGATGAGATAGAAAAGACCTTTCATGTTATGCATACTACCAACATAGAGGGTGTGAAATTTTCTACCTATCAACTCAGAAATATAGCATACCAATGGTATGAAGAATGAGAGCAGTCAAGGGGTAACGATGTTGAGTCAGCCCTATAGGATAATTTCTCTAGTGCTTTTCTAGACCAGTTTTTTTCTCAGGATTTAAGGGAAATGAATATGGAAGAGTTTGTTAATCTGGAGAAAGGCAATATGTCAGTCAAAGAGTATGCCTTAAAGTTTAACCAGTTATCTTGATATGCTCTGGAGTTAGTTTCTAGCATGAGGGATAAAATAAGGATATTTGCTTTTGGGTTGTCTCAAAACTTGATTTTGGAAAGTAAGGTTGCCTTGTTGAGCAAGGACATGGTGTACATGCAGCAGGTTGAAGAAGAGAAGAAGAAACAAGGGGAGATTGAGGAGAGACATAGCAATAAGTTTAGATTCTCTGAGCAGGGTGGTGGCCAACAACAGAGTAGCAAGGATGATGGAAAATGGCCCAAAAGGAAGTGGGGCAACTCTAGTCTTACTCAAAAACTAATTCCCCTACCTAAATCCATCAGGCAACAAGCATTAACATAGTGGTAATAATTATAAGGCACAGGGTGCCCAATATCAGGCTAGTAGGGCCCAGTCAGCTTCATCATATTTTTTCTATAGATTTTGTGGTCGACTGCATTGGGGTTACTGTGATGAAGAAAAGGACAAATGCTTCAACTTTGGTCATCCAGGGAAAATAATTAGAAACTATCCTATTATTAAGGTTGCTTATGGGAAAACAAAGTTCCTGTTGCCTCTTCTTCAGCTCTGACTTCAAAAGGTGCATCGTCTGGCTCCGGCACTGGTCAAAACTGTCTCTATGCTCTTACTACACACCAGGACTTTGAGGCATCACTTGATGTCATGACTGGTATGTTGAAACTCCTTTCCCATAATGTGTACTATTTAATTAACCCGGGGTCCACTCTTTCTTATGTGACCTCATTTATGGCTGTGCATATTTATTTTGGCCCCGAGTATATTTCATATCCTTTTTCTACTTCTACCCTGGTGGGTGACTTTGTGGTGGATATAAGAGTCTATAGAGGTCGTGTGGTATCTAAGGGTGGTCGGGAGACTTTGGCGGATCTATTTGAATTAGATATTGTTAAGTTTGATATCATATTAGGATGGAATGGTTACACTCGTGCTATGCTTCTCTAGATTGTCGGACCCATAAGGCTGTCTTTAAATTCCCTAATAAGCTGGTTATTGAGTATGAGAGTGGTTCCCTAGCTCCTAAGAGAAAGTTCATAGCGTATCTTAGAGCTTGAAGATTGATCTTCAAGGGGTATCTCTACCATCTGGTCTGGGTTAAAGATTTTAACTTAGATGGTCCTTCTTTGTATTCCATCCCAATAGTGAATGAATTTCCTAAGGTCTTTCCTGACGACCTTCCTGGTGTTCCTCCTGATAGGGAGATTGATTTTGGTATAGATCTTATTCTGGACATTCGCCCTATTTCTATTCCCCTGTATAGAATGGCTCCAACTGAGTTGAAAGAGCTTAAGGAGCAACTAAAAGATCTTCTAGAGAAGGGCTTCATCCGTTCTAGTGTGTTCTTATGGGGTGTACTGATTTTATTCATGCGTAAGAAGGATGGTTCCCTTCAGATGTGTATTGATTACCAGCAATTGAATAAGGTAATGGTAAAGAATAAGTACCCTCTTCCAAGGATAGATAATTTGTTTGATCAGCTTCATGGTCTTAAGTTTTTCTCTAGGATTGATCTTCGATATAGGTATCATTAGTTAAAGATTAGGGAGGTGGGTATCCCTAAGACTATATTTCGTACCCGGTATAGGCATTTTGAGTTTCTAGTTATGTCTTTTGGGTTAACTAATGCCCCTGCGACATTCATGGATTTGATAAATAGAGTCTTTTATCAGTTTCTAGATTTGTTCATCATTGTGTTCATTGATGATATTTTGGTGTACTCAAAGAGTAAGGGGGATCATGTCTATCACCTCTGTATAGTATTGTAGACCCTAAAAGATCAAAATTGTATTCTAAATTTTCGAAATGTGAATTCTGGTTGAACACTGTTATTTTTTGTGTCATGTCATTTCTAGTGAAGGGATTATGATGTATCCACAGAAAGTTGCAGTGGTTAAGAGGTGGCCTACACCAACGAATCCAACTAATATTTGAAGCTTCTTGAGTTTAGCTGGTTACTATAGGATGTTTATGGAGAGTTTTTTATCTATAGTTGCCCCGTTGACTAAGTTGACTCAGAAGAAGGTGAAGTTCTTGTGGTCTGATGCTTGTGAGGGTAGTATTAAAAAACTGAATGATAAGCTAACTTTGGCTCCATTCTTGACTTTGATTGAAGGCACTGATGAATTCGTGGTCTATTGTGATGCATTCCGTATGGGGCTTGGTTGTGTTTTGATGTAACGTGGCAAAGTGATAGCTTATGCCTCTAGAAATTTGAAGGTGCATGAGAAGAATTATCCGACACATGACTTGGAATTATTGGTTGTGGTATTTTCATTAAAAATCTAGCATCATTATCTATATGGCGTGCATGTGGATATCTTTTCTGATCACAAGATCCTGCAATATGTGTTTACTCAGAAAGAGCTTAACCTCAGACAAAGGATATAACTGAAGTTGCTCAAGAATTTGACATAAGTTTTTACTACCATCCAGATAAGGCTAATGTGGTTGTTGATACTCTCAGTAGGTTATCCATGGAAAGTCTATCTTATATAGATGAAGGAAAGTGAGAGTTGGTGAAAGATATTCACCATTTGGCTAACCTTGGAGTTCATTTCTTAGACTCTAAAGATGGTGGTGTGGTTGTGTAGGAGGTGGCACATTCGTCTCTTAGTGATAAAGTAAAGGAGAAGCAAGTGTTGAATCCTATCTTGATAAGGATTAAACATTATGTAGGTGGGAAAAAGGTGATGGCCTTCGAGATTGGTGGAGATGTACCGTGTGGTACCAAGGGATTTTATGTGTTCCTGATATAGATGGTTTGTGAGAGAGGATATTGGCTGAGGATCATGAGTCGCACTCTGCTATTCATCCTGGTTCAATGAAAATATATTATGACCTTAAGGAAATGTATTAGTGGAACAATATGAAACGGGATATGGCTAGTTTTATGGCTAAGTACATGATGTGCCAACAAGTGAAAGTTAAGCACATGAGGCCCGGAGGTTTGTATTAAGAAATTGAGTTACCTGTGTCGAAATGGGAAATGATAAACATAGATTTCATTAACGGTCTTTCTCGATCTCAAAATTTAATTCACTTTGGGTCATTGTGGATAGAATGACAAAGTCTGCTTACTTCTTACCAGTGCGGACAAATTTCTAAGTTGAGGATTATATAAGGTTCTATCTCTAAGATATTGTAAAGTTGCATGGGATACCTATTTCTATCATTTCAGATTGAGGTTCACAATTTTCATCTCACTTTTGGTGATCATTTCAGAAAGGGTTGGTGACCAAGGTGAGTCTTAGTACTGTTTTCCACCCACAATCAGATGGGTAAGTGAAAAAGACTATTCAGACATTTGAAAACATGCTTAGAGCTTTTGTGATTGACTATGGTGGTAGTTAGGTGGAGCATTTGCCTCTTATAGAGTTTGCCAATAATACTAGCTACCACTCTAGTATTGGGATGGCCCCATTTGAAGCTTTGCATGGTAGGAGGTGTAGGTCTCCTATTGGGTGGTTTGAGGTTGGCGAGGCGGAGATTTTTGGTCCAGATTTGGTTTACCCAGCTATGGAGAAGGTGAAGGTAATTCGAGATAGGCTTAAAGCCGCCTAAAGTGGCCAAAAGTCCTATGTAGATATAAGGCGTAGAAAGTTAGAGTTTGAGGTTAAGGATAAGGTGTTCTTGAAGGTGTCTCCTATGAAGGGAGTGATGCAGTTTAGGAAAAAGGGGAAGCTTAGTCCCCGATATGTTGGTTCATACTTGGTTTTGAGAAGGGTTGGTGATATTGCGTATGAGTTAAGAGTTTCCTTCTAGTTTGAGCTCCAGTCACCCGGTATTCCATGTTTCTATGTTGAGAAAGTGTATAGGTGATCCATCATAAATCATGTCTATCAAGGATATTGGGATTTTAGTTCCTCTATCTTATGATAAGGTCCCTATTGAAATCTTAGATCGATAGGTTCATTGGTTTCGGACCAAGGATGTAGCTTCGGTAAAGATTCTATGGAGGAACCACAAGGTTGAAGAGGCTAACTTAGAAACTGAAGAGGACATGAAGTCCAAGTATCCATTCTTATTTTCTGCTTTAGAAATTCATGCTTAAGGTATGTGTTAATTCTTAACATCTTTGTTTTCTAACTTAGTTAAAGGTAAGAGTGGATAGTGAGTTCCTTGGTAATCTATTTTCTGTCTTAAAGGTAAGCGTAGGGGTGTTTAGGGGTTTAATCGTTCTAGTCTCTTCTTTGTCGTATCATTTGAGGACGAATGATCCAAGTAGGGGAGAATTGAAATACCCTAGGTTTTGGCCCTTGGAAAATTCCTGAGCTTTGACACACTGTCCTTGTAACAACTCATTATATGAGTCATAAAATATTGGTATGGGTCAGGTAACCCAACTCATAAGGTGTCCAGTGAGTGGTGGTCAGGTTTTTGTTGTGGTTATGGTTTAGTGGTACGGGTCATTAGGTATGATGATGAGTCATTAGGGTGATCCTTCACTAAATCAAAAACTTAGTAACTTGACTTGGCTCTGAGTACGAGTGGCTCACTAGGAGACGTGAGGATAGGTTACGAGTTATTTTGATAAGTTGTATAATGTCCAGTGTCAATCCCTTTGGTTTCTGTCTTAGGTACGACTGGACCATACCAGTCTTATGGTCTGTCACGAGTAGGGGTTAGGGAGTCATATGGTGGATAGTGTATGGGTGTCCAACTCACTGTCTTGGTGACGAATCCGTGGTATGAGTTATATATTGTGGTCACGAGTCAGGGGGTCGACTCGTAACCACCTGCGATAATTTTATAGTTTTAAGTTAGGGGTATTTTGGACATTTTCCATTTATAACTCCCTTTGTTACCACGACATAAAACACCTTTTTGGGTTTTATTAACCTAGTATTTTCAATCAAACACTCTTAAAAATCTCTCTCAAACTCTTTCTCAAGAAAGAGGCTAGGGTTTCTTCAAGATAATTAATTAAGGCTTTCAAGGGTTATTTCTTTTTACCTTCCTTAGTGTCTAAGGCATGTTACTCCTCCCTCGTTGTTATTTTACAAAAAGTATATATTCTAATGTATGATTTTCATGATATTGTTATAGTTTGAGATAATGGTTGGTGGTTTTGGATGTTCATGGTAGAATAATGTTCTCATGGTTTAATGATGTCTCTTTCATACTTTTAATATGATTTTGATATTGTGGAATGCATGGTTATGGTAGATAGATTTAGTGGTACTTTGGATTCCCCCAAATTACTTGGTTATGGTTTTGAAACTTATGTGCCCTCAACCTGTTTGTTAAAATGTCAATGAGAATGATTTTGTCACATAGTTTGACCAATCTTGAAATCTTTGCATTGCATTAATAGTAATGGAACCTGAGTTGGTCTGGTTGATTTTAAATGGTTTGGAAAGGCCTCGGTGTCCATGTTTTTATTTAATAAGAAACTTGAAGTCAACTTGGTTTAATGGTTTTGGTATGGCATAAAAGGATAGACTTGTAGGCTCTAATTTTGGTATAACGATACCAATGGTTAATGCCTAAACAAAAGGCTCATTGGAAAATGGTTGAAATGTGTAATTGGTTTTAATATGGACTTAAAAAGGGTTGTGTTAGCAAAGCCATGGAAAGTAGAAGTCCTGGTGGGACCAATACAGGAAAATCACATTTGGCAATGTAAGGTTTGGTCATGGTGATCGTGTGCACTTATATTTTTAAATATAAATTAGTCATCTCAGGTTTTCTCTGATTCGTGTGGCTAACACGCCCTGGGGCCCTTTCAGTAGGGGGATCTGAACCCATATAGACCGTGGGTGGACATTTAGGATGGCAGAGATACGCAGCCCAAATAAAGGTTTTAAATGCATGTTAAACCTAGTTCCCTTTCCCGGTATGATCTATATATGTATATATGTGATTGCATATGGTTGTTTGACTTGGATTTTAATGATGGCATTATTTTATCTTTATCCCTGATTACATGCTAGTCTTCACTCTGCTAATCGTCTTCGGGTGTTGTATCCCCATGCGATGCAGGAACTAGCTATACTACCATTTCTCCTTATCAGTGACTTGGATTCGGGGATAACTTGAGTCAGATTGAAGTGGTCAGCTTTAATATTTCGGAAGACCCTATTTCATGCTATGGACATTTTTTTATTATTTTGGTTTCTTGGATATTAGTTTTGGCTATGTTCGGGGTATGTCCCGACCGGATGTTACTTGATTTTGGTTAGAGGCTTTGTCAGACAACTATAGGCATAGACGGTCTCGATATTTATATCAGTCTTGGTATTGGTATAGGCATTGGGGTTGGTACCAGTTGAATATTTAATAGAGGTTGTTGGATTATGAATATAGACTTAATTAAATGACTTTAAATTATTATTGATTTACCTTGTTATATGTTCAGAATTCATCCAACATAGGGTGCAGGGCGGTTATGATTTGGTATTGGGAGTGGTCTCCGGTCTTGGGTGGACTTGAGATGACCAACACGACTAGGACCTGGTTTAGGTCATGTCATATAATTACTCTCTTTTGTGTAGTGAATATAGTTGAAGACTTCAAATATTTTATATGTCTCAACTCTCTCTTTCATTTATCATCTTATTCTTATCATACTTCCTCTACTTCAAACACAAAGGAAGAAACACCACTATTTATAGGTGTAGAAATCTTCCATGTAATGAATAGGAAGTAGTGGGGTAGTAATATGGGTAGATGAATAGGTTGGATGTTACATGAGTTAAATGAAACTAATGGCCATGGAGTTACAAGAACTAATGACCATAAGTTACAAGAACTAATGGTCATATAAGTTACAAGAACTAATGGTCATCTTTTATCACAATTTATACCTACTTATATATGCACTTAATATTTTTATTTTAATAATAAAATGCACCAACATTCCTCACTCATTTTAATATTTAAATAAGAATGTTCACTAATTTAGTTGAAGGGGGACTATTGTACATAATGAAAGTGTTCTCTGCATTGAAACTTTATTTAGTAAAACAATAACCTTTACTCCAGAGTCAGTATTGGTTTCAGAATTGAACTATGACTACTTATGGAGAATAAAGTATCACTGCCTACACACAACAATCAAGGTGTTGACATAAGCTTTAATAGCCAGCACATTATGACCATGTGCTATCCTGGTTTTTCATGAGCGTTTTTTAGAATAAGCCCCATTCTCATAGGAAGCGACTTACTTCAACACTCACATAGGTGAAATCTATCATGATGGTCCTATAATTTTGGCACCCCACTCATACGAGATACAAAATTTCATTAAGAGTTCTAGACTTAACCTTCACAAATCATTACAGGAACAAAATGCACTCACACTATAGAGAGGGCTTAAATGATAGTACATTACACAACAAGTCATCGTATGATTCATTTTTCCTATTGAACTTGGTTATAGGATGTCTAGTCCACAGGTTGGGTTTTCTCATATATGACTCAGATTTTTTGAGCTTCAATTCCTTCCCCTTCGACGTATTTCAGACTCTTTTTCTTGCTAGGGACTTGTGTAGTTCATCTTTAAGATAATCACACAGTTTGACATAATCAATGTTAGTGGTACCACTTGTCAAATATAATATCACAATATTATTTTGTTCTCACGGTCTGAATTTACTGTTATAATAACAGTTTCTACTCTACTAATAATATTGATGCTATCAAAATAACTCAAAAACTAGAGAAATTAATTTTTCAAAATAAAGTGATTGATTAATTCACTTTTTCAGTAGTTAAAACTAAGATAATTAATTTAACTGAAACACCCTGGTTTTGGACCTTAGAAAATTTCCTTGTTTTATAGTTTATGGGCATGGTACGACTTATGAAACAAGTCGTACACTTAGGTACGGGTGGTATGGTCCAGTCGTATGCTGACCAGTGTTGGTTGGTTGGGTGGATTTAGTTACTGGAATGGGTACGATTCGGGTGGTATGAATAGTATCAGTGAATACGGATTGTTTGGTTACTTCATTTAACCTTTGACTTGATAACTTAAGTTAGATCTGAGTACAAGTGGCTCACTATGAGCCGTAAGCTAGGGTACGAGTCATACCCAGGACTCGTATGGTGGTCAGTATTCAAACCTCCTGGATTCTATTCTGCCAGGGGTACGGGTTATGGGTACTAGTCATACACTTGGATACAACTTGGGTCTGGGTGTGTCGTACCTTGGACAGTGTTGGGTCCAAGAGGGAAGACCTAGGTATGAGTGATGGGTACCACTCGTATAGGATGGGTACGACTCGTAAGGGTCAGTCGTACCTTATGACGGGAATTAAATGCAGTTTAAGAAAGAGAAATTTGGATATTTCCCCACTTATCCTAATAAAGCCCCACAACTTATATTCCTATTGGGAGGTTATTTGCGCTACTATTTTATTCTTAAACACTTCGAAAACACTCTAAAATCCTTTCTAAAGTTTTGGAAAAAAGAAGCTAAGGTTTCATCTTAAGGAGTAGATTGAGACTTGTCTTGGTGATTTCTTTCCATCGTCATCTTGGTTTAAGGGATGTTCTCTTCCCTCATTGTTAGTTACAACTAATGGAATGGTTTTATGCAATGTTTTCATGATTTGAATATTGCATGATTTTGGGTTTTCAAATATAATTTGAGGTTTTGGTTATAAGTGCTTGGTTATGGTTTTTCCATGCTTTAATTATGCTTTGATATGCTTTAATGGTGGTTTTGGATAATTTGTTACATGGGAATGGTCATTTGGTAATGGACTTTGGTTTTGGAAATACTATGCCCCTAATGTGTTTGATAAAATGCCTATAACAATGCTTTCACCATAATATTGGTTTTTCAATGGAACTTATGCATGGTTTAAACTTGGTAATGGAACCCTAAATGATATGAATGGTTTAAATGGTTTTGTAATGGTTTGGCTAAATAAACATACTTGTGGGGTACATGGAAATCCCCTAAGTTAATTGGATAATATGATCTATGGGTACATGGAAATCCCTTGATCTCAAAACGGGTTGGCTAAGGAAAATACTTGCAAGTTATAGTCGGTATGACGATACCACTACTAATGGCCTTGGTTAATAATAAATGGATAATGGTTTTATTGTTTGGTAATGGTTTTAATTGGGCTTAAGGGGGTAGCAAAACCGTGGAAGGTAGAGGTCCTGAAGAAATCAAAAATGGAAACTCATATTTACTGATGTAAGGTTTGGACTTAGTAACCGTATACATGACGTAACACTTTATATTTTGGTGGATGTACTAGTCATCCCAGGTTTTTTACTCTGGTCATGCGGCTTCACGCACTGGGCCCTTTCAGCAGGGGGAGCTGAACCTATATAGCCCATGGGTAGTTTTAGGATGGCAAAGATACACAACCCAAGTAAAGGTTTTAAATGGTATGCTAAACATGGTTCCCATTCCTGGCATGTTTATATATATGTACGGTTTATATGCATATGTATGGTTTTACTTGGTTTTACAATTGGCATTATTTTATCCTTATCCTGAGTTTATGCTAGCATTCACCCGCTAATCCATCTTCGGGAAGATGGATCCCCACGCGATGCAGGAATCTGTTGTTCTACTCCTTCTACTCAGCATTCGGACACTCGAGGGTTATCTTTAGATTGAAGTGGTGAGCTTCCATCTTTTCGAAAGGCTCCATTTCATGGATATTATTTTATACTCTGGATTATTTCTGGATATTGGTTTTGGCTATGGTTAGGGGTATATCCTAATCGGATATTTGTATTCTTTTGGTTAGAAGCTTTTGTGGAACTACTATGGGTTGGTGTGGGTAAGATTGGTATTGGTGTCAGCCTTCGTATTGGTATTGGTATTGGTATAGTGGCTGATACCGATTGACGAAATTATTAGTTGTTCCATCCTCTTTAATTTTTGGATTATTTAATTATTAATGGAACTTATTTGGTTATTGTTGGATCTATGGTTTGGTTTGGCTTGGTATGGTTGGACGATTGGTATGGGACGGTCTGACTCGGTTGGGTCGGTCTCGGTAATAGACCTAACCCAGAGTCTATAATCTGGATGGTTATAGTATCTTGTTATATGTTCGAATTTTAGCCAACTCAAGGCAAGCACTGGAGGTTTGGTTGGGTAATGGGGGTGGTGTCCGTTCCCTGTCGGACTTGGGACACTTATTACAACAAGGCCTTGGGTCGTGTCAAGTTGGTATCAGAGCTTTAGGTTCAAGGTCAATTGAGTGTCCACCAAGACACTTCTCGTAGAGTCTATTTTAGGGGTGTGTAACGTGCCACACTCATAAGAGAGAGGTTACTGGCATTTAGGAATGTTTAACTTTCTTGGTATTTGTAATGACCCGGGACTACCCCCTAGTCATCACATGGTGCTTACAGTCCCGAGTGTCCACAAGCTAACCCATGAGCTGGTACCTGTTGTGAGCACTAGATAACATGATCATAAATGCGGAAGAATAGTGGCATGCCATAAGGTTTTAATAACTCAATTTAAAACTGAAATATAAGTCTATAGAAACAACTGACTGAATCTGATAAAATAATGATAAACTAGACAACTAACTGTAATGTCTGAATACTAAATAACTGACTCTAATGTCTGAAAAACCTCTAAAACTGACTGACTGAATATGAGTTGATGGGACAGGCCCCCAACTAACTCTGCTAGCTACTGAAATAGAGATATGAAGTAAAATAATCTATCCTCGAATGATAAGGACTCACCACTACTACTGTACTGCTGATAGCCTAAGAAGTGAAGTCTAAGCGTGGTCCGAGAATTGAACGTCAGCACCTATGATATAATACATCATAGCGCAAAAGAAAGGTATGCGATCAGTACTTTGAGTGCACTGGTATGCTAAATGAGGTAGGATGATAGGCATGGTTTCATGAACAGAACTAATAATTAACTAAATATGTATGTAAAACATAGAGCACTGAATAGAGAACATGGAATCTATAGATACTGAAGATTCGTGAAAATCTGTAGACACTCGGATGGATGACCAAGCATATAACATGGACTGAGTAAAATCTGTAAACTGAAATACTGAAAAATACAAATGTATGTATGATTTGGTCAAGCAACTCTAAGACTGCATAACTGAATTGAGACCATAACTGAGACTATATCTGAGACTGTGGGAGGTATCATCTAACTGACATTCCCCAATTTGAGCTAACCGGGGTCCAACCTGCAACCCCAATTGGAAGGGTGTTAATACCGTGCCACGGGTACTAACGATGGTTGTGTGGATCCACTAAAATGATATAATATCCAAAGGAATAAGGGTGTCAAGCCTAAATTGACGGGTGACCCCTGTGAGATAGTCAAGCCTAATCTGATGGGTGACTTCTCATACCTTACACTGGCTACGTAGTTTTGGAGTATAGGGACTGCGACTAATGACTTTGCCTATTTGATGGGAAATCCTCCATCCCTACACTCTCTTGGTGCTAAATCCTACGCCCAACTGAAAAACACTGAAGTACTAGACTGTTTTGAGCTCTGACTGGTAACTGACTGTTCTGATAGTGCTCATAGTATGTTCTGAAGACTATTCTATAATGTACTAATACTAGACTAAGTAAACAACTATGGATTTCGGGTATTCAATACCCCCAATACTCAAAACAATAATAGTAAAATGACACTAATGCTTGAAGGACAAAACATGAAGGCTTTAATTTAAATCAATCACTCTTGAAGGCATTTTATCAAACACTTGTAGTTTAGGGTTTAAAACAATCATAGGAATGTCATGGAACTTACAAAAACAGCATGAGTTCAACACAATAGTACTAAATCATGGTTTAATTCAATAAATAATAATATTAACACATGGAGAATTAAATTGTAACGATAATTTCATGGTAACGTGGTATAAAATCATAATTTAAAACATAATAACTTGAAAAGATTATAACTTGGTAATTAAAATGGGTTAATTGGACTCCATGAATGAACATCTAACATATCTTAATTGATCAATTTCCTGAAGTTCTTGGTGAGTTCTTGAGGATTGGCCTTGAAATTGGAGAGCTAGGGATCTTGATTTGGGAGAGAAAGCTTCTTGATTTGGAGGAAAATAATTTAAATAATGAGTTTTAAAACATTTTTAGGGCTTAAAAGCACACCTGGGCGGATTAAAATTAGGAAAAAGGACTGTTTTACCCTTGGGAAAAACTTTTAATTTTTGCCAATTTTTTTTGAAATGGACACTGGAGCGACGCGGCGCTATCGCGCCGTGTCACTGGGAACTTGGCTGACGGCGCGACGCAAAGAAATCGCGATGTCTCTTTGATTCTAATTTTTACCATTGGCGCGGCGCTCCATGATAGTGCTGCCTCACTGGAATTGGATAATTATGAACTGGGCCTACGACGCGACGCACCACTATCATGGAGCAACACTGAAAATTGACAATTGCTATTTACACTGACTCCGCGATGTGCTAAGGATCAAAATGACGGTGTTTAATGATTGAAACTTTAAATTGTCATAACTTCTTACTCGATTATCGGATTTGGGCAAATTTTATATCATTGGAAATCTAATTGAATTTCCTACATAATGGCAGGATCTAAACTAAAAAATAATGAGTTTTACAAAAATTTTATATACGAATACTAATGTATTGGGGCTTAGATTATGCTAGGGAAATACGGGGCATTACAATATCTCCCCCTTGGGATCATTCATCCTCGAATGAAACTGGTTAAGCTGAAGAAACTGATGAACGAAGCTTACACTCTGAACAAGCATATCTGATACATGGAATGCATAACCGAACTAATTCATGAATACACAAATGACATGAACATGATGTGCAACTGAAACTGAGCATGATAGAGAAAAATCTTAAGCAGATTTGGTACCTTATACTGAATTTGGATTCGCGAAGAAAAGATGAGGGTACTCGGTCTGCATATCTGCCTCTTCTTTCCAAGTGGCTCCCTCAACGGAATGATTTCTCCAAAGAACTTTGGCTAATGGAACTTCTTTGTTCATTAGTCTACGAACTTGATGATCAAGAATTTCGACTGGAACTTTCTCAAAGGAAAAACTATTCTGAATCTCTGCACTTTCTAAGGGAACAACTACCGCTGGATTACCAATACACTTTTTCAATAATGAGACATGGAACATTGGGTGTATTGAGGCTAAATCTGAAGGCAACTCAAGCTCGTAAGCTATCTTTCTGAAATGACTGAGAATTCTGAAGTGACTGACATATTGGGGACTGAGTTTTCCTTTCTTACCGAATCTCTTCACTCCTTTCATGGGAGATATTTTCAAATATACAAAATCATCAACCTCAAACTCGAGATTCTTTCTCCTCACATCAGCATATGAATTCTATCGGCTTTGGATAGTCCTAAGCCTTTCTATGATCAACTAAACCTTCTCTAAGTCATCAAACACCAAGTTAGGCCCTACTACTGCGGCCTCTCCTACTTCAAACCAACTAATTGGAGACCTACATCTCCTACCATAGAGAGCCTCAAACAGAGCCATACAAATACTGGAATGATAGTTGTTATTGTATGTGAATTCAATCAAAGGTAAATGGTCATCCCAACTACCTCTGAAATGAACAACGAAAACTCTCAATATATCTTCCAGAGTCTGAATAATCCTTTCTGCTTGACCGTCTGTTTGAGGGTAAAAAGTTGTACTGAGATGGACTTGAGTACCAAGACCTTTTTGGAATTCTTTCCAGAAGTGAGAGGTAACTAGGTACCTCTACCAGAGATGATAGACACTAGGACTTCATGTAACCTGACCAAATCCCTGATATAAAATTTGGCGTAGTCCTCGGCTGAATAAGAGGTATGGACTGGCAAGAAATGGGCTGATTTGGTCATCCTGTCTACGATGACCCATATAGAATCATGCTAATGACGGGTAGACAACAAACCTGTCACAAAATCCATGTTCACTTCCTCACACTTCCAAGTGGGAATACTGAATTCTTGCATTGACCCACTAGGTTTCTAATGCTCAATCTTAACTTGCTGGCATGTAGAGCACTTAGCTACAAACTCTGTAATATCTCTCTTCATCCCACATAACCAATAAATCTCCCACAAATCACGGTACATCTTAGTGGCCCCTAGATGAATAGAGTAACGTGCACTATGCGCTTCTGCAAGAATTTATTGCCTTCAATCATCTACACCAGGCACACATTATCTACCCTGACAAAGCAAAACACCATCACCCCTTGGGAGAAAACCTCCACTTTTTGATCTCTAACTGATTCTTTCAACTTAAATAGGTTGGGATCTTTATCCTACTCTTTCTTTACCCCAAAAACTAGAGATAATTCAGCACCACTCTACACCCATATATTACCCTCTACTGAGTCGACTAAGCAGACACCTAGTTGAGCAAGCTAATGAACTTCCTAAGCTAACTTCTTCTTACCATCCTTAACATGAGCAACACTGCCTATAGACAATCTATTTAGAGCATCATCCACTACATTGGCCTTGCCTGGATAATACAGAACACTCGTGTCATAATCCTTCAATAACTCTAACCACCTTCTCTGATGCAGATTCAAATCTTTCAGAGAGAACACATACTGAAGGCTTTTGTGATCTATGAACATATCTACATGCACCTCATACAAGTAATGCCTCCAAATCTTTAAGGCAAACACTACAACTGCTAACTCAAGACCATGAGTAGGGTAATTTTTTTCATAAGGTTTAAGCTATCTAGAGGCATAGGCTATGACCTTACCTCTCTGCATGAGGATATAACCTAAACCTACCCTGGATGTATCACAGTACATAACAAAACTATTTAAATCATCTGGTAGAGTCAAGACTGGGGTTGAGGTGAGTCGAGTCTTTAACTCTTGAAAACTCTTCTCGCATAAATCTAACCACTAAAACTTAACTTTCTTCTGATTCAATCTGGACATGGGGGATGCAATAGAAAAAAATCCTTTAGCAAACCAATGGTAATAGCCAACCAAACTCAAGAAACTCCTGACGTCTGATGGAGAGATGGGACTATGCTAGTTTCTCATCACTTCAATCTTTTGAGGATCAACTCTAATGCCATCACCAAAAATAATATGGCCAAAGAAAGTTACTGATCTCAGCCAGAATTCATACTTATTAAATTTAGAGAATAACTTGTGAGCTCTAAGAGTTTGCAACACTATTCTGAGATGGTTTGCATGATCAGTTTCACTACGGGAGTAAACAAGATATCATCAATGAAGACTATGATGAACATATCCAAGTACTGCTTGAACACTCGGTTGATCAAGTCTATGAAGGCTGCTAAGGCATTCGAGAGACCAAAGGACATAACTAGAAACTCAAAATTATCATACCGGGTTTGGAAAGCTATTTTTGAAATGTCACATTCCCTGACTCTCAGTTGATGATAGCCTGATCTGAGGTCTATCTTTGAAAAGTGGCTGGCACCCTGAAGTTGATCAAACAAATCATCAATTTTAGAAAGTGGATATTTATTCTTGATTGTTACTTTGTTCAACTGATGGTAGTCTATACATATTCTGAGAGAACCGTCTTTCTTATGCATGAATAAAATAGGTGCGCCTCACGGAGAGATGCTGGATCTGATGAATCCCTTATATAGGAGATCCGTTAACTATTCTTTAACTCCTTGAGTTTTGCTGGAGCCATTATGTATGGCAGAATAGATATGGGCTGAGTATCTGAAAGAAAGTCTATTCCGAAGTCGATTTCCCTGTCGGGAGGAATTCTAGGCAGATCTTTAAGCAATATATTTGACAATTCAGTTACTATTAGAACTGACTCAAGAGTTAGAGTTTCTGAGTTAGAGCCTTTGACTCACACAAGATGGTAAATACACCCCTTCGATATCATCTTTCTCGCTCTAAGGTATGAAATCAACTGACCCCTAAGAACTGTGGTTCTACCCCTCCATTCAAGGACTGGTTCATTTAGGAACTAAAAATAAAATATTTTGTTTCTACAATCAACTGAGGCAAAGAATGAGTGGAGCCAATCTATGTCGAGAATAAAGTTAAAATATATTTTCTCTAACTCTATGAGATCAACCAAGGTAACTTTCTGAGATATTGTGATCGGACAATTCCTATATACCTGTCTGGCTACAATGGAAATGCATACTTGGGTAGATACTGAAAAGGGCTCTGCTAAAGTTTTAGGACTAAATCCAAAGTTGATGGCTATATATGGAGTTACAAAAGAAAGAGAAGCTCCATAGTCTAGTGAAGCATAAACATATAAGTGAAAAACCTGCAATGTACCAATAACTACGTCAGGAGAATTTTCCTAATCTTGGCAGGACTGAAGAGCATATAATCTATTCAAACACTGACCACTGGTAGCACGAGTCGCGCGATCGTATGGAACTTATGACTGATGGGACTGGCCTTGTTAGCGCACATCCCTACCTTTTTGAGCGACTACCCGACACTCTTGAATCTGATGGCCTGGCTTTCCACACCCGAATCACACATCACTACCTACTCTACACTCACCTTGAGGGTGTTGCCACATTTCTCACATAGAGGATTTAAACGAGCACTGCTAACACTGACCTGGGACTTAAAGCCTGGTGCCCTATCCCTATTGTCATTTTTGAATTTGGGTACTGGGGCACTGGCTGAAGAGGTTGTTGAGGCTATAGACCTCTGATAAAACTGCAGACGGTTACCACCTTCTGACTTTGGTTGACTAAAATTAAAACTACATATCCTAGCTCTTTTGTTTCCTCTTTCCCTCTCTTTAATATTTTGCTCATCTATCTGTTAGCATGGACCATCAGCCTAGATAAGTCTATCTCACTAATAAGCATTGCAGTCCTTCACTCCTTGACCATAATATCAGATACGCCATACATAAACTTACTCATCTTGGACCTGTTATCAGCTACCACATGAGGAGCATACCTAGCTAACTTAGTAAACCTGAGGGAATACTCTCTCACGCTCATGCTGCCCTACCTCAAGTTAATAAACTCTAATAATTTGGCCTCCCTCAACTCCAATGGAAAGAATCTGTCTTAAGAAAGTTGTGGCAAACTCTTCCTACTCTATAGGCCCTGCATCAACACCCCTATCTACCTTCCAACTCTTAAACCAAGTATGGGCTACATCCTACAACTAATATGCAGCCAACTCAGCACTCTGACTAGATGTTAACCCCATAGCATCTATACCTTTTACACCATATCTAAGAATTTCTGTGGATCCTCTTTAGACTTGGATCCCGTGAAGAAAAGAGGATTTATTTGAGTAAAATCCCAAATTTTAGTCACAACAGTATTGTCCACTGGGTTGGACGGAATAAAAATTGGCATTCATTTTGTGCTGCTACAAAATTGGCTAGAGTAGTAAATGCATCCCTAAATTCTGCGTGAGAGACGTGCTCATCGAGAGGATCTACCTGGATGGGCTGAGGGGCTGGCTGATTTCCTATTCTTTTTGGGAAGCATATTTTGTAAACAGAAGGAAGAAATAGATTAGATAGAGAGTTTAACTTGAGCTCATGCTCACTCGCATGACATGAATACTGAATAAGGGAAACTGTTTATCCTAAACACCTTTTAGCCTCTCGTCCATAAGTGTGGTGCGCTACACACCCATGCATAAGACTCTACTCGAAGAGGCTTTCAAACTTCCTAGGACACTTTAAAACCTTAGGCTCTGATACCAAGTTTGTAATGACCCGGGACTACCCCCTAGTCATCACACGGTGCTTACAGTCCTAAAGGGACCACAAGCTAACCCATGAGCTGGTAACAGCTGTGAGCACTGGATAACATGATCATAAATATAGAAGAATATTGGTATACCATAAGTTTTTAATAACTGAATTTAAAACTAAAATATGAGTCTATAGAAATAACTAACTCTATCTAATAAAATAATGATAAACTGGATAAGTAACTGTAATGTATGAATACTGAATAACTGACTCTAATGTTTGAAAAGCCTCTAAAACTGACTGACTAAATATGAGTTGATGGGACAGGCCCTTAACTAACTCTGCTAGCAATTGAAATAGAGATATAAAGTAAAATAATCTATCCTCAAATGATGAGGACTCACTACTGCTACTGTACTGTTGATAGCCTGAGAAGTGAAGTCTAAGCGAGGTCTAAGAACTGAGCGTCAGCACATATGATATAATACATCATAGCACAAAAAAAGGTATGTGATTAGTACTTTGAATGTACTCATATGCTAAATAAAGTAGGATGATAGGCATGGTTTCATGAATAGAACTTATAATTAACTAAATATGCATATAAAATATGGAGTACTGAATAAAGAACATGGAATCTATAAATACTGAAGATACGTGAAAATCTGTAGACATTAGGAATGCATGACCAAGCATATAACATGGACAGAGTAAAATCTGTAAATTAAAATACTAGAAAATACTAATATCTATATGATTTGGTCAAGCAACCCTATGAGTTCATAACTAAATTGAGACTATATCTGAGACTGTGGGAGGTATCATCTAACCGATATTCCCCAATTTAAGCTAATCTAGGTCCAACCTACAACCCCAATTAGAAAGATGTTAATATTATGCCAGGGTACTAACGATGGTTGTATGGATCCACTAAACTGATATAATATCCAAAGGACTAAGGGTGTCAAGCCTGAACTAACGGGTGACCCCTGCGAGATAGTCAAGCCTAATCTGGCAGGTGATTCTCATACCCTACACCAGCTACATCGTTCTAGAGTATAGGGACTACTACTAATGACTCTGCCTATTTGATGGGGAAGTCTCCATCCTTACACTCTCTCGGTGCTAAATCCTACTTCCAATTGAAAGACACTAAAGTACTAGACTGTTCTGAGTTTATATGACTGGTAACTGACTGTTCTGATAGTGCTCATAGTATATTCTGAAGACTATTCTGTAATGTACTGATACTAGACTAAGTAAACAGCTATATATTTCGGGTATTCAATGCCCT
The DNA here is from genome assembly GCF_002878395.1 of Capsicum annuum. Taxonomy (NCBI): domain Eukaryota; kingdom Viridiplantae; phylum Streptophyta; class Magnoliopsida; order Solanales; family Solanaceae; genus Capsicum; species Capsicum annuum. The sequence continues at coordinate 154,193,610 of NC_061119.1, read as the reverse complement.
AGGACTCAAAACAATAATAGTAAAATGACACTAAAGCTTGAAAGACAAAACATGAAGGCTTTTATTTAAATCAATCACTCTTGTAGGCATTTTATCAAACACTTGTAGATCAGGGTTTAAAACAACCATAGAAATGCCATGTAACTTACAAAAATAGCATGTGTTCAACATAATAGTACTAAATCATTGTTTAATTCAATAAATAATAATATTAACATATGGAGAATTAAATAGTAACGATAATTTCATGGTAACGTGGTATAAAATCAATAGTGCATGGAGATTCATGGATGAAATCATAATTTAAAACATAATTACTTGAAAAGATTATAACTTGGTGATTAAAATGGGTTACTTCGACTCCATGGATGAAAGGAATCCATGGATGAACATCTAACATATCTTAATTGATAAATTTCCTGAAGTTCTTGGTGAGTTCTTGAGGATTGGCCTTGAAATTGGAGAGCTAGGGTTCTTGATTTAGGAGAGAAAGCTTCTTGTTTAAAAATGTTTTTAGGGCTTAAAAGCACACCTGGACGGATTAAAATTAGGAGAAAGGACCGTTTTACCCTTGGGAGAAACTTTTAATTTTCATTGAATTTTTTCAAAATGGGCACCTGGCATGACGCGACACTATCATGCCGTGTCACTGGAAAATGACAACTGAGAACAGGGCTGATGGTGCGACGCAAAGAAATCGCGGTGCCCCTTTGATTCTGATTTTTACCATTGGCATGGCATGCCATGATCGCATTGCCTCACTAGAGTAATTGGACATACGGTGCAATACGCTACTATCATAGAGCAACACTAGAAATTGACAATCTCTATTTACACTGACTCTGCGATGCGCTAAGGGTCAAAATGACAGTGTTTAATGACTGAAACTTAAAATCACCATAACTTCTTATCCGGTTATCGGATTTGGGAAAATTTTATATCATTGGAAAGCTAATTGAATTTCCTAGGTAGTGGCAGGATCTAACTGAAAAATAATGAGTGTGTTAAAAATTTTATATATGAATACTCATGTATTGGGACTTAGATTATGCTAGAGAAATATGGGGCGTTACAGTATTTTATTTTCAAGCTTGGAGTCTAAGTCCTAAAATATTCTCTAATACTTGTTTGTTTACTTTTCAGATCATTCCTCGATGATCTGCAACACAAGGAAATTCTTCTGTACCATTTGGGTATGATGTTGATGAGGTATGTCCTACACCTAGAGTTGGCACTCGTTCTCAGGGTCTTATCCCTAATTGTTATAGATTTTATTCAGTTGATACTAGTCTTCCTCAATGTGAGGTGCCTAATGTAGAATTTCATCAATCTATTCATGTTATTGCTCAATTGGTCACTGCTCAGGCTGAGCGGGATGCATCTGGTGGGTTGTCTGCTGAGGCCACATGGGTCGGCCAGTTTATGAAGTTTAATCATTCTACTTTTACTGTTGTGAAGATAGAAGAGGATCCTCAGGCTTTCTTGGATGAAACAGAGAAGATATTCAAGGTAATGCAGGTTACTACTATGGAAGGTGTAAACATTATAGCTTATCAGCTCAAGGATATTAAGTACTAATGGTACAAGGAGTGAGATAGGGATAGAGGTGATGTGGAGGATTTTTCCTTATGGGATGCCTTTTATAATGCTTTTCTAGATTGTTTATTTCTTTAAGAGCTGAGGGAAGCAAAGATGGAGGAGTTTGTGAATCTCAAGCAAGGTAAAATATTTGTCAAGAATATGCCTTGAAGTTTTATCAGCTATCAAGGTATGCTCCTGATTTGGTGGTTGAGATAAGGGTAAGAATAAGAAAGTTCACTTCCAAGCTATCTCGGGATTTAATCCTTGAAACCAAGACTGCTTTACTAATCAAGGATATGGATATTTTTTAAGGTTGGCTATCCACATGCAAAAGATGGAGAAAAAAAAAGAAAATAGGTAGAGTTTGGGGAAAGAATGGATAAGAGAAGTAGTTTTTTTAGCAGAGTGGTGCTTAGCAGTAGGGCGGTTGGGATGGAGGTAAATGGCTGAAGAAAAAGTTGTGAAGTTTTAGTTCCTTCTCTACTGCAAGCATTTCTTACCCAAGGTAGTTGGGTGATAGGCATCCGTAAAGTGGTGATAATTTCCTGGCACAGGGTGCCTGATCTCAGGCACGAGGGAGTTAGTTGGCTTTTTCATACCCTCCTTGTCGATTTTGTGTTTGTCTTCATCGGGGCTATTAAGAAGAAGGCAGGGACAAGTGTTTTAAATATGGCCATCCAAGCAATATGCTCAAGAATTTTTTGGTTGGTAAGGAAGATTCGGGAGCATTCAAAGCTCTGGTTTCTGTATCTTCTGCTCTTGCACCTAGTGGTGTGGCTTCGATGTCTGCTCCTACTTCTGGTACTGGCATAGGCCGTAATAGGTTATATGCTCTTGCATCTTAATAGGAATCTGAGGTATCACTTGATGTCATTACTGGTACGTTACAACTCTTTTCTCATGATGTGTATTGTCTGCTTGATCCAGAGCTCACTCTTTCTTATGTGACCCCATTTGTGGTTGTATGTATTGATTTTGATCCTGAGGTTGTCTCAAATCTTTTTTTTGTTTCTACCCCAGTAGGTGACTCAGTTATTTCTAAAAGTTTCTATAGGTGGTATGTGATATCTGTTGGTGGTAGGTAGAGTTTGGTGGATTTGTTTGAACAGGATATGGTAGACTTTGATATCATTCTAGGGTAGATTGGTTGCACTCTTATTACGCGTCCTTAGATTGTCGGACCTGTATGGTTGTTTTTAGGTTTCCTGGTGAATCGATTATAGAATGGGAAGGTGGTTCCTTAGCTTCTAGGGGGAGGTTTATTTCTTATCTTAGAGCTTGAAGGTTAATCTTTAATGGTTGTCTGTATCACTTGGCCCGAATTAAAGATTCTAACTCGGAGGGTCCTTTTTTATTTGATTTTGATAGTAAATAAGTTTCCTGAGGCCTTTTTGAATAACCTTCCTGGTGTTCCTCTGAATAGGGAAATATTGTTTTGTATTGATTTGGTTCCAGACAGTTATCCAATATCTATTCCTTCTTATAGAATGACTTTGACTGAGTTAAGAAAACTCGAGGAGCAACTTAAGAATCTTCTGGATAAGAGGTTTATTCATCCTAGTATATCCCCGTGGGGTGCAAAAGTGTTGTTCATGTGAAATAAGGAAGGTTCCCTTCGGATATGCATTGACTATCGACAGTTGAATAAGGTAACGGTTAAGAACAAGTATCCTCTTCTAAGGATAGATGACTTGTTTGATCAATTGCACGGTGCCAAGTTCTTCTATAAGATAGATCTTTAGTCTGGGTATTATCAACTTAGGATCAGGGAGAAGGATATCCGTAAGATGATTTTTTGTACTCGGTATGGGCACTTCGAATTCTTGGTGATGTCATTTTGTTTGACTAACATTCCAGCGGTATTTATAGATTTGATTAACATGGTTTTCAGAAAGTTCTTGGATCTCTTTGTCATTGTGTTTATTGATGGCATTTTGATGTATTCTAAAAGTGGGATGGATCATGCTAATCACCTCTATGTTGTATTACAGACCTTGAAGGAACAACAGTTGTATGCCAAGTTCTCTAAATGTAAGTTTTGGTTGAATACTGTGACTTTTCTTGGTCATATTATTTCTAGTGAGGGGATTATGGTGGATCCTCAAAAGGTGGATGTGGTTAAAAGGTTACCTAAACCCATGACTCCAAACGACATTTAGAGTTTCTTGGGTTTGGATGGGTATTATCAACGATTTGTGGAGAGCTTTTTGATGATAGCTGCTCCTTTGACCAAATTGACTCAGAAGAAGGTCAAGTTTTCTTGGTCTGATACTTGTGAGGAGAGTTTTGAGAAGCTTAAGGATAAGCTAAATTCGACTCCAATTTTGATGTTTACTGAAGGCCATGAGGGATTTATGGTTTATTATGATGCATCTCGAGTAGAACTTGGTTGTATTTTGATGCATCATGGGAATGTGATTTCCTATGCTTCCAGGCAGTTAAAGGTGCATGAGAGGAACTATCCTACTCATGATTTAGAGCTGTTGGCGGTGGTTTTTGCTTTGAAAATTAGGCGACACTACTTGTATGGAGTGCATATGGACATATTTTATGATCATAAGAGTCTATAGTATGTGTTCACTCAGAAGGAGCTAAATCTCAAGCAGAAGAGATGGTTGGAGCTTCTCAAGGACTATAATATGAGTTTTTACTATAACCCAAGTAAGGCTAACGTGGTTGTTGATGCTTTTAGAAAGTTATCCATAGGGATTTTGGCTCATGTGGAGAAAGAAAAGCAAGAATTGGTGAAGGATATTTATCGCTTGGCCAATCTTGAAGTTCGTCTCTTGAAATCCAAAGATGGTAGTGTGATTGTTCAGAAAGTGGTAAGGTCGTCTCTTGGTGCAGAGGTTAAGAAGAATTAAGTGCTAGATCCTGTCTTGATGAAAATTAAGAGTAATGTCGGTGAGCAAAAGATAATGGTCTTTGAGATCAGTAGCCATCGTACTTTGCAGTACCAAGAGAGGTTGTGTGTTCCTGATGTCGATGGGTTGCAGCAAAGGATCTTGGATGAGGTGCATGAATCGTGCTATGTTGTTCATCCCGGTTCGATAAAAATGTATCACGATCTCAAGGATATATATTGGTGGAATAATATGAAAAGGTATGTGGCTGATTTCATCAATAAGTGCATGATGTGTCAACAAGTTAAAGTTGAGCACATGAGGCCTGGTGGGTTATATCAAGAAATTGATCTGCCTGAATGGAAATGAGAGGTAATCAATATAGATTTTATTACCATTCTTCCTCGGTCTCGTAACCAATTTGATTCAATTTGGGTCATTGTAGATAGGATGATAAAGTCTGCTCATTTTTTGCCAGTAAGGACTACCTTTTTGGTAGAGTATTATCTAGAGTTATATCTTCAGGAGATTGTAAAGCTACATAGGGTACCTATTTTGATTATCTCTAGTCATAGTACATAGTTTTCATCTCATTTTTGGCGATCTTTTTAGAAAGAGTTGGGTACCAAGGTTAGTCTGAGTACTGTTTTTTATTCGCAATCGGATGGATAAGCGGAGAGGACAATTCAAACATTGGAGGATATGCTTCGGGTATATGATTGATTATGGTGGAAACTTGGTTAAGCATCTACCTTTGGTGGAGTTTGCTTACTACAATAGCTATCATTCTAGTATTGGTATTGGCCCTTTTGAGGCATTGTATGGTAGGAGATGTAGATCTCCTATTTGGTGGTTTAAGCTTGGTGAGGTAGATATGTTTGGTCTGGACTTGGTTTATCAGGTTAGGAAAAAGTAAAGGTGATTTAAAATAAGCTTAAGGCTGCCTAAAGTCGCTAAAAGTCCTATACGGATGTAAGGCATAGAGACTTGGAGTTTGAGGTTGGGGATAAGGTGTTCCTAAAGCTATCTCCTATGAAGGGAGTAATGCGGTTTGGTAAGAAGGGAAAGCTCAGTCCCTGGTTTGTTGGTCCTTATATGGTTCTGTGAAGGGTTGGCAATGTGGCTTATAAATTGGAGTTGCCTTCTAGTTTAAGCTCCATTCATCCGGTATTTCATGTTTTCGTGTTAAGAAAGTGCATTGGTGATCCCTCTTCGATAGTTTCCTTGGATGGGTTGGGTGTCTCGGACTCTCTTCTTATAAAGAGGCCTCGATTGAGGTTTTGGACAGGCAGGTTCATCTATTGTGAACTAAGGATATGGCTTCATTTAAGGTTCTATGGTAGAACCATAGGGTGGAAAAAGCTACATGGGAAACAGAGGAGTACATAAAGTCCAAGTATCCGCATCTATTTTCTGCTCCTGAGATTCGTTCAGAACGTATATGTTTTTCAACACATCTTTATTTTCTGATTTTGTTAAAGGAAAGATTAATATCTTTGCCTCTTTGTTTTCAAACTTTTTTAAAGATTGGAAAAATATTTGATAATGCAAATGAATCATGCTTGTGTTTACCCTACCTTGTCCGTCATTCGGGGACGAATGTTCCTACTGGGGAAGATTGAAACACCCTGATTTCTGGACCTTAGAAAATTTCCTTGATTTCTAGTTTCTGGGCAAGATATTACTTCGGTAACGAGTCGTACACTTGGGTACAGTTGGTATGGTCCAGTCATATGCTGACCAGTATTGGTTGGTAGCATGGATTTAGTTACTGGATTGGGTACGACTTGGGTGGTACGAGTCATATCAGTGAATATAGGTTGTTTGGTTACTTTATTTAAACTTAGACTTGATAACATAGGTTGGATCTAAGTATGAGTGGCTCACCGTGATCCATAATCTAGGGTACGAATCACAAACAGGACTCGTATAATGCTCAGTATTCAGACTTCCTAGATTCTATTCTTCCAGGGGTACAGTTTCTAGGTACTAGTCGTACACTTGGATACGACTTGGGTCTAGGTGTGTCGTACCTTAGATAGTGTCGGGTCCAAGAGGGAAGGCCTAGGGTACGAGTGATGGGTACCACTCATACAGGATGGGAACAACTTGTAAGGGCCAGTCATACCCTATGACAGGAATTAAATACAGTTTAAGTGAAGACAATCTGCACATTTCCCCACGCATCCTAATAAGGCCCCATGACATATTCCTATTGAGAGGTTATTTCCCTACTATTATATTCTTAAACACTTGGAAAACACTCTTAAATCCTATCTAGAGTTTTTGGTAAAGGAAGCTAGCGTTTCATCTTAAGGAGTAGATTAGAGCTTATCTTTGTGATTTCTCTCCATCAAAGGCATGTTCTCTTCCCTTGTGGTTAGTTCCAACTAATGGCATGATTTTATGCAATGTTTTCATGATTTGAATATTGTATGATTTTGGATTTTCAAATATAATTTGGGGGTTTTGGTTATAAATGCTTGGTTATGATTTTTTTCATGCTTTAATTATGCTTTTATATACTTTAATAGTGATTCTGGATAATTGATTGCATGAGAATGGTTATTTGGTAGTGGACTTTGGTTTTTGAAATACTTTACGCCCAATGTGTTTGATAAAATGCATATAACAATGCTTTCACTACAATATTGTTTTTTCAATGGAACTTATGCATGGTTTAAACTTGGTAATGGAATCCTAAATGATATGAATAGTTTGAATGGTTTTGGAATGGTTTGGCTAAATAAACATACTTATGGGGTACATGGGAATTCCCCAAGTTAATTGGATAATATGATCTATGGGTACATAAAAATCCCTTGATCTAAAAAATATTTGGCTAAGGACAATACTTGCAAGTTATAGTTGGTATGACAATACCACTACTAATGGCCTTGATTAATAATAAATGGATAATGATTTGGTTGTTTGGTAATGATTTTAATTGGGCTTAAAGGGGAGGTGTAGCAAAGCCGTGGAACATGGAGGCCCTGGGGGATCAAAATTGGAAACTTATATTTGCCGATGTCATATTTGGTCATAGTAATCGTGTGCATGATGTCACACTTTATATTTTAGGGGATGTACTAGTTATCCCAGGTTCTTTTCTCTGGTCGTGCAGTTTCACGCATTGGGACCCTTTCAGCAGGGGTTTTAAGACGGCAAAGCTACACAGCTCAGATAAAGATTTTAAATGGCATTCTAAACCTGGTTCCTTTTTCCGGCATAGTTATATGTGTGTGTGTGTGTGTACGGTTAGTGTGCATATGGATGGTTTTACTTGGTTTTACAATTGGTATTATTATATCCTTATCCTGAGTTTATGATACCATTCACCCGCTAACCCATCTTTGGGCAGCTGTATCCCCATGCGATACAAGAACTGACCGTTCTACTCCTCCTACTTAGCATTCGGACACTCGGGGGTCATCTTTGGATTAAAGTGGTAAGCTTCTATCTATTCGAAAGGCTCTATTTCATGGATGTTATTTCATACTTCAGATTATTTATGGATATTGATTTTGGCTATGGTTAGGGACATATCCCAATCGGATATTAGTATTCTTTTGGTTAGAGGCTTTTGTGGAACTACTATGGATTGGTATGGGCGGGATCGGTATTGGTGTCAGCCTTAGTGTTGGTATTGGTATTGGGGCTGACAAGGATTGACGGGATTGTTGGTTGTTCCATCCTCTTTTATTTTGGGATTATTTAATTATTAATGGAACTTCTTTGGTTATGGTTGGATCTATGGTTTGGTTTGGTTTGGTTTGGTATGGTTGGACGGTTGGTATGGGACGGTCGGACTCGGTTGGGTCGATCTCGGTAATAGACCTAAACCAGAATCTGTAATCTAGATAGTTATGCTATCTTGTTATATGTTTGAAATTCAGCCAACTCAAGGCAGGCGACTGGAGGTTGGTTTGGGTAACGGGGGGAGGGTCTCCGGTCCCGGTCAGACTTGAAATGCCTATTACGATATAGCCCTGGGTCGGGTATGGTCATCAACCTCCATGATAGAGTTAGCAAATAGTAATTTGCTTTTTCATTTCGTAAATAGCACCAAGTTTTTTCTTTTTCTTTTTTAATTTTACATCAAAAACACTTTTAAGTACAACAAGATTTATTTTAATGAAAGGAAAAAAGGTGCAAAAATGCCTATACTTTGACGAAATTTGTAGTTATGCATCCTAAATTTTGCGGGGGTCCTAACCACTGCGTGTATTTCACGTACATTGAGCTCGTACAAAAAAATGTTTGATAAGGGAAAAATATATATCAGTTAAATATGATAAAAAAAAAAAATAGTCTAGGGGGTCACAGAACTCCCCCAAAGATCAGGGCGCGTAACTATAAATTTTGTCTAATACAAGTATTTTTCGCAGATTTTAAGCCACAATTTTTTTTCAAGTCAACATACCCGATTTGCTTGTATAACCTGCTTAAATACTTTTACGCAATTTCAAGACAAGTGCAACTAGCCACATATCTCATATTTTATTAGGTTGGTAAATTTCTTTTCTTCACACCACTTTCACATATTTAAATCAAAAAGAGTTGCATGGCTCATACAATCAACAAAATGTATTTCACAATTTATCTTTTTCACCATAATGTGACATGTCACGGAAAAACTTATCACAAAATTTAGGTACTTTTCATTCCTAGAATGAAATTTATCTCACCCAAATATTTAATGTCAAATGGCTACTCAATATTTTTTATCCTTTCTTTCATAGCATGTTAGGGCCAAATTTAAAGACATCAAGTCATATGCAAATTAATAATGACGTGATTTATTCCAACAATAATTATGCACTTGTAACACTTTTTTAACTCATTCTCAAAAGCGCAAATATCACATTTTTATGGTGATTTTTTCTCATTCATTAGCCCCCACTATTTCAAGAATTTGACTATCAATTTATATTCATGAAAAGTAGTATCACTTTATTCATTAAAAATATTAGGTAGAAGGTTTTTTTTACCTTTCTTCCACAAATAAATAGAAAAGTTTTTACCTTTTCGTCGCTTGAGTTGAGAAAGTAGAAAATACTTTACCCTTCATCTCTTCTCTTCCATCTGTTGAAGAGATTAGTGACATTAAGATGTTGAGATTTTCATCTTGATATTCACATTTTCTCAAACTGTAACAAAACATAAATCTCCTTGAAATTATTGGCGTAATATACTACAATAATTACAATAAATTATAGTTGAAAATACAAAAAAATAAAAATATAAAAAGTGAAGAAAATAAAATAATCTTGTTCTTGGCTGAGACGTGGATATCTCGTTCGCTTTAAGGAGATTCAAGTCCGCTGCGGTGTAATCTACACCGATTCAACAGTATATCTCTTGACTTGTCCCCTACAGGATACAACAACTATCAACGATATACAACTCAGGGAACTCCGGATTAATTGAAGAGTCCAAATCTCCACCATAAGAACACCTTCCTTCAACATAAAACACTCTCTTTTTATAGTGAATATAGTTAAAGATTTAAAATATTTTCTTTGTCTCAACTCTCTCTTTCACTAATATAATTACTCTCTTTTGTATAGTGAATATAGTTGAAAATTTATAATATTTTCTATGTCTCAACTCTCTTTCTTTTACTTATCATTTTTTTTATCGTACTTCCTCTACTTCAAACACAAAGGAAGAAACACCACTATTTATAGGTGTAGAAATCTTCCATGTAATGAATAGGAAGTAGTGGGGTAGTAATATAGGTAGATGAATAGGTTGGATGTTACATGAGTTACATGAAACTAATGGCCATGGAGTTATAAGAACTAATGACCATAAGAGTTACAAGAACTAATGGTCATATGAGTTATAAGAACTAATGATCATTTTTTATCACAATTTATACCCATTAACATATGTAATTAATATTTTTATTTTAAGAGAAAATGGCTAAAAACCCCTCCAACCTTTACCCCAAATTCCAACTGCATACTTATACTTTGCGGGGGTCCTATGACCCCCCTGAACTATTTAAAACTGAAATTATAACAACCCTAAATAGCCACAACCACATTTTTGTTGGGTGGTGAAACACACGCGTTTTTACACGTGTAAAATATATTTAATTTTATTTAATTCATTTTCCTTCCAAAATTTACTTCATTTTTTTATTCTTCTTTTTTTTCCTTTCTCTACATCTTCTTTTCTTCATTCTCAATCTATTTTCCCCCTTTCTCTTCATCTTCTTTTCTTCAATCTCAAAAGCCAAAATGAACTCATTAAATTTTCTTTACTTTCTCTTTCCATCATTTTCTTCAATTTCAGAAATCAAAGAATACCCATTTGTCAATCTTTTTTTTTTTCTTTTTTTTTTTTTATTTTTCCAACTATGAAAATTGATGTTGAATTTATGATTGTACAAGATCTTTGGTGCTGATTTTTCATAATTTCCTGTGAATACCCACCTAATTTATTTTTTGTGAATACCGACCTGATTTGGTGATGATTTTTTAATTTCTTGAAATTCAAGAAATGTGAATTTGATTGTTGTTTATATCGGATGTGAAGAAAATCATAGAGTACAAGTCAGTAAAGATAAGATTGTTGTTTACTTCACAAGTTTAAGAGGTATGAGGAAAACCTGTGAGGATTGTTGTCATGTTCGAGTGATTCTAAATGAATTGAGTGTTAAAATCGATGAAAGAGATGTATTGATGCATTTGGGTTTCAAAGAGGAGCTGAAAGAATTGCTGGGAAATAAATATAGTGGAGGGGGATTGCCTAGAATATTTTTAGGCAAAAAATACATTGTGGAGCTGATGAAATACGGTGAATGAACGAGGATGAAAAGCTCAAGAAGTTTGTCGAAAACTGTGAAAGACTGAAGGATGGTGTTGTAAATAGAGGTTGTAATTGTAAGGCCTGTGGAGATATTAAATTTGTACCATGTGAGACATGTTCGGGGAGCTGTAAATTTTATTACGAAGAAGAAGACGAAGAAGAACAAGAAAAAATTAAAGATGATGAATATGGCTTCCAGAGATGCCCAGATTGTAATGAAAACGGGCTTATTCGTTGTCCAGTTTAATTTGTTGTGATTAAGGTTGATCACAAAATTATCTTGGTCTTTTTTTTATTTGGATTATTTTTTCTTTTCGGATGATGTTTGTTGTACAGTGAGGAGTTTTGATTAATATCAATATATATAAAATAATTTAATATATACAAAAAATATTAAAAATAAAGTTTTAATATTTTTCTGTTGCTCACTCTCTTTAAGAGAATGAAACACACTCTCTTTGCTACGTCAGCCTTTAGGGGTATTATAATTTCAGTTTTAAATAGTTAAGGGGGGTCATAGAACCCCCCGCAAAGTATAAGTGTGTAGTTGATATTTGGGGTAAAGGTTGGAGGAGTTTTGGGCCATTTTCTCTTTATTTTAATAATGAAATGCACCAACACAAAATTATATAACTTCAATATAAGTTACAACATGATCATTGTACTTGTCCTTTAAAACTTTTTAGTTTTTAGAAAATTTGAAAAGCAAATACCACTAATGGTATGAACTTTTTTAATTACAAGTGCAATGACATTCATATTAATAATCTAAATATTACTATAATACATGAATGGTACAATTACAATTTTGCATGTTTATACTAAAATGTTAATGCATACCAGGAAGTATGAAGATAAATCAAGAACAGATTGAAAGAAAATAGACATGTATACTCTTTCTGTTTGAGATTAAGAACACCATCGTTCTATAAGTCAGATGCCTCATGATAACTCTGATTCTAATAATACCAAAAGAATCACGAAATAATTTTTTATACCTTTATTGCTACCTCACTCTACATATTAGGTGCTCTAGATCTTTCTCTTTATGAGTTTCACAACACAACAAATAAAAGGCCCTCGATATTGATTCGTCAGATTGCTATCAGTAGAGAATTTATTGTATGGTAAAATCTTCATGAAAAATGAGATCTTAAATAGAAACTTTATATGCCATTTTTTTTATCAGACAAAGTCTTATTGTTCCTTATACTAAATTTGCTCCTAGCCTACCAAAAATAAAATTTCATGTTTGATTCATCCTATTCTACATCTCGAGATTCAGTCAAATTGGCCGTTGCAACTTACTATTACTATAAATTAACCAAAAAACACAAAATTCTAAACTTGGTAGCCTTGAACTTGAGGAAACTTATACATGAAGCAGTAAATTTTGATAGCATGGTTATATGGAATACAAATGCACATCCGTGATATTTTCTTAATCTTCACATCTACGTTAATGAACGCCTTTTCTTCAACTTATCTTGGAGTTGTACCTATTACATATAGCATAGACGAAAGAGTTGAAACCCAAAGAGGAGTAAGAGGAAAGTTCAAAATCAGCTAATTCTAAAGAAAATAAAATTTGACTAATATTCATGAGAAACTTTTGTTATTTCTAGTTACTTAATTCACTTTTTATTTTTATGAAAGCTGAAAAAATACTCATTCAGCGTGAAATAGAGAGTGTGGAGAAGGAGAACTAAAAGAAGGAAAAAGATAAGAGAGTTTTAATGTTTCTAGACTTACGTTTAGTGCGTTAGAAATACCAAGTAACGCACCATAACCAACAGATTAGACTACTTACTTCATGTATTAAGCCAATAATGAAAGGGTTGCACCATTGAATCGTCCTTGTGAGTCCAAATGGCATTGATTGCACGATAGATTCACATAATCTTGCTAGAAATTGATCTCTTCAATGTACTATTATTTTTTATTGTGGTTGTGCTGCCGCCGACAACGATGGTGAAAGAGATCGTTCCTATGTTTCTTGAAAGTTGAAGAGCAATTGAAGATTGTTCTGTTTAGAGATAGTTGTTTTTAGAATGTTTGAGAGAAAAATATTAGCTAAATATCAGCCAAACATAATTATTATTTTGTCCTCAATAGTGTGCATATCTATAGCTTTATCCTTGATCGTCCTGGAACTCATTCTTCCATACAATAAATAATATAATATATAATAATAAATATAATAAAATAGTAAATATAATATATATAATATAAATATAAATAATATATTAGTTTCGGGTGCCATCACTTTCCAATTTTGTAAACGAACAAGTAACAACATTATTACTCTATGATTTGAGTAAGTCAAGATTAATAGTATCCCTCCCCCCCCCTCCCCCCATTACGAACTACAAATACCACTAAAGAATGGTGCTGCTGATGAGTTTTTCCTTCTTAATTAGATGTTTCAATTTTGAATTTTGTGTATGAAAATTTTTTGATAGGGAGAGTTGTTATTTTCAAATGTGCCTTACCTAACATGAGTTCAAATTAGTCGAATATCAAACACCGTATTGATAAGAAAATTCTAAAAGTTATTCAAAGGTATATATTTGTTCACAATCAAATTTTAAAGTGATGAAAATACACTATAATCACAAATAAAATATGAAGAAATATAATTTTATTAATAAATAATATGGTACAATTTTATTCCTCCGTCGATTCCTCTCTCTTGATTATTATCTCCAAATTCGAAAGACAATAATAGCGTATTGCTTAAATATAGAATAATTTGAGCCTCGTTGTGATATAATTGATCACGAGGAACATTGAACAAACTTTGAGAAGGCATAATTTGATACTTTAATCTCTTTATGAATATTTGAGGAGTATGAGATATTCAAGATATTTTTTCAAAAACTAAAGTACCCTTTATATAGGCGTTAACTAGGGTTTAAGGTGAAATAGTTTCTAAAATTCTTATTAAAATTGGATTTTTTTTATAAAGTCACACAAAATATTAATCTCTAGAATATTTGTTAGCAAAAATGATTGCAAACATCGTTGAACCATTCAAAATAAATTAACTTTATCTTCTATTAGTTTTTTGCTAAAAATGCTCTCCTATTAGTCAAATAACTTCAAAATATCGTTCATATAAACAAAAAATAAAATAGTGAATATTTAGTTGAAAAATTAATACTGATAATTAAATTCTATATAAAATATATAAACCTGTCAGACATAACAAAAATAAATTTAACCTATAGTTCACTTATTTTTAACCTTTTTCCGTTGATATTATATGGTTTACATGGTTAAATTCGTGGGTGGGGTCCAAATAAGCTGCTCTTGTGACCAAAATACGTGGCAGAACAGTGGAGTTCTTGATTGTTCATTTGAAATGTCCACATAAATACTTGTTTTTCTGCATTATTGTGTCATATTGTGTTCTACAAACTTTTTGAGATTCATTTTGTTGGATTATTATCCACAATAATTACAAAGGGCCCTTATAAATATCTTCTTCTTACACTTTAAAGAAAGTGACTCTTGAACCCCTTTCTCTTCAATTACAATTTCTCTTCTTTTGTTCTTCTTGAATTACAAGTTTTGGAAATTTGCCCAAGATTATCTCCTTTTCTAGCAGAAGCAGTAGTTTGGTGAGCTCCACAGTTCCCAGGTGTGTTTACGCTTCATTTTTTTGTTTTTTATTTTCAAGATTTTGTGCTTTTTTACTTGGGATTATTTGTAGGTTTCTGGTTTTTGGTTAATTTAGTGACATTGATTTGTTGGTAAAGTTGCCTTCATGTCACCAGGAGGTGGTTACGGTTTCAAGCCGTGGAAACACAAGGTAAAACTAGTACAATTTGAGTTCAGGCCCGGCCCTTCTTTGAACCCGCACATAGTGGCAGCAGGCTGCCTGCCTTTTTTTGATTTGTTGGTGGAAAAATGTGTATGCTGCTGAAATTTTTTAATTCCCTTGTTATGTTGTTTAGTTTTGTTAGTTATAGAACCCAAGAAATTAGTGAAGGCATTTATTTGATTGGGAAAATGGTTTAAAGTTCAGTTTTTTTATTTTCACTAGAATGTTGCTTTGATGTTGAGCACTAAGGACGTCCTTTCTGCCACTAAATGTTTTCCATATTCAGCAACTAAACAATATTGTACTTAATGTGTCTGTTTATTCCTTGTTCTGACTCCTGAGTAAATGATGCTTTCACATGTTTTCAGGAGATTTTTTGGTATTAATAATTCCGTATTTTTGGGGATTAAAAATAAAGGCGTGGATGGGAGTGGGGTGAGGAAGACGTTTTGTACTGATAGTTCTGTTTTCCTTCAGACTTGTGGAACAGAAGGGGCTTTGGTAGTTAGATTTAAACTTGGTTTCATATTCAGGCGCAATTTAGCAACGAGTTTTGGGGGTTTGTTGTGACTTGTAAGAAAGCCTTTGAGATTGATGGTTTGATTATATTCCTACTTTGTTTTCTGATGCAAGGCAGCTGTTAATTTATTGAAGAATTTAGATGGCAAACTCACTTTTTTCCTTGCAAATTGGACTATATGTAGCTCAGTTTGGCAGTTGGACTATATCTTGACTTCATAGTCTCTGGTGGTTTTGGGTTAGCATTGGCTATAGTCAATTTGCGAGCATTGTCCTAGTTCTAAATTAGGATAGAACGTAATCTGTCACCTTCTGCCCCCCAGGTTTTGCACAAACTATTCAAGAAGAGTGTGTGATAATGCTCTTAACAAGAGGAAAAAAAAAGGAAGAAAATTAGAAGTGGAAGTAGAGAGAATAATGTTGGAGCTTGGATGGCCGTGGAAATTGGAACCTTCGCAAAAATGGATCAAAATTTCCCCTTTCACAGACCATGATCAATATTCAGCGTCAAAGCTTTTGTTTAGCGGTTAGTCAGCATTCAATATCTTGACATTTTACTATAAAAGTCCTTATCTTGTGGGACTGCTATTGGTCTTCCTTCATTACCTAGAGTCAGAATGAAACAGACAAGATACGACACTTGTTAGCTTATGACTGGCTGGTATGGTGAAGAAAAAGATCATCTCGAAAACCAAGATTTCCTTCAGTAACTAAAATTTAGAGATCTAGTATATTTATTAATCAGCCACAAGCCTTGAAATTATGCCAGCTTTTGACCATATCCAGTTCTCAGCCCAGTTTCAAGGTGTTTAGAGGTACTTGATTTCAGGAGTAGCTAGCTGCAAAAGAGATCTTAAAGTAGAGGACAACAAACAATCAGAGTTCCTTTGAGAATAGCGTGAAACACGAAAATGTTTTACTCTAATCAACTTTGAGGCCAAACATTGAAATTCCTTCTCTAATATTATCTTATTAAATGGCACCCAAGGGTGTGGCCTAGTGGTTCAATGAAGTTGGGTTGAGCACCATTTGGTCTCAGGTTCAATTTCCAACAGAGACAAACACTAGGTAATTTCTTCCCATCTTTTCTAGCCTTGGTGGACAGAGATGGTGGACAGAGATACCTGGTACCTGGTGCTGGTGGGAGGTGGCAGGTATCCCGTGGAATTAGTCGAGGTGCGCGCAAGCTGGCCCGGACACCACGGTTGTCAAAAAAAAAATCTTATTAAATGTGAGTGGAATTGGATTGCCATAGCTTTAAGTTCAGCATCATTTATATCAATTAACAATTGCTCAAGGAATACTAATGTATTGAATTTTTGTTAGAGATAACCTTCTAATATAATTGCCAATGTGACTTATAAAAAAGAATTGCCAATTTTTGATTTAGAACTAAGAGGAGTCTGAATGTCTGATGCCAGTTACAGGGTCAATGAAGCTGCAATAGTCGAATGTGTAGGTATTGTATTTGATCTAACTTTCAAATATAATTGCCAATGTTGATTTTGAAACAAGAGGTGTTCGATTGGTTCATGCAAGATGAGTCTGATTTGGTCGTGAGTGTATTGCATCCTTATAGCACAAGAAGATTTGGATACCTTAGAGGTCTATTAAGCTCCTAGGCGTTTACCATAAGATCGTACCAGAGAGAACAGGAAATTTTCTTATCTACTCTGAAGGGTAAGATGATTACTTTTACTAATGCCATGCTTTCTGAATTTGATTAGAAATTATGTGGGACCACATAATTTTTTGCCTTTGTCGCCTAACTGGACTCTAGGATGGCTCTATGATTTAGAAATTGAACAACAACATATCCAGTGTATTCCACATAGTGGGGCCTGGGGAGGGTAAAATACATTCCATACCACTACCTCAGAAGCGAGATAGAGAGGCTTGATTTAGAAACTGAAACGTGTATAAAATTCTCTCTGTCCCCCCTTTTTCTTTGACGATGTATTATTTTAAGCCAGCTTGTTATTTCAAAGTTATGGTAAAATGTGGATTCTACAGATTCATAGGTCTCTTAGGGTTACGATATTCAAGGATTTTGTTTGGGCATTTTAAGTAATTTATTATGTCATTAAATGTTCTTAGAATATGGATTTCATGGTAAGAATGAGAACTTTTCAGAAAGACAGGGGGAATTCGATTGGGCATCGTAAATAAGTCACAATGTCATAAAATGTTCTTATAAAATGAATTTCATGGCATGGAGGAGAATTTTTAAGAAAGAAACTGCAGATACTTTCCTGTTTACCTGTGTTGTGTTACTCAGTCGGCAAAATTATAGTTGTCAATATTGTAAATCTTGTAATATATCATAAGTTATCCTAATATACATGTCATAATTAAAAAAAGAAAATAAAACGACCTTTCTTGTGGATAACCATCCATGCCTTCTGCTAGCTCACTTGAACACCTTTTTGACAAAGATTAATGTAGACGAGGTCGAGATACAATAGTACAATAGTAGGAATTATGACAATGGACCCAAAAACCTTTGAACTAAATTTATTGCTTTCTTTCAATGTCAGTATCATCATTATCATATTATGAGCCAAGATGAATATTATTTTACTCAAGAAAACTCAGAATCACAAACATCTCATATAGATAATAGGGTACTGCCTGCCAGAATTTAAGGTACAGATGAGATTGACACATTAAATAGTTACATATGGTTGGTTGGGTGCTTCATAGTATCTTAACAGCTATAATTGTGCATTTTTAAGAATCTAAACTAATCCCTAGTTTAAAAAACAAATAATAGGGTCCCCTGTAATTCTCTTGTTAAGTATCGAGGAATACACTTTTTCAAGAAAATGAACGTTATCTTGCGTAAGAAGTGGAAAGAAATCTAAAATTTTATGAAACCAGAAATCTTTCGTTTGGAGCTTATTTCGTCTATGTAAGGTTTCTCTCGAGTCTAATTGGATCCGACGTAAACTTGTGAGAGTTTGGCTATTGCAGGTTTTAGGAGAGGTAGAGGTACGTCTAAGAAGAACTGGGGAGAGCTGATTAAACAGAACATACACATATTCAGCTTACAGGGGTTTGGAGGTTGATTATTAGGGTATAGGGGTAGTAGACTAGTAGGTAGCCTTGTGTTCTACTTTTACGAGGAAGAGGCGGGGAGCTAGTTTCCTCTTCTTATCTTATCCTTTTTTTAGTACTCTTACTTAGTATTCCGCATAGTACCCCTATTCTTCAGTTTTATTGTCACTCTGTTTGCTTTGTTTATCTTGCTATTCTGCTATAGTATTTTCTTGTCTATCCTGTTTTTATTACTGTTCTTTTGATCCGAGGGTCTATCAGAGAAAATCTCCCTACTCCACCAAGGTAGGGATAAGGTCTGCGTACATCCTACCCTGTCCAGATTCCACTTGTGCGATAGTACTGTTGGCTTCCCAGATTTACAGATTGTTTATGAAATCAGATGCATGTCTGGAGTTGCTGTATTATCTTGCGTACTAGATTAAGCCTTCATAAAAACTGCTCTATCTGGAGTTTCTAGTAGGCTAGTAAGCTACATCACCTATTTTTAATTGATAAGTGAAAAGCTTCATAGATCATTTTTAATACATCTTAAGCTTCAAGTTTGCCTACTACTTTGATGCACAAATAGCCTGGAAATGGGAAGTCAAAGACGGTTGAAATAATAGTTTCCTCTAATATATGTTGTAGGATGCATTTACCCTTTCTGTTTCTTGATAACCTGTGGATGTAGCCTCTTTCTCCCTGTATTTTGAAAATAACTGCTGAATAGCGAAGGAAAATATGGCATACTATGCTTCCTTGTATAGTGGACAGTTTGGAAATAAATGAATTTAAGATGTTCGGAGAATAGGAAAGAGCAGATTAGCAAAATTTAGCTTAATTGTATTCTTTTGCTTTCGTTATGGTGTTCATGGGAATTTAGATTTTGCTAAGTTCTCTTCAGAAGTGAGGAATGTACTCTTGTGCTTATTGATGTACATATTCAGCACAATCTTACTGCTGCTTGATCAATAAAGTTATACCTTTACCAACCCAATAAAAAGAACATCAAGTTGGAGGTGTCTGCCTTGAGAAGTATGGGCCTGGATTGGACTACTTCTGGTGTTGAGTTGGCAGCTACTATTCCTGGTTATTAAATAAGTTGGCCTGCCTTTGTCTATCTGTTTAATCTTCACTGTCTGATTTTATTTAGATGACCTGAGGATTATGGCCACATCAGTTACATCTGCTGAAAGCACAGGATCCTTAAGTAGTGATCTGTTCTACGACATACTCAGGCGTCTTGATGGTGCAACTTTGGCTAGTGCTGCCTGTGCATGTGAAGCATTCTGCTCGATTTCCAAGGAAGAGAAGCTTTGGGAAAATGTATGCTCTTCTATGTGGCCTTCAACCAACAGGGATGACGTCAAAGGATTAATATCTTCTATTGGTGGATTTAAAAAATTCTATGCTGATTGCTTCCCCCTTATTGTGAACAAGGAAGTGCCTGAATTTCAATGGAATGAATATCTCGAGTATTCTGAAGAATTGACCGAAGCGGAATACTATGGTGACATGGATGACTTTGAAATTGTTGCTCCATCAGATTTTGTCTCTATTGTCGATGTAAGATACAAAGATAAAACAATATGTTCAAAAGTCCTTTGGGGCATTCCTAACGCAAACGGGTTCCCACATTGGTTTTACAGCTGTCCATTTCGAATTGATCTTTTTACGTACACTACCAGAGATGATGAACATGCGGAGGAAGTTACTCTATCAGTTTCTGATGGATTGCCTCCAATTACATCTATGGAGAAAGAGAGGAAAGATGGTAAGCTCTGGCAAGAGCTCAGGGACGGAATACGCCTTAGTTGGATTGTTGTGAATACCAAAATAAAACAAGCTGCTAATCTCTCGAGCTGGAGTTCCCTAGGAGGGCAAAGACATTGGCCAACAGATAAGGACTTCCTGCTTCGTTTTGGTTCAGTTCTTCCTGCCAAGGACATTCTACCTTGTCAAGCTGTGGAATGTATCGTCCTTATGAAGTTCAGAGTGATCTATTCAGAAGCGGGAGGTATACCGACAACTCTCAAACTGACAGAACTAAGCATGCAATTGGGAGACATGGAAGGTGCTCATCTAAATGGTAGAAACAGTTTGCTTGTCCTCAAGGATGCATTGAGCAGCAAACGGAGCAAGAATTACAACGAGACACTCGAATCATGTCAACTGTATTCAAAGGTGCAAAGTGAGCTAAGGGAAGAAAAAATGAGAAATGAGAGTAGGTTAGATAGACTTTATATATTAGGAGGCATTATGACCTGCATCACAGTATGTTTCTATTTGTGGTGACATGAGTTACTATGTTTTTCATCCTCGATGTTGCTGTGTAATATTTTTGGTCATCGTGACAGTTCTCTCCGCTCTGACGTTGTTGATGTAAATGCGATTTTGACCAGCAAATGGCCTGCTGACTTTTCCAACCTCCCTTAGTAAATATTTGTTGCCATTTATTTGGACCATTTCTGGATTTGTGCTTGTCATTCTTGTGTGTCATGCTAATAAATTTATTAGATGTCCCCGAAGGGATTAATTGTGTTAGAACAAATATTAGCTGCTGTAGCTACACAATTATATTGATACTAGACGGGAGAGCCCGCGCAATAAAAAACACGCATTGATTTTTATGTGAAGTAATGAAAACATTCTGATATTGTTAAAAATACATCACAACAAACATACATGAGCTTACCATTAGGAGAAGTGAACACTATTGTAAGGCTACAGAACAAGATGGAGAAGTAGCAACTTTGTGGCTATTAGATAAAACTAAAGGGATAAAGGGGCAAGAGGAGATTGTTATTAGGAACAACTGAATTCAGCACTATCGTGGAGACCCTCTTGCAGTGAGGATTAGCAGCCTTGAATGTTTGCCTAAACTCATCCCTGCATGTTTTTTGTTATGTTAAACTACTGATAACTTCTTAAACACAAACTCAAAACAAAGGAGTGAGGGACTACATGAACACAAACAAAGCAGTAGGAGGGCGTTTTGGAGCATTTGGGTTTCTTTTTCCTTTTAACCTTTGGCTCTGTTGATTTCTCTTTTTTCCTGAATAACATTACATAGTATGTAAGTACAATATCAAAAATGCAGTTAACTGTTAAAGAGGTAACGACAAGGACAACCATAAAACAATAGTAACACTAATATAAGAAGTAGAAAATTACTTTGCTGCTGGTTTCTTTGTTTCACTGTACAAACAAACAGGAACAACCAAATCCACCAAGATTCCAAGAATATGAAATTTGGCCAATAGGATGAATTGAAAGTGAAAAGAGATAACATAGGCAAAAGTGCTAATCAATGCAATGGGTACATCTTTGTTGCATTCTTCACTGCAATAATGAAAGAAAAACTCATAAAACCCTTCTAGAAGGAATAAAACCACAACACAATTCACGACTGCTCATATACACTCACTTTATTTATACATTATGATCATGGTTGCAGCCTTTATACATGTATTTACAAATTACGTAAGCCGGTATTTGAAAAGCCAAAATAGTAAGACAAAAATTTCAACAGTGGATGCAAAGTAAAACATATAGTAGCAATAGAGTGTGGTTGATTGTGTCATACACAAATGCTAAATTTGATTTTTGGCACTCACCCATCCCTTCAAATTAGATAACGAAAAGACCTTGATAATGACATCATATACACATATTCAAAAGAAGAAAAAGAGTGATTTTTTCAAATTTGAATGAGTAAATGGTGAACAATAGTTTATGACAAACTATAAAAATTTATTTGATTGCTCAACTCGCCAACATCCACAATGTTCACATATAAATTCTATAACATTTACCATGCATATTGTACTTCCTCTCTCTCTCTCTATATATATATATATTTCTAGACCTAATCCATTATGTATATATTATCCCCAGAGATAATTTTTCAATAGAAATATTGTAAGCTTATGTAGTTATCAAATGTACTGAAAAATCAATGTTTATTTTATTGAAGTGGTTTAATTTTCGATATTTTAAGAATATTTATAGAATTACAACCCACAAGTCTATCATGTAAAATCCTCAAAGATCAGAAACGGGAGTAAAAGCACGCAATCTTCTTATTCTTTTTAGTGAAGAAGCAAAGAAATAAAGATGATCGCTCAACTTAGCTGGCGAATATAGTATTACATCTGACAGGAGAGGTAAGTGATGCACTACATTTTCACAAAAATGAAACGACTTGTAAAATCTGAAAATTTCACCAACCTAAGAACTAAATAATTGTGGAGAGAAAGCAATACCTCAGTGGAAGTGACTGTGATAATGAATTGATCGTAATCAGCTCACTTGTTTATTTTTCACTTTTAATCGAAGTTTTTCCTTTGCCAATAACGTAAAATTGAAATTAAAGGAATCACAATCAAGCACCTAATGAGAAAGCCAAACCTGAAAGTCGAAAATAATTCTTCAAAAAATGTCAATATGCTTGGTAAAGGAAAAGAACAATTGAGAGAAGTGTTATATCGCTACTGCTATTTTTGTATAGCTTCTAATGCAGACACTAATTTTGATTTTCCTTTATATATATAGTTATCCTTAAAAAAATATTTTAACAGTCATCCCTCGTATTTCATTCATCATCTTATTTCTGGTTTGGTGCAGTTAAGTTCATTTTCTTTATTGAAGTGTTGTCTTTATTTATTCTTTGTATTACTGCATTTTTGAACACATCAAAGCTACTCTATTAGAAATACAAGAATCTTTTTCTTGATTCTTGGGACTTGAGGCAGTAGCTCTAAAAGTGTTAGCATACTTAATCTGTCTCTTCTGATTACTGTGAAACCAAGCTCACAACATGATCGATGGCTAAAACCTTTTTGCTTGTCATCATCATAATCAACACAGTAATCAATAATATACTCCTCTCATAATAATATATTCCTCCCATGTTGAAATTTATTCACTCATACCACAAAAAATTAAAATCCAAACATGTAGCTTGATTGGAGCATTTTAACAAGCAGTTAGACAACAAAATAACATAATTAATGGTTTTGCATAAGTATGATGTTGATCTTTCTTTTTCTCCAAAGTATCAGACGATAAAACGAAAGAGCGAATAAAAAATATACCCCACAATTTATTTTTCCTAAATTACTCTCACTGAATAAGCTGAAATTGAACTCAAAGGAATCGTACGCAAGCAGACAAAATGAACCTAAAAGCAGACTAATCAACACACAGAGAATCGAAAGAGATACATACATACATACCTGAAAATGGAGAAGCAGAGCACAGAAGATGTAAAAGAAATAATTTAACTGTTGGAAATGGAGAAGAAGAGCCCAGAAATGTGAGAAAAGCAATATAAGTTGTTGTGTATAGAAAATAAGGCAGGCACGTGTATTTCTGTGGAAATACCACATCAAATAACCAAACTAAAAAGACTACAATACCCCCTTAATTGGAACATGCAAAGACTAAAATGTCCCTATGAAGAAGCACACGTGAAAACCATCACCTATGTGCTGCACTCACATTTATATATAATAGTAACTAGTAAATGGGAACAAGTGTGTTGCATGTTTATTTCAATTATACTCCCTCCATTCCTTTTAACTATTTTATTTAGATTGTTTTTGTATTCTATTTTAAGTGCTCTTTTAATCTTTCAAGAATAATTTCATTAAAATCATCTTATTTTATCCTTGTACAAAGTTCAAATTACCAAGATCATTAATTAAGCAGAAATTAGGAGTGTGCTCAACCTAAATTTAATAAGAGGTATAATAGTAAAAGTGTTTAAATTTTATAGGAGTAAGAAATTTATTAAGAAATATGCTCAACCTAAATAGAATACTTAAAAAGAATGAAGTAACAAAATATCTTTGTTCTTAATTAGTTTATGAGTTATATGATTTATGTTCTTATTCAAATTCTTAGTATTAACTCATTCCTTTCAATTATTTTAGTCTAAAAATGATAAGTTAATTCTTCATTATGCGGTAACATTAAAAAAGGAACTTTAGCTTTTGCTCTTTCTTTAATTTACTAGTTAATTGTACGTGTACTTTGCATTAATTAATAATAAATATGTATTAACAGAATAAACTATTGCATACACAATTCGAAATAAAAAAAGATTTATGCAGTGTAAAATTGTGTATAAAATTTAAATTTATAAGAACATAATTAATAAATTAAAAAGAAAATGATAATTGAGATATCAGAATAATACGAAAGAAATCTAACTTTTACACAGAAATTCCTCAAAGCCCAATCGAACATTCATCTATCACTTGTAAACTACAAAAATATAATACGATAAATTAAGATGTCATAAAAATACAATTAAATCTAATCTTTATATAAAAATTCCTCAAAATCATCTATCACGTGCATTAAGCAGAAAAATTAGTGAACAAAAACTATAACAAAATAGTACGATAATTGAGATATTAAAATAATAGGATTAACTCTCTAACCTTTCCATAAAAATTTTCTAAAAATTTGATCAAAGATTCATATATAATATAGGCTTGAAATTGATGAAATTATTATACGCCACACCTTCAAAGCTCGTCGAAAATGTAGTTATAAGAATATTTTCATTACCAAAAAGTTCATAAAAAAAGAATATCTCCGCTATAAAAAATTCCTACCCCCAACAAAAATATACGGAAAACATCATGACAATTGAATTGTAATTGTAATTAGCAATTATATCATATTGAATTCACGAAAGATTAAGGAATGAACATATTTCAGAGGGAGTTCGAATGTACCAAAGAACAATGAACAATTTTCTTTAATAGAACTTTTATTTATTTAAAGTAAAATTTTAATTAATTTAAAAGTATTAATATTATGATTTCTTGTATAGGATAAATAATCAAGTCTAAAGAAATTATAAATCAAATTAATTGTGAATTTTTTTAACCTAGCTTGGAGGAATTTTTTGACACCAATTATTATTCTTATTTCCTCACGTAGGCCATTTAGGATTTAATTTTGCTTACCCCAACATATTAATATTTTTTTCCCAACTATTATTCTGTTTTCCTTTTTTTTTCAATTATTATTCTATTTTTTATATTTTCCTTACTTCGATCTTTTACAACTTACTTCTTTCAAGATTTTACTACATACTACTACTACAATCTCCTAAAAAGAAGAAAAAAAGGGACTCCTAATTTAGTTGGTAACAAATAACTATAATTAGCTATAATTTTTATTAAGTAAAGAATGTTAAATATTAATATAATAATTAAACGTTAATTATTTTAAAAAATAATAAAAAGACGATTTTGTCTATGGTAAAGACTTTTAATGAAGGAAAAAAAATTCAAATCATAATTCGAAAAGATTTTCACACTTTTAATATATTATAGATGTAGATAAAAAATTTAATACATAAAATTTAGTGTATTTTAGTATCATAAATATAGAAAAATAATTAAATCCCTACCTAAAAGAGAAGATCATAATATTAGCATGAACCAATCTTTATTGAGTCAATCTAATAAAATTATTAACATAAAATGGCTTATAAAACGATTTGAATATATATAAAAAAAAGGGATATGAGGCGCCTACCTTTTCGATTTTGGTATGCAGGCTAACATTGCGTGCTCAGCATGATTCCAGGAGATAACCCCAGCAGCTCAGCCAAAACTCCTCGCCATTCTCTTAGAAACTTTCACTATGCTCTTTTGTCAGTTGGACTTGTAATAACTGCAATTTTAAGAAATTTCTCATAATGAAAATCTTTTTGAATCTCTTTCTATTACCCTTTAAATAGAATCACCTTAAAATCTTTTTCTTATTGGATTAAGGTAATAATTTACATGAATTAAAATTTAATACCATTATTAAACTTAATGGAAAGTTAATCCAATAATAATTGAATTTGCAATAGCGTGAATAGAGGCGTGATTTGTGCTTCTTTTATTAATTTCAATTGATATTTATGGAACTTAATTATGCATTCACATATTTTCCAATAGGAAAATAATTTGTTCATAAATTCTATGGCTAAAAGGATTTGCATAATTAGACTTCTTTTTATATATGACTTCTACAAATTAGATTCTCATATATTAATTGAATTAATAATAAATTGAAAAAAATAGTGAAAGGATGATTTTGTCTATTGCGAATATTTTTAATGAAAGGTAAAAAGTTCAAATCACTTTTCTAAAGGTTTTCACACTTTTAATATATTATAGATATAGATTATAGATTATAGATGGATATAGATTATAAATGTAGATATAGATTCGAATTTCAATCATTAGTAATAAATGGAGAATTTGAGCAAAATATATTAAATTCATGTGAATTCATGACCAATCTTCTAGACACACCCCTGAAAATTAGGTCATTTAAAAGTTAACTAAAATAATAAATTATTAAGGGGATCTTTCAAAAGTAGCAGCATTTTGCTATAAAATCCACCTTTCATATCCATATTTTACATAATTATCATTTATAACCGTTGTATTCAATTTACGCCCGCTATATTTAGTTTTACAGATAGTATGTATTCATATAAAATATGAATACAGTCCCTATTTAGCCGTCGTATTTGATTCGCAGCTATTGTATTCACTTTTATTTAGTGGTCTGTATTCATAAAAACATAAATACACTATATATTTAGTCTCGTCAAAACCACTATCATTTTTTTTCCTTTTTATTTGTCGTGTTTTCTCCCTTTTTCTTTTTTTTTTCTATTTTTTTCAATTTCTTTTTTTATTCTTTTTATTTTTTCTTTTTCTTTTTTTCTCTCTTCTATCTCTAACTTCTATTTCTCTTTCTTCTTTAATTTTTTATTTTTTTTTGTACTTATTTTCTTTATCATTTTTTTACTTTATATTTTTGTATTTTCGAAAAATATGACTAATCGAGCACAAGTCAGGAATTTGTATTTTAAAGTTCACGTTTGTATTTGTATTTTGTAGTTTGAATTATATTTGTATTTTATAGTTCGCACTTGTATTTTATTTGTTAGTTCGCACCATTATTTATATTTTATGTAATTCACACTTGTATTTTAAAATTGTTTTGTATTTGTATTTTATAACTGACTGAATTACTGTATATTATATTGGACTATATTTGTATTGTGGTCTTGTTGTGTTTGCATACTTGGATTATATTTGTATTTGTATTCTATTTTTTTTGATATTTTCTTATTCCTAAAGAATTATTTTGTATTTGTATTTGTAAGTTTATTGCATATTGTATTTAGCCGTGATTATGTACAATTTATCATTTATATTTGTATACAAACAAGTAAATGCATTAATTGTATTTTCTTGATTCTAAAATATATAAATATGTAATGTATCATTTGATACAAATATACCGTTTTGTATTTGTATGTCAAAATTATCATTCGTATTGTATATAAATAAATATCACTTGATATAAATACAATTACAAACAATTGAAACAAATAATTTTATAAATACTAATATAATATGTATTTGTTTAAAAATACATACCAAAAGACAACAAACTCATCCAATGTTGATGCACCATCCATAGAAGCAATAACTATGAACGCGCGTGCCGTTAGTGTATTTTCTTAAGAAAATACAGTAATTAAAAGCATGTAGGCTATAAAAAGTAATTAAGTAAAACTTAACATATGGCTAGGCTACAGAAGGTAATTACGGAAAAGTGAAGCTGTAAGTGATAATTATGGCCCACTATAAGCTAATTTCGATACTTTTCCCAACTAATAACTATAATAATAAATATATAATATTTCTGACCCCCTTGCATAGGTGAACTTCTATTTGGAAGTATTTCGTTGAGGAAGAAAAGTTTTTTTCCTTATATCTCCATGCAAATAGAATTCATACGATTACTTTAAACACAGGAAGAAGTATGTATCATTTTCTATAGTCAAATTCACGAGGCCAATTTGAAGGAGCCTCCAATGAATGTAGCCTCATGTCCACTCCACCACTTTCGACGCTCTCTTTGACTTTTCAGCCTCCTGAGCCTAGCATATACATTATAAAAGTAGGATATAAATCAAGCTCCGCCAAGTTATAATATAATCGATTTTTTTGTTCAAACTACATACATATCAAGAGTCAAATCAATGACTTTAACATGTCAATAATCGACATTTATAATATTATTATCTCCGAACACCAACAAAAGAACATATAGAGTACATGTGTTTCAAAATAAATATTGTGAAATAAAAACTCACAAGGAATTATAGATTACACTGCCATCTACACGCCATTTGTCAATCTGCAAACAAATCCATTAAAATGTTGCCAATATTAAATAATAATGCTCTTTCCCCGGAAATACATAACAACCTATCATCACTACTAAAACAACGGGGAAAACCAACCACAAAAAGTGCTCAGTTTTCCATAAATTTCAACCACAAAACCGATCAAACTGTGTGGTTGGTAAACAATTGGTAGTTTTTTAAAAATCAACCATTTGTGGTCGATTTTTCAAAAAAATATATTTATTTTTAAAATTTATTATTATGTTTTTAAAATTTGAAAAAATAATTTACAAAAAATAAAAATCGGCAACAAGTGGTCGATTTTTTATTTAATTATTTAATTAATTTTAATAGAAAACCGACCACATGTGGTCGGTTTTCTATTAAATTAATTAATTTATTTAATAAAAAACCGACCACAACTGATCGATTTTTTTTTTAAAAAAAATGATTTTTTTAAAAATTAGCAATTGTAAATGCTTTCAAAAGTGTATAACACAACCATAGTTTCAAAAGAGTACAAACTACAATATAATATGTAAATTCAAAGTACAACAATAGTTTCAAAAGTGTTAACAACTACAACAATAGTTTCAAAAATGTACAAACTACAACATAATATCAAAATTCAAAGTACAACGCATACAAAAGTCAAAAAACTAAAAGTCATCATCATCGAATTCTTCCTCGCCTTCCATATCCTCATCTGTACTGATATCATCCAGGGAGCCAAGTCCTTTTGCAGCCCGAACAGCGTCACCAGGACACGGAGGAATAATCCCTGCATTCTGGATGAAAGAGCTGAACTGCTCCTGCAGCATCCTGATTTGTGACGAAGTTTCGTCCTCCCTTTTCCGCGACCTCTCTCTCTGTTCAGCAAGCTCTTCAGTGAGTTTAGAAACCTTACTTTCTAGTCTTTCAATGATTTCTCCATCAACTGAAGAGCTAGAGTATGCAGGGCCGAACGAACACCTAATATTGTCGCTAGGGGTGTACAGACCAAACCGTCAAGTCAAACCGAATCGACGAACCAAACCAAACTGAGAAAAAAAAAACGACTTATGGTTTGGTTTGAATGGTTTGGCGTTAGAAAAAATAAACCAACCATTCTTGGTTTGGTTTGGTGTTGACAAAAAAGATGTCAAACCGAACCCAAATCAATCCGACATAATATATATATATATATATATATATATATATAATATTCAAACTTTTTTATACATAAAATATTAATTATAATCTACTTTTAAATATTTTTTCAACTAATTTTAGTAATTTTCAATAATTTGAAAGTAGATGTAGATATATATTTAGATTTGGACCTTTAAATTGTAATATTTGTCCATTAATTACTAATTAAATGATCCAAAACTCAATATAAACTTAAAACCTAAACTTTTCACTCTTTATCTCACTTTTTAGTTTCAAGAGAGTTTTTCTCTCCTAATTTTTTTATAATTATGGTTTTTCATTAGCACATGAGTGAAAATATATTTGATCTAATCTTTGATCACAATATAATTGTAAAAATTAAATATTATAAAAAAATATCAAAAAAAACCAAAAAACCCAAAAAAAATAAAAAAAAATATTAAAACCTAAACCGAAAAAACCAATTTTATGTTGGTTTGATTTGGTTTATAGTTTTAATAAACTGACATGATTGTTTTTTTTTTAATAAAAACCGAACCAACCCGACTTATGTACACCCCTAATTGTCACCAAAAAAATTGTTGTGGTATCTGTAGTAATGGCCTCTAATTGCAGGACCCACAACTTTTTCCCTTAACTACTCCTCTACAAGTCGGGGTAGTGGGTCACCCTGAGTTTCAGGAGGCTGAGTACTACGATACACACTAAGGAGCTGCATATATTTGTCCTATATTAATTCAAAGTAAAGTTAAAATTAAAAGTCAAAAAATATTAAAGTACTTATAATTGAATAATATCAAATTTGAGAAAAAGATTCATAAATGCAATATTTGTTTCTTACATGGGCAGCTTTTGCACGAGGTTCAACCCAGACATCTAATGAGTCTCCTCAAATAGCTCAGCGTGTGGTATCTCCCTACCCTTTTTTTTTTTCTGCATATTAAAAAATTATAAATGTTCAAACAATTAAAAATTTAAATAGAAACAAACAGTTAAAACTGAAAAAGTTACATACCAATTTTTTCTGCACAGCAAGGATACTTCTGGCACCCGTAGTATATAGGGAGTCACCCTTCAATAATGCCCGGATTTTACTTCCTTTTTCCCTCAGCAATTAGTATCCTTCGCTATTCCAAAGGTGAAGATATAGTTTCCATAGGGTTCACTAATCCAATCATGTTTTACCAACTTGGTTCGGGCATAATCCAACAGACCGTTAAACCTGACTCTACATCTTCTGAAAAAATTCCTCCTTATAAGAAATGTATTCGCACCATCCCACCAGTAAAATTTCTACAACAAAAATAAAAATATAATATTCAATCATTTGTTCTAACAAAGTGTTAAGTAGTCGATAAGTTAAATTCTTACTTTAAATTCTTTAAACATTCTCTCCCTGTCAAGTTCTGGAACTTGACGCCAAATGGTCCAGTAGTTGTTGAAGTTTCGACAAATACATTTTCTCACAGCTTGTCCAACTTTACCATCCAGCCTAAACCTACAACACAAGATCAAACAGTAATTTCACAGAGCATAATAATATAGTAATAAAAAAATGAATAAAGTTATTATATTTAGAAATCTTACTCTGTCGTAAATGGAATGAGATAAAGCCTCTCATAATCATCTTTATCTCCTGGTTGCGAATCAAATAATGGTGGATGCACTGGCGTAGGCGGATCTGAAGCACTAGATGGAGTGACTCCAAGCTGAAGATCCAACAACCTAATAGATCTAGCAGAATCAGTGTGTGTAGCTATGTGACTGCTACAGGAGGGTATCGATGATGGCACATGTTCGGATGTGCCAGCAGCCATCTGATAGTACTATGGTGGTCGTGGCATGGTGATGGGAGCAGATTGGGTTGGTGTAGACCCATGAAGTGGCCCCACATGCATAGGAGTGGGAACGAAATGCGGAGACAACTTAGAATACGAAGGTCATGCTGTCGCGTCAGCAAACTGACCCTCAGATATATGAATACCTGTCGGTCGTATATAAGGCAGATGTTGTCTTTTCTTTTGAGGTTTTGTAAGATCAACTTTTTCCTTACCTTTGTCACCTCTGTCTGTCATCTAAATTATATAAAGTTAACAAGTAGTTAGTTCCTACAAAATGAATATATAAGAAAACATTCCTAATAACTAATTTCAAGTTACTAATTCACATTTCAAATCGCTCCAACAAAATGAGATAGACAAGAATATTTTTATTACTATATAAATTATGGAACAGTGAAAACAACAATCTTAAACATTATATTACATATCAATCTTAAACGAGAAACATAAAGGTAAATATATAGTACAAAGCATAAAGACATCAATACATAATAAATACAACCTACACAACTAATCCTCCTCTTCTGAAGACTCTCTACTAAACCATTCACCCTCTTCGGAATTTTCTCATCTCTTACCCACTTAGTCACCTACCAAAGCACATTCAAAACAAAAAAAAAATCCTTTAAAGTCTCTACACTTAACCATTTTCAACCAACTAAGTCACCTAGCAAAGTACATTCAAAACAAAAAAAATCTCTTTTAAAGTCCTTACACTTAACCATTTTCAACCAACTAAGTCACCTACCAAACCACATTCAAAACAAAAAAAATCCCCTTTAAAGTCCCTACACTTAACAATTTTCAACCAACTAAGTCACCTACCAAACCACATTCAAAACAAAAAAAAAATCCCCTTTAAA
>NC_061119.1:154148345-154160799 GCF_002878395.1 Capsicum annuum | reverse complement strand
CAACTAAGTCACCTACCAAACCACATTCAAAACAAAAAAATCTCCTTTAAAGTCACCACACTTAACCATTTTCAACCAACTAAGTCACCTACCAAACCACATTCAAAACAGAAAAAAATCCCCTTTAAAGTCCCTACACTTAACCATTTTCAACCAACTAAGTCACCTACCAAACCACGTTCAAAACAAAAATTTTCCCTTTAAAGTCCCTAAACTTAACAATTTTCAACCAACTAAGTCACCTACCAAACCACATTCAAAACAAAAAATTCTCTTTAAAGTCCCCACACTTAACCATTTTCAACCAACTAAGTCACCTACCAAACCACATTCTAAACAAAAAATTCTTCTTTAAAGTCCCTACACTTAACCATTTTCAAGCAACTAAGTCATCTACCAAACCACATTTAAAACAAAAAAATTCCTTTTAAA
This sequence comes from Capsicum annuum, assembly GCF_002878395.1. Lineage (NCBI taxonomy): Eukaryota > Viridiplantae > Streptophyta > Magnoliopsida > Solanales > Solanaceae > Capsicum > Capsicum annuum. Next base: position 154,160,367 of record NC_061119.1, on the reverse strand, counting down.
TTTCCTACACTTAACCATTTTCAAGTAACTAAGTCACCTATCAAATGTAACGACCAAAAAATTTGATGAAATATGTAAAATTTGTGATTTTGTGTGATTTAACTATTTTACCCCTTCCCGCAGTTGCATTATAATATTTTTGGGGTGTGGAAGTGATTGGAATGATTTTTGATGCATTTTGGTATCGTTTATGCAATATTGTGGTTTTTGATGGCTTTGAGAGCCTTATTTTGGACTTATGTAGATATCTTTTGATCCGTAGATGGATGGCCAAACAGACTGCGCCAACAGCTTTGGAATATCAATTTTAGGCTAGGTAGACCTTTGGTTCGGATCCCGGGACACTCGAGCTCATTTCGACCTATTGGTTGGAAAGTTGAAAAATTGAAAATAAGGGTGTGGGACCCACATTTGATCGAAACGACCTTGGATTGAAAATCCGAATTTGCCATCAGATCTAGAATGTTGATTTTAGGGTGTTAGCACATTTGGTATGATTTTACGACTTTTAAATCTTATTTCGACCTTTGATTTGGAAAATTATAATTTCAGGTTTCGGGAGTCAATTTTTTGAAAATGATGTTTTTTTAAAAATATGATATCGCCATCACGTCCGAAACGTCGAATTTAGTGTGGTTTCATAGTCCGTTTGCATGTATCGGACTCTGAACGAATCCCGGGCACCCCATCAAAATCTGTTTCGACTTAAGGAAAAAAAAAACAGCAGTTATATTGCAGATTTTCTGCAATATAAACAGCTTTTTCACCCCTTTTTTGCCTATTTTGTTCATTTTTCATCTTGCCTCTTGAGAGTTAAACCCTAAATAGTTTGAGAGCTTAAAAGTGAAGCTTGTGGGAGCTTGGGAAAATAGATTAACATCTATTTCTTGATTTTGTTACGGATTTAAGATAAGAATTCACCCTTTTTTTTTAATAATTTTTTAATAAATTCCTGAAAACCCCAAAAATTTTAGGGCATGATTTTGAACCAAAATTTCACTCTTTTCACTTGAATAATATTTTTATCTCATAATTACTAGTTTTTTTTAATCAATTTAACCTTCAAAACAATTTCGATTCTTGATTTTAACCCGGATTTCAAAGATTTTACCCGGTAAAGCTCAAAAATAGTTTTTCTTCAATTTGAATCCCGTTTCTTACTCGATTTAACTTGAGTTTTTAGCTGTAGGTTCCTAAAAATATGGGGAACATATTTTTGAAGTAAAGCTTTGATTTTGCCCTTCTTTTTTTGAGAATCCATTTTAGGGGTTCGTTTTGACCCCGAATCAAAAGTAGTCAATATGGGTATGTTGGTTTTATTTTGATGCGTAGATTTTATATTTAATGTTTTTAGTAGAGTTCGGTATTATTCATGAAAAGTAAGGTCGCGGGTTCAAGTGTAGCGGATCGATTTCGGCTTTCGAGGTAGGTTTTGGCTTAATTCTTTCAGACTGGGCTGGGTAATAAATGATGATATAAAATACATGTTACGGATGGAAACTAATCATGAAAATGGCAATTTATGTGTTGTGCCCATGTAGGGGCCTATATGTGATGTAATTGTCGAAATTGAGTTATTATGTGATATCTGTGACGTGTGGGGTCTTATGTGATATTGATAGCCTTGAATACATACGAATAATTATATTGTGCTGTTAAAATACTTAATGTTGTACCATTTGTGTATTGTGATTATATTCATACTTTATTGGCATATGAGACATGTGAATTCATGGATGAAACGAAAATAATGAGTGAATATTGGCTCATGTGGTTGTGGAAATGTATCATTGTGGTTGGTTGTGGAAATATATCATGTTGTTGATTGTGAAAATAGCTATTGTGATTGGTTGTGAGCATTACATCTTCATATCATACTCATTCATGAAACATTGGTACCACCATGGCAATATCTGAGAAACACTGGCAACACTTTTTTAAAAGATATGGTAACACCTTATAAAACCCTTTTCGTGGGATTTTTTAGAAATAAGATATGAGCTATGTGGATTGTATATGGGTTGAAGAACCTTCTCATGGGTCCTACGTCGGGAAGCTTTAGCTTCGTAGGTGTATACGAGGATTGTGCGACGATCCCGAAAGTTGTACGGCGACCTCGTGCATCATCATCATCATCATCATCATCATAATCATCATATACATTGCACTTACTTTATTGTGTTTATGTTGTAGTGTATTGCCTTATTGACTTGTCATCTATGTATTTGTCTTATCTTCCTTTAATTATATTTGATGATCTTGTATCTACATATTCTCTCTTGTGCTATTTATATGCGACATAATATATACTTGTGTTCTATATCTTGGTGTGTCATTGTAATATATGTGAGATATATTAGAACTGTTAGTGGAAGCGGTATGGGCTACCGTTGTAGGATATTTTCTGATTGCAAGTGACGTGCCCTTAGTATATATTTTGTATGCTTTATTTACTACTTTGCTTGATCGGCCTATGATACCTACTGAGTACAAGTGGACCGTACTCATGCCTACTGCGCCCTTTCGGTGCAGGTCCTAGCTCGAGTGCGCCTCAACTTGCTTGACTCGGGCGATTGTTGGAGCTTCCATGGTAGCAGTTGGACATTCATGCGACTGAAGTTCACCTCTATATTTCTACAGTAGTTATGTCTTTATTAGTATTCAGAGATAGATATTATTTATTTGTGGTTATTTTTCTGATGTATTTTACTCTTGGATTGTATTAGTAGTTCTTACACTATTGACACCTAATTTTGGGCATGATTGGTATTTTGGATAAGTTTTTTCTGCATTGTTATGATTACTTTTATAGTTTGGCTTCGTTCTAGAAGCCTTACCGTGGGATATTTCTGTCTTTTTTTCTTTTTGTATCACTTTGGGTGATAGACTTACTTGTCAAGGTACGCTACAACAAGTGCCATTATGTGCCTCATTTTTGGGTCGTGACAAATTGGTATCAAATCCAGGCTTCATTGGTCTCAACGGTGTAAGAACGAGATGTCTAATAGAGTCTCGCAGATAGGTACGTAGACGTCTGTATCTATCTTCAAGAGGCTATAGGATGTCTTTAGGAAATTTTCCCCATTTTATTCCTTTTTGTGCAAATTCTTTCATATCTTGTGTTCTGAGTTGTGTTTCACTCTTTCTGTGCGAATGGTGTAGCTTATACTACATATCAGTTGAGAGATGCTGTGAGAAATTAGTGAATATCATTTGTCAGTTATAGGCTTGTTGATGCTCCTGAGTTGTCATGGGATTAATTTGTTGATGCCTTTCTGGAGAGATTTATGCCTTTCAGTTTAAGAGATCGTATACGGGACGAGTTTGATCAGTTGGAACAGGGCTCCATGATAGTTGCTGAGTATGAGGCATGCTTCTATACCCTATCCTGATATTTCTAAGATAGCATTTCAATCGAGTTTGAGAAGATTAAAAAGTTTGTGAAGGGTTTGGTTGTCTCCTTTCAGTTGGCTATATCTCAGATGGTTGTGTTTGAGGGTTCTTTTCAGAGTATTGTGGATCATGTTAAGGTGCTAGAGGATATTCCTCGGGTATCTCAGGGAGGCGCCAAGAGGGTGTATCATTTTGGTAAGTTCAGGAGTTGGACCTCTTGAGGCAGAGATTTTAGAGGTTCTCGTGGATGTCATGGTAGGCCAGTGCAGGTGACTTTATAGAGTTTAGCTGGTGGATCTTCTAGTTCAGCAGTTCAAGGTAGCCGTTCGGGCTCAGTTGTAATTTCTCTTATTAAGACTGGTCGTAGAGGTTGCTATGTGTGTGATAAGATTGGCCATGTGGCCAAGGACTGTTCTTGTCGTGTGTTTAGAGCTACTCTTATTTCAGCTGGTAGAGGTAGGGGTTCTACTAAATATGCAATAGGTAGAGATGGTAGAGCCCGTGTTAGTGGTCGTAGGGCTACTCAGCTTGTTGGTAGTCGTGGATAGTGTTATGCTATACCAGCCAGACCTGAGGCAGGGGCTTCAGATATTTTGATTATAGGTATCGTCCCTATTTATTTCAGACCTACATCTGTATTATTTGATCCCAAATTGACTTTCTCCTATGCATCTGTGTATTTTGCTTTGGGTTTTGATTCTGTTACTGAGCCTCTTTCCATGCCTATTCGTGTATCTACTCCAGTAGGTGATTTTTTAGTGGTGGATCGGGTGCATTAATTTTGTGTTGTGACTTTTGCTAGGCGTGACACTTTGATAGACTTGCTTGTATTAGACATGGTCGATTTTGATGCTATTTTAGGTATGGATTGGTTGGCTCCTTCTCATGCCGTCCTAAATTATTATTCCAAGACTGTGACTTTAGCTTCGTTGGGTGTTCCAAGGATAGCTTGGAAAGGTACACTTCATTTGGTTCCTAAGAAGATTATATGTTATGTTCAGGCTCGTAATTGGTTGAGAGGGGATGTTTGTATTACTTGGACCATATTCGTGACACCAGTGTTATTTTGCCTCATTTCTTGGATTCTGTCTTTGTCGTCCGTGAGTTTATAGATGTGTTCCCTACAGACTTGCCTAGTATTCCTTCGGATCGAGATATTGATTTTATTATTGATGTTGAGTCAAGCACCAAGCCCATTTTTATTCCTCTTTATAGGATGGCCCCAGCAGAACTGACGGAACTGAAGGATCAGTTGTAGGAGCCATTGGATAAGAGATTTATTTGACCTAGTATTTTACCTTGGGGTGCGCCTGTCTTGTTTATGAAGAGATATGATAGGTCTATATGGATGTGTGTTGTTTATTGGCAGTTGAATAAGGTGATGGTTAAGAATAAGTATCCTCTTCCTCGCATCGATGATTTATTTGATCAGCTTCAGGGTGTGGCAGTGTTTTCAAAGATTGATTTAAGGTTCGGTTATCACCAGTTGAGGATTAGAGCTTCAGATATTTCGAAAATAGATTTTTGAACTCGATATAGTCATTATGAGTTCATGGTCATGTCTTTTGGGTTGACCAATTCCCTTGCCTCATTCATGGAGTGGATGAACTGGGTGTTTTGACTGTATCTTGACTCCTTTGTTATGGTATCTATAGATGATATCTTAGTTTATTCTAAGAGTGGGGTTGAGCATAAGGAGCATTTGTGGATTGTGCTTTAGAGATTGAAAGATGAGAAGTTGTATGCTAAGTTCTCTAAGTGCGAGTTTTGGTTGGAGTCGGTTTCTTTCTTGGATCATGTAATGACTAAGGAAGGTATTATGGTTGATCCAGCTAAGGTTGCAGCGGTATGTGATAGGGCTAGACCTACTTCGCCCACTGAGATTCAGAGTTTTATTGGCTTGGTTGGGTATTATAAGTGTTTTGTTGAGGGTTTCTCTTTCATTGCAGCTCCTTTGACTAAGTTGACTCAAAAAGATTTTTTTCTAGTAGTCCGATGCTTGTGAGGTGAGCTTCCTGAAGCTCAAGGATCTGTTGATTTCAGCTCCTATATTGTCTTTGCCTAAGGAGGGCGTGGGATTTATTGTCTTTTGTAATGCTTCAGGTGTTAGGTTAGGTGTTGTGTTGATACAGGAGGGTAAGGTAATTGTGTATGAGTTTCATCAAGATTGGAGCCTCATGAGAAGAATTATCCTACCTATGATTTGGAGTTGTGCGCAGTTGTGTTTGCCTTGAGTTGTAGAGGCACTACTTGTATGGGGTTTGTTGTGAGGTCTATTCATATCATCGTAGCCTTTAGTACTTCTTTACCAGTGAGATCTTCATATAAGGCAGCACCATTGGCTTGAGTTTCTTAAGGATGATGACTTGACTATTCTCTAACATCATGGCAAGGCTAATGTGGTTGCAGATAAATTGAGTTGGAAGTCGACTAGTGTGGGTAGCTTGGCACATCTTTCGACCCAAGATAGGCTTTTGGCCTTAGAGATTTAGTTTTTAGCTAACCAGATGGTTATGCTTGATATTTTGGCACCTGGGCGTGTTTTGTCATTTGTGGAGGTTAGATATTCTTTGATGGAGCAGATTAGAGTTTATTGGTTTATGATGTTGGATTGAGATTGATTCAAGATAAAGTGTTGAGTGCGGAGGATAAGGAAGCCTCACTTGATTCAGATGGTGTTTTGAGGATTGGGGGTTGAGTTTATATGCCGAGAGTGGTGATCGGATTAGGTTGATCTTGGAGGAGGCCCATTGTTCCAGATATTCTATCCATCCAGGTGTGACTAAGAGGTATTGTGATTTGAGGCAACACTACTAGTGGAGTGGTATGATGCGATATATAGCGGATTTTGTGGCTCATTAACTATTTTGTCAGCAAGTGAAGGCCGAGTATATGAGGCCTGGTGAATTGCCCCAGAGGTTACCCATTTTCGAGTGGAAGTGGGAATGGATCACTATGAACTTTGTGACTGGTTTTCCTCGTATATCTTATAGTTCTGACAGTGTTTGGGTCATCGTGGATCAATTGATGAAGTCAACTTATTTTATTTTGGTTTAGGTCTCATTCAGTGCCGAGAGGTTGGCCTGTATCTACATTCGTGAGATTCTGCGTCTTCATGGTGTGCTGGTGTCCATTATTTTAGATCGAGGTCCTGTGTACACATCTCACTTTCGGAAGACTTTTCAGGATAGTTGGGTACTTGGGTCGATCTTAGAACAATGTTTCATGCCCAGATTGATACCAGTTAGAGCAGACTATCCAGGTTTTGGAGGATATGCTTCTCGCGTGCGCGATGGATTTTAGTGGCCAGTGGGAGCAGCATTTGGCTTTAGCAGAGTTTGCATATAATAATAGCTACCATTCCAGTATTGATATAGCTCCTTTTGAGGTGTTGTCGCTCCCCATTAGGTTGGTTTGATATTTCTGAGGTGAGACCTCGAGGTATGGACTAGCTTCGTGAGTCTTTGGATAGGGTCCGAATCATTCAGGATAGACTTAGAGCGGCTCAGAGTAGACAAAAGTGTTATCCTGATCGTAGACTTCTTGCCTTGAGATTTGGTGTTGATGATCATGTTTTCCTTCGAGTTTCACCCATGAAGGGTGTGATGAGGTTTGGGAAGAGGGTCAAGCTTAGCCCAAGGTATATTGGTCCATTTGAGATTCTTCAGACTATTGGTGATGTGGCTTATAAGTTGGCTTTGCCCCCTGCTCTATCATCTGTTCATCTATTTTTTCATGTTTCCATGCTTCGTCGCTATATTCCTGATGAGTCTCATGTCATTCATTGGGATTCGGTTTAGTTAGATGAGCGGTTGTCCTTTGTTGAGGAACCGATTTCCATTTTGGCTAGGGATATTACGTGGTTGCGCTCTAGAGTGATCCCTGTGGTTAAGGTCTTGTGGCGACATTGACCTGTAGATGAAGCTACTTGGGAGGTTGAATATGATATGCGTAGTTCCTATTCTCAGCTTTTCATTGATTCAGGTATTTCTTTGCCTTAGTTCAAGGATGAACTAGATTTTTAGTGGTGGATGATGTAACGACCTAAAAATTTGATGAACTATGTAAAATTTATGATTTTGTGTGATTTGACTGTTTTACCCCTCCCCATAGTTGCATTATGATATTTTTGGGGTGTGGAGTGATTGGCATGATTTTCGATGCATTTTGGTATCATTTATGCAATATTGTGGTTTTTGATGGCTACAAGAGCCTTATTTTGAACTTATGTGGATATATTTTAATCCATGCGATGGATGGCCAAAGGGACCGCGCCAGCAGCTCCGAAATATCGATTTTAGGCTAGGTAGATCTTTGGTTTGGGTTCCGGTGCAGCCGAGCTCATTTTGACCTATTGGTTGGAAAATAGGAAATATGGGTGTGGGACCCACATTTGATCGAAACGACCTCGGATGGAAAATCCGACTTTGCCATCAGATCCAGAATATTGATTTTAGGGTGTTAGCATATTTAGTATAATTTTACGGCTTTTAAATCTCATTTCGACTCTCGATTTGAAAAATTATAATTTCGGATTTCGGGGGTCAACTTTATGAAAACGATATTTTTTTGAAAATATGATATCGTTATCTCATCTGAAACGTCGAATTTAGTGTGATTGCAGAGTTCGTTTGTATGTATTGGACTCCGAACGAATTCTGAACACCCCGTCGAAATTCGTTTCGACTTAAGAAAAAAAAAGCAATTATATTTCAGATTTTCTGCAATATAAATAGTTTTTTCACCCCTTTTTGGCCTTGTTTTGTTCATTTTTCATCTTGCCTCTTGAGAGTTAAACCCTAAATAGTTTGAGCGCTTAAAAGTGAAGCTTGTGGGAGATTGGGAAGATAGGTTAACATCTATTTCTTGATTTTATTATGGATTTAAGGTAAGAATTCACCCATTTTCTTAATAATTTCTTGGTAAATTCTTCAAAACCCTAAAAATTTTAGGGCATGATTTTAAACCAAAATTTCACTCTTTTCACTGGAATAATATTTTTATCTCATAATTATTAGTTTTTCATCAATTTAACCTTCAAAACAACTCCAATTCTTGATTTTAACCCGAATTTCAAAGATTTTACCCGGTAAAGCTCAAAAATAGTTTTTCTTCAATTTGAATCCCATTTTTGACTCAATTTAACTTGGATTTTCAGTTGTAGGTTCATAAAAATATGGAAAACATATTTTTGAAGTAAAGTTTCGATTTTGCCCTTCTTTTTGAAAATCCATTTTGGGGGTCCGTTTTGACCCCGAATCAAAAGTAGTCAATATGGGTGTCGTTGGTTTTGTTTTGATGCGTAGATTTTATATTTGATGTTTTTAGTAGATTTTGGAATTATTCGTGAAAAGTAAGGTCGCGAGTTTAAGTGTAGCGGACCAATTTCGGCTTTCGAGGTAGTTTGACTTAACTTTTTCAGACTAGATTGGGTAGTAAATGATGATACAAAATGCATGTTAAGGGTAGAAACTAATCATAAAATTGACAATTTATGTGTTGTTCCCGTGTGGGGGCCTATATATGATGTAATTGTCTAAATTGAGTTATATGTGATATGTGTGACCGTGTGGGGTCCTATGTGATATTGATAGCCTTAAATATATGTGAATAATTTTATTGTGTTGTTAAAATTCTTAATGTGATACCATTGGTGTATTGTGATTATATTCATACTTTATTGGCATATGAGACATGTGAAAATTCATGGATGAAATGAAAATAATGACTGAATATTGGCTCATATGGTTGTGGAAATGTATCATTGTGGTTGGTTGTGGAAATATATTATGTGGTTGGTTGTGGAAATAGTCATTGTTATTGGTTGTGAGCATTACATCTTCATATCATACTTATTCATGAAACATTGATACCGCCGTGACAACATCTAAGAAACACTGGCAACACCTTTCTAAGAGATATGGTAATACCTTATAAAACCCTTTCCGAGGGATTTGCCGGAAAGGAAATATGAGATATGTGGATTGTATATGGATTGACGAACCCCCATGGGTCCTACATCGGAAAGCTTTAGCTCCGTAGGTGTATACGGGAATTGTGCGGCGATCCCGGAGGTTGTGCGACGACCTCGTGTATCATCATCATCATCATCATCATATACATTGCACTTACTTTATTGTGTTTATGTTGTGTTGTATTGCCTTATTAACTTGTCATATATGTATTTGTCTTATCTTCCTTTAATTGTATTTGATGATGTTGTATCTACATGTTCTCTCTTATGCTATTTATATGTGACATAATGTATACTCGTGTTTTATATCTTAGTGTGTCTTTGTGATATATTCGAGATATATTAGAACTGTTAGTGCAAGCGGTGTGAGCTACCGTTGTAGGATATTTTTTGATTGCAGGTGACGTGCCCTTAGTATATATTTTGTATGCTTTATTTACTACTTTGCTTGGCCGGCCTATGATACCTACTGAGTACAAGTGAACCGTACTCATGCCTACTGCGCCCTTTCGGTGCAGGTCCTAGCTCGAGTGCGCCTTAGCTTGCTTGACTCGGGCAATTGTTGGAGCTTCCAAGGTAGCGGTTGGACATTCATGCATCCGAAGTTCACCTCTATCTTTCTACAGTAGTTATGTTTTTATTAGTATTCAGAGACAGATATTATTCATTTGTGGTTATTTTTCTGATGTATTTGACTCTTGAATTGTATTAGTAGTTCTTACACTATTGACACCTGATTTTGGGCATGATTGGTATTTTGGATAAGTTCTTTCTGCATTGTTATGATTACTTATATGGTTTGGCTTCATTCTAGAAGCTTTACCGTGGGATATTTTTGTCTTTTCTTCTTATCGTATCACTTTGGGTGATAGGCTTACTTGTCAAGGTACGCTGCGACAAGTGCCATCATGACCCTCATTTTTGGATCGTGACACCAAACCACATTCAAAACAAAAAAATCTCCTTTAAAGTCTCTACACTTAACCATTTTTAAGCAACTAAGTCAACTACCAAACCGCATTCAAAATAAAAATTCCCCTTTAAAGTCCCTACACTTAACCATTTTCAACCAACTAAGTCATCTACTAAACCACATTCAAAACAAGAAAATCTCCTTTAAAGTTGCTACACTTAATTATTTTCAAGCAACTAAGTCACCTACCAAACCACATTCAAAACAAAAAAAATTCCTTTAAAGTCCCTACACTTAACCATTTTCAACCAACTAAGTCACCTACCAAAGAACATTCAAAACAACAAAAAAACCTTTTAAAGTCCTTACACTTAACCATTTTCAAGCAACTAATTCACCTACCAAACCACATTCAAAATAAAAAAAATCCACTTTAAAGTCCCTACACATAACCATTTTCAAGCAACTAAGTCACCAATTAAACAAATCACACTCAAAATAAGCGACAACAAGACCAACAAGATGTCAACAATAATGCTAGTGAATCGAACAAGACTACACACGGCTTCGCTAGACTTCAATATGAACAATAACAAGAAGATAACAACAATGCTAATGAATCGAACATGGCCACACACGGCTTCACTAGACTTCAGTATGAATAAAAACAAGAAGATAAAAACTTACCTTTGCTTGGCCTAATTAAAGTGAAAGATAAGCGGTCACTAGAAAAAATAGCAAAGCAATCCTTATACCGGATTTGAAATCTGTTAAATAGTAAAATTGTTACAAAGAATAATCTTTCGCTTAAATTATTAGAACATTTTGTAAAGGAATAAGAATAAGATTTCCCCCCAAAAAATTAAACAATAAATGAGTAAAATAAAGAAATAAGTGTCAAGACTAACCAAAATTTAGATAATTCAAAATCAAATTACTATAGGAACAAGCCTAAAATTAGCTAATTCAATCTCAAATTTCAAAAATTAGCTAAAATCTAGCTAAATAAAACAAATATCCAAACCCTAGAACTCAAACGACAACTAATTGACGAAATTAACGCTAAGATATTTGTATGTAGACCTTTAACATTTCTAGATATTAAAAAAACGAGTTTGTGGATACTAAAGTAAGCTAAATTTAGTTAATGAGTTGTAGTTAATTGTTACCTTGCCCAAAATTAAAAGTTAAGATAGAATAGTACCTTGAAAATTTGATTAAACCCACAAAGAATCCAAGAAGTTGAGTAAGAGCAATGGAGATTAGAGAAAGAACAATGGAAATGAGGAATTTGGTAGGGTTTTCGTGTTCTTGTTGTTGTAGGACGGGTGAAAATAGGGGTTTTTGGGTGTATTTTTGTGTTATAATTGTTTATTACGGGTCGGGTCGGGTTATTCAAAAATATTTTTTTAGATATTACGAAAATTGACCTCATGTGGTCGGTTTTCGTAATGTTTTAAAAAATATACTTTTGAAATCAAAACTTTAACAAATTACAATTAATAAATTAATAAATGACAAAAATAAGTTAATAAATTAAAATTATTTTTTAACAAATTAAAATTTTAATAAATTCTATAATATCTATAACAACATTCAATTAATTTGATACAGTTCGTAGATATATAAATACATAACTGTGTATGGGACCGGAAAAACATCCAATTAATTTAATATAATTCGTATATATATAATCAGATAAGTAGTTATTTTATCAACACATTAACACGAGTAGTATATTT
>NC_061119.1:154133873-154145345 GCF_002878395.1 Capsicum annuum | reverse complement strand
AAGTGGTCTATTTTTTTAAAAGTATTTTCACTTTTTTAAAAGTAAAACCCGACCACTAGTGATCGGTTTTTTTAAAAGTATTTGTTTTAAAATTAAAAACCGACCACTAGTGGTCGGTTTTGTTAAAAATAAATTTAAAAAGAATTTTTAAAAACCGACCACAAGTGGTCGATTTTTTCAAATATTTTTTAATTTTTTTTTTTAAAACGACCACTTGTGGTCGTTTTTTTTGTTAAATAAATTATAATTAATATAAAAATTATTGAAATAATTATTTTGCTAGTGATCACTTTTTAAAAAAAAAAAGATTCAAGTGGTCGGTTTTTTCCGATCATAATGTGTGGTCGATTTTTTGTGATCGTTTTTTAATTTTTTTTAGTAGTGCATAGCCAAATTCTTAAACCACGACATATTGGAAGTAAACCAACTTTATGAATTATGCAAAAGAAGTCCGATAATAAACATCAATATGTGTTACTAATTCAAATACCAAACAATAACAACAACAGTGGGGATCTTAACCACTAATATTAAGACCAAGATTTTCGAGGTAATCTGATCTTGTGCGGAACGATATATGAATTTCTGCAAATTTTTTAAATTAAAAGTCAAATTTGAGTTATTGTTAGATACTAATTCATGAAAAAAATATTCTACAAAAATAAAGCCAAAAGAAATAAATGTAAACCTAAAGCAAAACAAAACAAACTATGAATCAAATAGATAAACATAATACAAATCTTATATACCCAACTGATCACTGCATGGTCGTCGTGCAGAACAATATGGATTTAATATCAGACTTGAATTGTTAATAATATATTTTAAATGATACATATATTTTTATAAAATAAAAATCAAAATACAATATAAAAAAATAACAGTTCTTAATTTGAAGTTAAATATTCTCATAAACTTAATGCTAATTTAGTGATTAATAGAGTACTCTAATTTAAGGATAAATTAAATACATAATTGAATATGTATAATAAACTAGTTACCTTGTAAAATTATGGCTTAAGTCATCAACAAGCCCTCAAACTTATTTCAAAAATTCACTTAGACTCCTCAACTAAGGCTTGTACCTATCAGACCCCTAAATCCCCCGAATTTTGATTCAATTGGACATTTTTTTCTCTATTCTCATCAGGTTCCATGCGCGTGTTTTCAAACGGCACTGATGTGGAAAGCTATTCCACTTAAAACTCTCCACGTGTATTAAATAAATCCACATATACTTATTACATTTTAATGGACATGAAATTCATTTTGGACTCCACTTTCTCTCTCCCCGACGTTAATTCTCTCTCTCTTCGATAACCCTAATTTAACCAAAATTTCACTCAAATCGAAGGAGAAATTTGGGGGTTTTCCTCAGATTTTCCTCGTGTAAGTGTTATTATGATTTATATTTGTTAAATTTGTTGAATTTTAGCATATTTTCATTTTTAGGGTTTTGAAATTTCACTATTAGGGCTGTGATTTTGGGAATATTCCGTCTCTTTCTTAACATGTTGTCGACACCTAATTTTTGTCATCCACTACTAATTTTAATCCTGAGTTTCTTCAACAATAAAATTGAAATATTTATTTCATCTAGATAAATACACTCTAAAATATTTATTTGGGTTAGTTTTGTCATTTAAATAACGATTATACATTTTCATATTTATATATATGAGATTGTATAAATTTTGTTATTTAAATGAGCATTTTTTTAAAATCAAAATTGAATTTTTATTGAGATAATCTTGAAAATTAATTCAAGCGAATAAAGTCTTGATTTAAATATAATTTATCCTCAAAAATAATTTATTTGGATGAATATATGTTTGATTTTATTAAATCAAGAAGTCCGGAATTGAATTGGTTGTTAATTCATTTCAAATTATGGTTCAACTTAGTTAATTTATTGTATTTGATCATAATTGAAATCAAAATGATCATAATCGTAATTCAATTGGCCAATTGTATTCAATTGGTTAAAACTTAAATAATTGGCCAAGTAACAAACTCTAGGACCAATCCCTAATTCCTACCCCTTCCCCATTTTAAAATTGGGCCACAAAAGTAGCCGAAATACCCACTCCAACATATCAGCCCAACCTTTTATTTTTACCCAACAGAGCAACCCGGCCCAAAGACCCTTTTAAAATCCATTCCCCTTTACCTGTGATTGTCATCTACAACCTCAGCAATAACAATGCACAACACACCCAAAACCGGATTAACAACAATATCAACGCAAACAGCAACGACTTCAACAAACGACGGTGTCATCCAACCCGTACCCGGAATCGGCGACCCGGTCAGCACCTTCAACAACGACTCCAACCAACCCGATTCAGTCAAAATCCGACCCGTTAAATGATAACAGCAAAATTCAACGACAAATCCCCCAAATCATGGAAAGTCTCTCTTTTCCATCTTATCTCTGCAATTTTGCCGAGCTAGAGCCATTGTTGTGGACTTTTGGCTCAAAATTGAGTGTCTTCCATGCCAAAATCCAATCCAAGTCAGAGGTCACAGTGTCAAATTCGAATTTTAGGGGGATGTGTTTCTCCATTTTTGAATTTTGAAGATGAAAGAACAGTATCTCCTTCTATAAATAGAGGAGATTGAGAAGAAGAAAGGCCGAGGATTTTGGGGAAAATCGGGGTTCTGAAGGCGCTTGCTTTTAACCTCACGTAACCAAGATTCTCGAGGAACACAATTCTTGAAATCCGACGAATTTGTTTGAATTCCGGTGAAGCAGGATCAAATTGTGGTGACGGTCGTCAAAGCTCGTTCTGTCCCATTCGCTGCCTGCAAAAAGGTAAAAAGACTCGTCTTTTCTTTTACTCTCTTTTTTCTATTTCTAGGATTGTAATTTGTAATGTGAATCTCACTGTAGTTGTGAGCTTTGAGATCGGTCTTACATGGTAAACATAGCCTAATGTTATATGAAATTCCTAAGATTGAAATGGGTCAATATTAACATGTTTTGTTCTCACTAGTACTACGGAACGTGATTGACTGTAAAATATAGTGGAATTTTTTTATTTATTCTATTTTAATACTAAGTGGGTTTATCATTAAGAAATCACCTTAGGAGATCACTACTTTACCAACAGTTATAAAACTAGACGTAGCTTATGTTCGATTGTTGGTAGTGCCTTCGAATTGAAAATTGTTGCTAGTATAATGTTTTCCAGTAAGCCTTTATGTTGTTTTGCCATGTCGTGACCTTCATGAACTTGTGATAAAGCCGATGTTTATGGAGCATCTAAAGATCTTACTTGTTTTTGTTAATATGCTTTGAAAGCTTGAAAAAAATAAAACGACTGAAATAGTTATTATTAGGGCCTTTTGTTTTAGAGTAAAACATTGGACAAAATCGAGCTTTGTGCTAATTCAATCTTCAGTCTCAAGAGTTTCTCAAGTACTATTCTTGTTTTATGAAGGACAAAGCCTGAGCTTTGTCTTGTTTTAATAATTTAACCATTCATCCTACATCTAGGATAGTTCGGATTTGGTTTTAAATAATATCAAAGTGGTAGAAAGATTACATGAATCCTATCTAGGTGTGAGGGATTTCATCCATAACCCATGGAAAGGGAATTCCTTTGACCTTAAATTCATGGTCCATTTTTGTATCGCTAACTCTTCGCTTGAAATGAATGATCTGTTGACTTCCGTTCTTCATCCATGATGTTTCTTGAATCTCTCCTTTTCCTTGTGTGAGTGTGAATGAATTGTGTTGGACAATTATGTCTTGCAAATATTCTCATGTCTAGCTAGTTCCCTACTCCAGAGTGTTGAGCATGAACAGTATCATGTCCTAATTCCTCTATGTATGCATTATACGAAAGTTCATCCTTTGCATCTCTGTGTAAACTTGAATCGTAGCTGTCCGGGTAAAATAAAAAATGTGTAGCTCTTTAAAAAAAAAAAAAAGAAGGAAAGAAAAAAAGAAGAATTCTATGTGTTGTTGAAATTTTCGCTTTCACAAAGCTTAGTTTCATAAACCCTTTCATATAAAATTGTAAATTAGGTGCCAACTGGATTCTCTGATTTCTTAAAGAATAAATTTATGATCATGGAATATTATGCAGTGATTTAATACTTGATGCTAATCCTTGCCTCTTATTTTATGCATGAACTCCTCCATCGAGTCCGTCGGACTCCCTCTCTCGCATTCCGTTGGGTCGAACCCAACTTGCATCGAATCAAAACCTCAAGACCAAGTCCCAAGAGGACTGTTTTTTTTTTTTTTTTGCATTGGTATACAGTGATATACGCAGTGTGAAGGCTGTTATACGGGCGGTATATGTTGAAAACGAGCAACGGAAGCTGACCATACAAGTGGGGGACTAAATATATGCATATATGGCTGATATACAGTCTGATATACATCAGATATACAAAAACGTTGGAGGAAAATATCTGCAGTATACAGATGGTATACACTGAAATAATGGACTGAAATTCATGGGATTTAGGCCCAAAATTTGGGTAGCCCATAAATGGGTCAAAAGGGCCCAACTCTAACTCTTCCTTTATTTCCTATTCTTATTTATTTGTATTTACTTGAACACCCTAACTGATTAATCTAGATAAACTCCCTAAAGCATCACCATTTTGTTTTTATCGCGGCTTTTGGTCAATTCGTAATTTTCTCACTTAATGTATCTCGTCTAAATGTATTAAAATGGTTACTTTCGATTTTTCCCCTTAAAACTATGCTTAAAAGAAATTGTCAAGTATTTTATTAAAAATGACATTTGTTTTGTTCATATGATTAATGGCCTATTTGGGTTAAAAAACAATTCCATCGAATAAAAAAAAAAATTATTCTTTCGCATATTTTCTTTACCTTTTCATAATTGATAAAATATTTTAACATGACACTTTCTTAATAGTTTTCAAGTGCGTTATTTATAATAAAAGTAACTTTTTTTTTTTTCATAAATGATAAATAATAATAAAATTAAAAGAGGGTGATATAATCCTCTTTTCTCTTTTGGATAAACAAATGCCAATTTTAAATATGTAAATAAATAATTTTAATATTTTAAAAGTTAAATCTTTTCGTAAAGTTAGTCACCCTTATTTTAGTTAGTCTAAAAATGATCTTTTGTTGAATTGTTCTAAACGGATGCTCTTAAGTGCCTTAAAAATCTTTTTAGGGCGTTAATTGAATCTTTTTAGGGTGTTGGGTGTGTCCACGAGCCGGGCTGGTCACCATCGGGGGATTGGTGGTGGAATGAGGAGGTTAAGAAGAAAGTGAAATCTAAGAAGGGAGCGTATGCTAAGTTGGTTGAGAGTAGTAAGGATGAAGAAGAGAAGTGGGTAAATAAGGAGGAGTACAAATTAGCGAGGAAAGACGTTAAGCTAGCACTTACGGCTGCTAAGATGACATCGTTTGAGAGCTTGTATGCGGGGTTAGAGGAGAAAGGAGAGGAGAATAGATTGTTTAGGCTGGCTAAGGTTAGGGAGAGAAAGGGGTGTGACCTCGACCAGGTAAAGTGTATTAAGGGGGAGGATGGTAGAGTGTTGGTGGAGGATGGTCATATTAAGAAAAGATGGCAGTCGTATTTTCATAGGCTTTTGAATGATGAAGGGGATAGAGTTATTGTGTTAGGGGAGTTGGAGCACTTAGAGAAGTGTCGTGATTTTAGTTATTGTAGACGTTTTAAGGTGGAGAAGGTCAGGGAGGCCGTTCACAGGAAGCAAAGGGGTAGAGCGACGGGGCCTAACGAGATTTCCGTGGATATTTGGAAGTTTTCTGTCGAGGCTGATTTAAGGTGGTCGACTAATTTGTTTAATGGTATTTTTTAGTCGGCAAAAATGCCCGAGGCTTGGAGATGGAGTACTATGATCCCTCTTTATAAGAATAAGAGTGACATTCAGTGTTGCAACAACTACAGGGGTATTACGTTATTGAGGCACACTATGAAGAATTGGGAGAGAGTAGTCGAGTTGAGGTTGAGGAGGATAGTGTCTATTTCGGAGAACCAGTTTGGATTTATGCCCGGGCGCTCGACGATGGAGGCAATTCACCTGATGCAGAGACTGGTGGAACAGTACAGGGAAGGAAAGAAGAACCTGCACATGGTGTTTATCGACTTGGAGAAGGCATACGACAAAGTCCTTAGGAAAGTTCTTTAGAGATGCTTGGAGGTGAGTGGAGTCCCGGTGGCGTATATCAGAGCAATCAAAGACATGTATGATGGAGCTAAGACCCAGATAAGGACGGCGGGAGATGATTCAGAATATTTCTGTCTTGACAGGGTTGCATCAGGGATTTACTATTAGCCTATTTTTGTTTGCTTTGGTGATGGATGTGCTGACGCGGCGTATTCAGGGAGAGGTGCCTTGGTGTATGCTGTTTGTAGATGATGTGGTTTTGATTGATGAGACTCGGGGGGTGTGAATAATAAATTAGAGGTGTGGAGACAGACCCTTGATTCTAAAGGGTTCAGGTTGAGTAGGGGTAAGATTGAATATTTGGAATGTAAGTTTAATGGCTTGAGGCAGGAGGAGGAGGTGGAAGTGAGGTTGGATTCTCAGGTGGTATGTAAGAGGGATAGCTTCAAGTATCTCGGATCCATGATTCAGTGGAATGGTGAGATTGACGAGGATGTCTCTCACCGTATTGGGGTAGGATGGATGAAGTGGAAGCTCACCTCGGGAGTGCTGTGTGATAAGAAGGTGCCGCCCAAGCTTAAAAGCAAATTCTACAGGGTGGCAGTTCGTCCGACCATGTTGTATGGAGCGGAGTGTTGGCCAATCAAGAACTCTCACATTCAAAAATTAAAGATGGCGAAAATACAGATGTTGCGTTGGATGTGTGGGCTTACTAGAGGTGATAGAGTTCAGAATGAAACTATTCGGGAGAAGGTTGGAGTGGCTTCTATGGAGGATAAGATGTGGGAAGTCCGTTTGAGATGGTTTAAACACGTGATGAGAAGGGGCATAAATGCTCTGATTCATAGGTATGAGAGGCTTGCTTTGGATGATTTCAAGTGGGGCAGGGGTAGGCCAAATAAATACTGGAGAGAGGTGATTAGGCGGGACATGGAGCAGTTTCAGCTTACTGAGGATATGACCCTAGATAGAAAAATTTGGAGAACGCGTATTAAGGTAGAAGGTTAGTGCCAGTTTGGGTTGGTAGGGTAGGACATTACTTGGTGGGTGTATTTCTTTTGTTATGATACCTTGTTGCATGTTGTGTTACAATTGCCTACTATTCTTTGTTCACTATTCCCTATACGTGGCGTACTTATTGCCTTGCCATGTTATTCTATGCCTTTTGTATGGATTTCATTACTATTCCTTATCTTGAGCCGGGGATCTACCGAAAATAGTCTTGCTACTTCTCCGGATGTAGTGGTATGGACTGCGTATATTTTACCCTCCCCAGACCTCACGATGTGGGAATACACTGAGTTTGTTGTTGTTGTAATTGAATCCTTACTCAGTTTCTCTAATTTCAAGGATTTATTTCTATTTTTGAATCTTAGAAGTTACTTTAATTTTTTCTTGATATTTTCTATAAAAAATCAAGTGGCGACTCTGTAATTTTTTTCTAAATTATTTCAAAATTTTCTTGGGATTTTTTGATATTATTTGAGAAAGATCAAAATCATTTCCTTTAAAATAAAATAAGAAAAGGGATAAAACAGAAATGATGACTCTGCTGGGGAATTATCCTTGGTTCTAACCAAAAGAAATTTAGGCTAACAAATAAGTTTTTATAAATATCTATTTATTCTATCTTATGTGCATTATGTGTTTATCATGTTTATTTGACATAAACTGTTTATTTACTACTATTTTGTATGAATTATTTGTTATTACTTTATATAAATTGGCATTCAGTTCATATTTCCCCCACTTTAAAAAATTGACACTCACACACATTGTACATGCGGATTGTATATTGTACTTTTCCAAAATTCTTTCAAATCACCTATTTTAGAGAGTCAGCGCATACATGGGGTAAACGGGAGTTTTACTGCCGTGGAACCCTGTGCCTTCTCATATAGGAAATCTAAGTTCGTTTCTATCCAAATCTTAGCAAAACTTAAGATAGAGTATTACCACCTTTGACTTAGGTCATACATGCATAAGTCATAGGCGGTTTGACCCATGGTGTCATTCCGCAAATTTAGGAAATACCTTTGTGTCAAAAAGATTCACGACCTGATGACGACCCTCATATTATGTACAGAGATAATGATAAGTTGATCCAAGTTAAAATTTGATAAAATTGAGTTTGGAAAAACATTTGCTTATATTGACTTCTTATAGGTTGCTAGAATGGATAATTTGTCAAATTTTGCCAATACCCAAATAGTTGTGTATGTGCCACTCAAGCTTAGAAGATGGTGGGAGAATATCAAGATGGAGCATGGGTTCGAGATTAGGAGAACTTTGGGTTTCTTGACATCATTGATTTACATTCCTCCTGACAGGCATATAGTCAAAACATTGCTCAAGTTCTGAGATCCCACTAGAGTTGTGTTTAAGTTCAAGGATTTTGAATTGACTCCCACGATTGAAGAAATTGGTGGATTTACCGATTTGAATTATCAAGGACGGCGTATGATCCTACCTCGCAAACAGTCAGGAAAGAAATTCTTGCATCTTCTTGGGCTCAAGAACAACCTCAAGCTTGCATGTTTGGATAGTGATTGGATCTCTCTTGACTACTTGTATGAAAGATTTGGCCGCAAAGGTGGTCATGAGGTCTTCAACAGGGATTCCTCTTGTTCTGCCGAGAGTTGGAGAAAGAAACGCCCTATTGCTTTGGCCATTGCTTTGCTAGGCACTCTGGTCTTCCCTTTAGAGCATAGAAGGATTGACACTTGCCTTAGCTCTGTGGTTCGAGATCTTTTTCGTGGGGTTGAAAATGTTCAAGTTACATTGGTTCCAATGATCCTAGCAGAAATAATGAGGGCACTATCCAAATGTGCTAGAGGAAGTAGGTTCTTCGAAGGCTGCAATCTCTTGCTTCAGATTTGGGCTATAGAGCATTTCTATAGACACAACGCCATGGTCGACATGCTCTTCAGCAGACCTAATAGGATCGATTCTTATCTATAAAAGATGGCGGAATTTGTAGCTCCTGTCGGTACAAATGATTGGTATGCATACATAAGGGTGCTCACGATCAATCAAATCCAATGGAGATACCCATGGTTGTCACCTCACACTGCCATCATCAGGAGCTGTACAACATACTGTATTGAGCCTATCGGCTTGAAGGGTCTTCAACCACATGCTCCCTTACGAGTGCTTCGACAATTTGGACATAATCAAATCATTCCACTTTGTGTAGACATGAGTAGAGTTGAGGTTGATTTCGGTCCACTCTTTAAGATTCCTAGAGCAATGGAGTTGCTTCGAGATTGGGGAAATCTGATAACAATAGATGTGCTTAACGAGCAAGCTTACTGTACTCCAGAGTATTATGTGTGGTTATCAGCAGAAGTAGAAGAGGTGGGTTTTAGCCGTCAAGGACAAGCCGTTTAATACAAAGATCTTGAAGAAACAGAATGGGCACATGGTATCCTGATAAACCATTTTGTCATCCCACTTCAAATGTGGGAACAAGTCATTCCCGGATAGTTAGCGCATTTTGGAGCATGAAGACTTAGTTTAGTGGCTAGGATTTCTCTCTTATTATTATGTACTCTCTTTATGCTTTGGCTAGGATTCCGCTTTGTCGTCATGTATTCTCATTATGTTTTGGAACCAATGTAATGGTCTAATGATGATATTTAAATGAAGTGGTTTGTTTCTTATTTTCTAACTCCAAACTCAAGAAATGTCATTAATTAATGGCTTGGATCAATTTATCATAATCTTAATTATTTGACGCTAGGTCAACCCTTGGCTTAAAAAGGGTCACTCCAGTTAGGATACGCGCTATTATAATGTTTATGTGATGTAACTGCCTTATGTGTTTATTTGTGTTTGTTTGAGTCAAAAATAAAATGCTCCCGTGGATCAGTTTAACTATGATACTAACAACCCTATGTGTTTACTTTTTGTCAAGTATCTTGCATTACTCATCACATATGGAAACTAACACATCTGCCTTTGAGATATTTTACTTTACAGATAATAAAAAACTGCTCCGTGTTGAAATAAGCTGGCAGAACATCCTTACTTCACCTGGTCAAAAGTGCATAAGATCCCATCCTCTGACCATCACTTAGAAATGACTGGAAGCAATAAAAAAATGCGTTGACCATGAAGGACAATATAATAGCAGAACAAAGCGAGATGATTACTGAACTCGCAAGAAAATTGAAAATGGTTCAAGAGGAGATGAATCGTACTCGAGATTTGACTAACCTGGCCATCACTGTCAATGCTCCCAAAGGACACGGGACTCCACTCCAGATCTCTTCCCTCAGTACGCCTATTCTTGAGGACCATCCAAATAACATATCGTCCGTCCTCGCTTCTCAACTTGTTCAAAACACCAATCACAACAAAATTTGGAACAACAACACAAATTGAGAACCTCAACATTAACGGATTTTTTTGACATTCTCATCGAAAATAAGAGAAAAAAATGATTTAAGAGAAATTATGAGATAAATTTGATAGTGAGATAAGAGAAGTTGAGAGAGAATTCAGCAATGGAGGAGAGAATGACAAAATAAGAAGAGAAAATTACGTTAAATAGAGGGAAAGTGAAGGGGACGACAAAAGTATACGTTATTTAACGTTAACTTTTGCCACATGGACGTCTTTTTCATTCCTCACGTGCCTCCCTTGATTACACAACATGCGATGTGCCATGTAGGCAAAAATACCCAATTGAAATAAAATTCGGGGGGCTTAGGGTCCTGATAGGTACAAGTCTTAGTTGAGGGGTCTAAGTGAATTTTCAAAACAAGTTTGAGGGTATGTCGATAACTTAAGCCTAAAATTAACTATTACTCATGAAAAATAAAATATCAAATTGATACATAAATTCAATATCATCAAGATCAACCAATTCATCATATCTATGAACATATGTTGGCATGGATATAAGTAATTTTAAACAAGTTTGTTTGGAGTAGATACCTAAATATCAAGTATAATCAATATATATATATATATATATATATATATAAGACAAGGATGATGTAGGAGCTCTCTATGACCATCATTTTTATTTATCTTTTTTTCTCCTTTTTTGACCTTTTCTTCTTTATTTATCTATTCATTTTAGTTTTCATAATTCAAAAATTATTTATTCAACTCATCAACTTTTCACCTCCTATTATAATTGCCTTCTTTATTAGAAATCTTAATATGTATTCATGATTCTTCTATCTCTAATTTTATTAATTTTTAATTAATTTTATCCATTTAATATGTTTGTACAGAAATATAAATTTACATTTCAATACATAATAAAATTTTAATACATATTAGATACAAAATTTAATACGATCATTTGTATTTGTTCTCTTTTTTTTTTTT
>NC_061119.1:153974496-154133773 GCF_002878395.1 Capsicum annuum | reverse complement strand
TTTTTTGGCCTTTTTCTTATTTTTGTCATTATATTCTATGTAAATATGTATATATAATATCTTCATATTTATTTGTATTCTTCTTTTTATGATTTTTTCTTTATTTATCTATTTTATTTTATTTTAAATAGCCTAAAAAATGATTAGATTCAATTAAACTTTTCACCTCTCATTATAATTATCTTCTTAATTAGCTATCTTAATGTGCATTTATGTATAATGTATGAACTTTTGATATCCTTTCTATCACTTTATAATATGAACAAATATAAAATATTTCATGATTCATTGACTTCTCTATTTTTCTCTTTAATTTTTTTTTTGATTTCTATGGCTACTCCTCAATATCTGTAAAAAGGTACATAAAGTCTTTTTTTTTAATTAAGTGGCAAAGTGATTCTCTCTTTAACTTTTATGTAATTTGAATTTTTTTCATTATATATTTTGTTAGCAATAATATATATATATATATATATATATATATATATATATATATATATATACCAAAGCAATTTATCTTAGTTAGTAATTTTTTGATTTATTTTTGTCAGTCAGAGAACATGTATTTTAAGGCTATTGTCTTTAAATTATTGCTTTACCTTCTTCTGTCTGTGCATGTTTTTCATCCTTATGTGCGTATCGTTCTGCAAGTTTTCCTCTACCTATAATTTTATATACATTTTTTTGATTCTTTTTTTGTTTGATTTGCTTATTGTTGTTAATTTTTGGAGTGATGACTCTTACTTTCAGCGAGTATATAGCAGTAGATAGTGAAAGGATGCTTGCCATATTTGGACTTGAGTGGAGAAGGGAGTTCTCTAGCAATTGATTTATGTATAAATATATCTTTACGTGATTTTTTTAATTCCTACAAAATAACTTTTTGACATTAATTGATTTTTGGTTATAGAGATTTTAGTTTGATAGTTTAGGCAATTCAAATTTTAATATATCTGATTTTTTTTATCACACAAAATATTTATATTTGGGTGTGTTTGGTATGAAAGGGCAAGAATGTTTTTCTATTTTTTTTTGTTTAATTGATTTAAATATTTTAAAAAATATTTTTCAAATTAACATATTTGCCTTAAATTAATTAAGAAAAGAATCAAATAGCTACTTATTTTCTTAAAAAAAAAATATTATTCTTCATACTAAACACAACCTTAATTCCTACTTGTGATTCTTATATGGTAAGTGGTGATTTTTGTTTTATTTTTCTCTTTTGCTAATTGAATATAAATATTCGTGGCAAGAATCCTGAAATGAAATATTCTATTTTCTTTGTAATGTTATATTCTTTAAAAAAATATTCTGATACTTTTATCTTTTTTTAATTTGTGCTTCATTTTATTTATGAAATTTGAATTGTCCTTTGTCTGTAAGAGGAAAAAAAACCTTAGTTCTAACATGACATATTCTATTTTTAATGTAACGAAAACTCTTATTTCACAAAATTAATTCAGATTATGTTTTAGGTTCTATCATAAATTTTTCATTCGTTGATTTTAGATGATTAAAATTACTTAGACGATGAAAGATACATACCATGCAGAAATGTTTCATGTTAAAGAGGAATAGATTTTCTTTTTTTAAAAATAAAAAATTATTGTGCCATTACACTACACAATTAATTTAAACATGCGTTTCTAAAACTCCAATATTCAAATAAAATATTTTGTCTTTGTAATCTAATCACTAATAAAATTAACTTTGTTGTCTATATATATTAAATATTTTAACGTGACACCTTTTTATGAGCTCCATTACTATTTAGCTTTTTTCTCCTTTTTTTTTTTAAAACAGTTTTCCTCCTAAAAAATCTTATATATAAATTTTTCATAATTTTTTAGTTACAAATTCTTCATTAAAAGCTTTCAATGACACTAAAATCTACATAATAATATTCCAACTATTGACTTTCTTATATTTATAATCTTTAAACCTTATCTAATAAACAAGGGAGTGAAAGGGATAAAATTTAATTAAATAGAGTAAAATACATAGTTGTAATGATTTAAAGAAGAAAATGTATAAAAATAAAGCTGATAAGGGGCATTAGCATTTTCTAAATTTGAAACAGAATCGTTATTAGAAATAATTATACAATTATGTATATTAAATTGTAAGTATTCAATTTGTTTATTTTTTGTCTTTTCAATTCTTCACTTAATCACCTAATATCACATCTAACTATATATATTGATCAAATGCTTCAACAAATGTTTCACAAGTTGACGGAGAAGAGTTGTAACCTTAAGAATTGATTCGGTATTACCTTTATGGTTCATATACAACTATCACTTTCAAGTCACTTTTATTATGTTGTGTTTGTGTATTGTATATGAATCGTGATTTTATTAATTCAGGTGCTTGGAAGGCTTAAAATAGAAATTCATAGAAAGAATTTAAAGCAATTTTGATAATCACCGTCGAGTATGCATCCACCTTAAACAAGTCAATGACTTGTGCATGGTGTTGGAGGACATGAAAATGTCAAATTTTTTATTGGCCAAATTTTAATGATAAAAGAAAAATAATTTTTCCTTTAAAGTCTAGCCTTTTCTTTATTTTATTTTTCTTGTAAATTTCATAGGTCATATTAGCTTTGCAATTTTTTAAAAGAAATTAATTGTATGTCTTTTCTATCTTGAAAAATGCTCCGCTCTTTATTTTTTTTTTCTTTAGTGGATTTTCAAAAATAACTTTATGATATTATTTGTCTATTTGATAAATAGGTATGTGCCAATTTTTTTTTTTTTTGTATATATGACAAGTGAATAAAGAATTTTATGTATATGATAAACTAGCAATTTGTAAGTTGTAAGATTCAAAAAATATTCAGGATTTTTCATAAATATAATATCAAATACTTTTTGTAGTTTTGCATTTGTTGTAGTTGTGCATGACATGCAGTGACGAAAAGTTTAAATTATATACTTATCTACATTCTTTTTTTTATTTCCTTTGTCTAAGCAAAAAGTTATTTCACTAAAATATATATGCACAATTTGCAACTTACGTATATATTATGGAGATTTCATGATTAGATATATACTATTCAAAGAATTATATGAGAGGAATTCTCTCATACTGTATATAAAGTGCAATTTTTTTTGTTTAACTTATACAAAAAAAATTACTTTAAATTATTTTAAAATTATGATAATAGAAAAAAGAACTTCAGACGTATTTCACAATCTCACGAAGCGCGGTAACTTTTCCTATTTCATAATAATCCATCTTTGGAGAATACAACGATTCTTTCATGACGAGAGGTGTTAATTTACCTACTAAAATATCACTCGTTTCTACCCAAGATTTTAGTACCACAATTTCATTTTTATCTAAATTACGAAGTAAATAGATTCTAAATACAATATTGCATTGGTTGCTTTTTCAGGACCCTGACATGTCACGTGAGTCTGAATTTCATATTTCAGTATGAAAAAAGTATAAATATCTTCATATATAAGCACTGGCTAATAAGTAATGCATCTTCAGAATGATAACCCTAAACAATTTTTTTTTTCAATTTCGATTAGACTATGCAAATCTTATGTATTTATTCAATGATTAAAGAATTATTTAATTTGTTGGCTACTTCATTTTGATGGAGACATTTTTTTCATGCAATTTTTCGATTAGAAATTTTCAACTGAAAGAGAATATATGAAAATTATTATAAAGGGAGAATCAATCATCAATTATTGATTACTATAATTCATATTAAAACTATTAACTACATAAATGAGAAAAGATATAAAAGATGATGATAGTAAATGCAAGAAAAAGCAGAATAAGCAAAGTAGAATAAGCAGATTGTTTATTCATTGTCATTTGTTGATTACTATAATTCATATTAAAACTATTAAATAAATAAAATAAAGAAGACGATGATAGTAAATGTAAGAAGATCACTTGAATCAAAATCAAAATAAGAGGAAAACGTAAAAGTAAATTAAGTCAATTATTTTTTGTAAAGTTTGATTATAAATATTACTTAAATAGAATTGTAGAAATTTTTATATATGAGATAATGATTGAAAATATTACTTAAACATAATTGTAGAAATTCTTTCATATATAAAATAAACTTCTAATTAATTTAAAGTGTTAAACATCATGATTTATTACCTAAATTAAATAAGGATATTAATTAATTTAAAACCTAAATAATATATAATATTAACTTCTTTTGAAAAATTAATCCTAAACCAACTTTGGTTAAAAAAGAAGTCCTAAAACCTGTTTTGTTTGTTTGTTTTTTTAAAGAAAGTACTAAATCTAAAACTATATGAAGTGGTATTACGTACTATGTATAACATTCAACAACTCTTTTTAAAAAGAAAAAAATGTGTACTTTATTGTCATATATTTTAAGATTCATTAATTATTACTTTTTTTTTAAAAATAATTTGAGGATTCCGTTTTCACTTAGAAAAGGAAAAAGATAAAATATATTAATATTAATTCATCATGTTTTTTGCCTTATCATATATTTTTAAAAACTTTAATTTTTTAATAATCTATCTATATCTAATAAGAGAGGCAAAACCGCCACATGTCAGCAGAAGTAAAAATAGTATTAAAAATTAAAAATTAAAAATTAAAAATTAAAAATTAAAAATTAAAAATTAAAAATTAAAAATTAAAATTAAAATAAATTTTTAAAACAACACTAATCAGATAACTTCTTTAAAAAAAATTGTCAAAAAAGAAGAAGTTTAAACATGTTTCGATTGCGTTCACTCTTTCACTTTGCTCGGTCCACCCTGTTAGTTTTATTTAGAAACTCCTCTCGACTCTATGACTTCATCTAATCATTATTTAGATCGATTCTCAAAGTAAAACAATAGATTCTTGGGGAAACAAATAAGTTTTTTGTATTTGTGAGTATTTGTTTGTGTATTTTAGTTATTGGTTTTATAAAAAGGGAAATTTCATTGTGTATCTATGTTCTTCTTTTTTGTTTATTTAGAGACTTTTCTTGCATTTACTCTCATCATTCTAAACAATACATATTAGGTGGATTAGTGGTGTTGAACTCGCTTCGATGTCGCGGGATATTAGAGAAGAAATTGGAGAAAATATTGGCTGAAAAATGCTCAAAGAATTCATTGTGGAGGTTTAGATTCACCACTTTGAATTCGTCAGAAAAAATAAGCTCATTTGACATTTTTGCTAAATTAGATTAGCTTAATTCTAATTTCAAAGTTCAAAGTTATCTTAGCCAAAGTCTCAAGCTATGAAATTAATTATTAATTTTTTGCATTTTAAGTTTTTGATAGTCTCTATTCCAATAGTGATTAATATGATAGAGTTATATTTGATCTGATTCTACAATGATTTGTATCTTTTCATTTGAACTTTTGAAGATAACTTTTCTGTTTTCTCAGCAGAATAAAATAATTAATGGATGACAGAGATTCACAATTTTCAAGAGGAAAGTCCCCTTGAAGTGAGTTTCCTTGTACTCTCATAATGCACCAGTTATATGGTCATTGTTATGTTACATCTCTCAAATTTATGACTGTCAAAAATAAAATTTATATTTCTCATGTAGTTTTGGGTGTGATCAATAAGGTTCCTGTAAAGTGAATTTGCATACTGTAGTTGAATTGCACTTTTCTTTTACTAAAATGTGAATCAAATTCTATACCTTCACCTGCTGTTTTAGATCTTTAGAATAAGTGTCTAAACTTCAAAAACTAATATTTTGTTCAAAAGCAGATTGAAGTTGCAGTTAATAATTGAAAGATTTGTTATTCAAAAGCATAAAGAAGTTGTAGTTAATAATTGAGATGGAGCAAATAATTGAGAGATTTGTTGTTCATTGGTCAATATTGACAGTTGATTCAGAAACATTTTTACTGGCCATAAGATCATTACACAATTGGCGGTATAATGTATCATCGTTTTTCTTTCTTTTTCATTTCTGTTTGACTTCTTTGCTGCTCTTATTGTTCGTTAAGATCTTCGATTTCTTTCAATCTTCATATTCTTTGATGTCATCTTTGTTAATTTTATGTCAATTTGATATCATTTAATAGTTTAAAGAGGAACAATATGAGATTTAGAAAATATTTGTGTTGAAAAATATAAGCAAGCATCTTGGTGCCTTTCCTCAGTGTCATCTTTAATCTTTGCCTTTTGATGTGGTGTCTACAAAGTAGAATACATACATATAATTGCGGGCATTATTCTTAAAAATCCTTATTAGCATATATACAGTTGATGAATGACCTTTTAATTTGTGTAGATTTAGGTTTTCTCATTTCACACTCCTTTGCTCTTTGCTTCTCTATAATCGGATATTATGATTTTTGTTATTTCAAGATTTTCAGGTTGCAAGTAAGGTTTCAAATTGCTCAGCTTTAGAAAAGAAATCTAACCAAAATTGAAAGAAAAGTTGAAATTCTAAATAACGAATGTTACATATCATATACCATATATATGATAAATATAGAGCTTAAATTTAATACTAAAAGTTTGGAGCTTGATTCAAATCATTTGGTGAATTTATAGAAACAATTGGACTACAGTGCAATAGCCTCATTAAGTTTTTGAACTAAAAAAAATAATTGGAGAGTGGAAACAAGGATTTCCAACTAGGCAGTGTAGTAGTGATTAAATCACCACTTCCTTTGAAGTATCCATAGATGATAGATGTGGAAAATAATAGAGAAATATGCAAAACAGTAGTGGTACTAACATTATCTTTTTAGTTCTCCCTCATTACAAGAGACTTATAAGTTATTCTAATTGCTTTCACCAATATTCTTTCGTAGATAGCTTAAGTTCATCATGAAACTGCAAGTGATGTACAAAAAATTATCGTCAAAGTTCAGCATGATGACATATAAGCAGTTATACGAGAGATTGTTCATACTTGAGGCAAATACTCCTTTTTTGTGTGAATAGAGTACAAAAAAAGAATAGTTTCAATTACAATAATTCATTTTCATAAACTGAAAAATGCCATGCCAGTAGTTGATTGATAGTATGTGTGGAACCATAATATAACTTCCACCACATGATATATAAATGGAGCAAAAAAGTGCCTAAACTATATTTCAATCACGAGGTTGGTATTTATTAATAGTCAAATGAATTTACTTCATATTTCAGCATTATTTCCTTTTTTATAATGTTTGTTATGCTGTTCTTCTTCTTCTTCTTCTTTTTCCTCCTCCTCCTCCTCCCCCTCCTTCTTTTGGTAGAAAACACCAAAAGGGTAAGCCTGGTAGTCATGTGGATGTACTAATTCCTGAAGTCATTAAAGTATGTCCTCTAAAAAAGATTAAGATGTGAGTGCTCTTTTCAGGAGCACTTGGTAATTATTCTAGAAGCACCAGATGTGCTCTCAGCATTTTGCAAATCATGTGAGCTGGTGTAAGGTTATTGAAATTCCTTTGCTCTTTCCTATAATAAGAGTTCAAGAATCGAGATGTCTGTTCATAGTTTCACTTTGCTTATATCGTTCTATTTTTTTGTCCTATTAGGGGCAAATTCGGGGATTTACCTCTTAATTATTCCTGATAGTAGCTATATTGTCCTCTATAAGATTGTTTTCTTCATTCGATAGTTTTTCCTTGGATTATGTCTCATAAGACTCAATTATGTCTTATTAGATCTGGCATGTAGCAAAGCAGTTTGTAGCTGTTTTTTCAAATGGACAAGGTCTGTGAAACTGAGACCATCAACATCAGGCTCCTTTAGTTGCCTTTCTACCATTCTTAATAACTCTCCACTTTTCGAAAGCTTGCATATTTAGAGTGCTTTGTGTTTGTGTTACAAACCCGTGCAATAATTTCTTTTTTGCTTACATATAGCACCTTAATTTATTTGATAATTTCATTTAGTTAATTTGTAAGTTGTAAATGCAAATATTTTAAAAAGAACTTATTCTTTTCCCAATCTTTCATTACTCAAATTTTCTCATGACTGTGAATGGCACACTCATATTTTTAGAAGTAATAACTTCTTGAGGTAAAAAAAATAAGAGTGTCATGAATTTAGAGTTCAAATAAAAGTATAGATCTTTTAAAACATTCTTAAACAAAAATTTTACTATCTGTTTCAAATTCTTAGTCTGTCGAAATTCAAGAGTGAATTTGGACAAAGCTGCTTTTATGTGTCTTTCTGTTTGTTGCTACTCCTTGAAAATGTTAGATGCCTACTGTATTTTTTTTCTGTTAAATATTTGTGCAGTATATGCTAATTAATTTTATTCTTTAAAATTGAAAACATAATTTATAATCCTACCTAATTATATGACCTATTAATACTATATACACGGAGATGAGCATATATGGAAGGAGCAGTTGCTTGAGGCAGTGGAACATGATTATAAGAATTCTAGACTTGGTTGCTTATGTAATTGATGTTAGCATGTTGTATTTCTTTTTTTAATTTTTCTTAGTAGAGTAGAATGTAAAGATTAATTTGTTTTGTCAAAATTCGGAGAGAAATCTTTAAGTACATTTCAGTTATCAGCAACATAACACAAGAACATACAAGACCTGACACCCCAACAACCTGCTTTCGATTTCTGATGCCTAGAGCACACACATCTTATCAACTGGAGTAAAGTTGCTTTCCAGAAAAATCATATCAACTTTCACATTGTGTGCATCGGTAAATTGTGTTTGGTTCTACGTATTTTTTATATTTTGATAATTTTTTTTTTCTGAATTGGATATGTTGACCAGGAATCTTTCCTCTTAACTTCATTGAAATTTTATAATGAAATATCAAAATATAAAAAGTAGACATGTAAAAAAATAAAGAGAACCAACATATAGCATTTATACATTAAATAAATAAAATTTTCTACCTAACTAATTAGTGTTATTTTTCATTGAAAGAGTATCAATTGATACCCCTTTGCATAAGTTGACACTGCCACTGCTTTCCTTATCCGTATCTGATTAATCTTGATGTCTGCACTCAATATTGAAGTTAAATCATCTTTTGATTTTATTTGCTATTTCGAATACAGGCATGTAGTATATTTAATGCAATCTTACATATTTGATATTACTTCAACTTTCTAATAATATAAGCATTATTCATGGGCAGATCTACAAGATGTACATTCAAGTAGCAACCCTCCAACGCAACTATAAATTATTGTCAATGTGATGCACCTGAGAAATGGATAATCAATTTATAGAAAAATTACCCATATTATAATGAGTTTTCAAGAATTTGTCAAGAAATCAAGAATTTTTGCAACTGTTTTTTGAAAGTAAAGCTCATGTATTACCAATAGAACAAACTCAATTAGTTTTTAAGTGAGGCATGTGCTGTGAGAAAAACCTATCCGCATTACATACTCCAACAAATTTCTATCATTATTTTCTTGATAAGTGAATATATAATTCTTTACTTTAACACTTTCAAAAGAATATGCAATTTTCATAATTTCTGATTACAATAAAACATTAAATTTATGAGCAAGGGAAATATATTTTTGTTTGGCTCTTATATTTACTGAAAATGAATTAGCTCCAATTTTGGACACTTATGTTGTAAAGGAGTCCAGGATCATACCTTTACATTACTAAGATGTCATTTATTGATACACATAATGCTTTTGTGTCCACTATGATTTATTTTGTCACTATGGTGACTTAGACTAATTATATTCTCAAAGTTAGAACCTGCCAAAAACTTTATTCCTTTTATTTGAATTATATTCACAAGTTGATAGATATCATACATTTAAAAATGCTTTTATGAGTATATTAACTAGACAATGAATTATCCCTTACATGGATAGTAATGAAATAAGTGCAGCTACATATATCATAAAAAATGTTAGTATGAGATTACAATAAAAAAATAAAGATATAAAATATGCAATATATCACATATGATTCAGATTAACCTACGTATAATATCTTTTAATTATTCTCACGCATAGCGCGGGTACGTATACTAGTTAATAATTGAAGAAAATAAGTGAAAAGACAGTTTTGTCTACAACAGAATATTTTAATGAAGGACAAAAAGTTCAAACAATGTTTCTTGGGTCCTTCACGCTTTTAATATATTATAAATATAAATTATAGATATAGATTATAGATAGATATCATTATTCACGTTAACTGGAGTAGAGGCAACCCTATATTTATAGGTACATGCAAGGGTACAGAGACAAGTACATGAGAAGACTAATTGTCTAGCCATTACGATTACATAAGGAGACTAATTGCATAGCCATTGTTTGCGGAATTCTTGTTGGACTTGGAGTCAATTGTACTTGTCTCAATACTCCCTGTTGGTAAAAATTATAATAAAATTAAAACTGAAAATTACAAGTGAAGAAAATAAAAAAGAATATCTTCTTCTTATTCGAATGAGGCATGGATATCTCGCTCTCTTTAAGGAGATTCAAGCATACTGCAACAAAATATTTCACCGGTCCAGCAGTAATCTTCTTGACTTGTCCCCTCCAGTATACAACAGTCTTATCACAAAGAACAACTCAACAACTTTCGACAAGAGTTGAGTTCAAAGCTCCACAAAAAGAACACCTTCCTTCAACTAATAATTTTTTTTTTACTAACTTTTATGAACTCTTTGTTTTCTTGTGTGTTATGCTTATGTTGTTGTGGTGTATATCAAAATAATGCAAGACTACCTCTATTTATAGGTGAGGAAAAATCTTTCATCCAATGAATAAGAAGAGAGTGGATAAATATGGAATATCAATGGTCTTTTGGTTACATGAATCTCAAAGAAAAAAGGCCAAATTCATATACCATAATCAAGATTCAAATGCATGATACATTGCCTAAAAAATGACATGAAGAGCTATTATCATTAGGAGAAGAATGTACTCAACAAATACATGCACCAACTCTAAATAATGATTATGCATGAATAAAGATACACTTTAATATAAATAAATATTAAAATGCTCTTAAACCATCAATCCCCCACTCATTTTAATATGAACACAAGAGAGTCTACTAGCTGAAGGAAGACTACCATGCATAATAAAGGTGTGCTCTGCATTGAACCTCCACTTAGTAAAACAGTAATTTTTACTCTAGAGTCATAGTGATCTCAGACTTGAACTATGACTGCTTAAGGGAAATAAAAAGTCACTGCTTACACATAATAGTCAAGGTGTTGACATGAGCTTTATAGCCAGCACGTTACAACCTTGTGCTATTCTGGTTTTAATGAGTGTCTTCTGAGAATGAGCCTAATTCTCATAGAAAGCGGCCTACCTCCACACTCACATAGGTGAAATCCGTCGAGAGTGCTCTTGTAATATTAACACTCCACTCATACGATCTACATATTTTCATTAAGAGTTTTTTAAACTCAACCTCACCATCATTACAGGTTAATGCACTCACATCATAGGGAGGGATAAAAAGTATAGTGCATTTTTCACAATAAGTTATCATGTGATTCATTTATCCCATTGAACCTGGTTATAGGATCTCTAGTACCCAAGTTAGGTTTTCTCACATATGACTCAAGATTCAATAGGTTTCAATCCCATCCCCTCGATGTGGTCCAAACTTTTTCTCTTGCTAAGGCCTTAGTCAATGGATTTGCAAGATTATCACAAGATTTGACATAATCAACATTAATGGTACCATTTGTCAAATATGATCTCACATTATTGTGTTTTCTCCTTATAGGTCTGGATTTACCATTGTAATAATGGTTTTGAACTCTACTAATTATAGCGGTGGTATCACAATGTATTAAAATAGGAGGAATTGGTTTTTCAAAATAAAGTATTTGAAATAACAAATCTCTTAACCAATTTGCTTTCTCACTAGCTGAAGCTAAAGCAATTAGTTCATCTTCCATGGTAGAGTTAGCAATTACAGTTTGATTTTTAGATTTCCAACAAATAGCAACATTACATAAAGTAAAAATATAACCAGTAGTGGATAAGGAATCACCTGATAAAGTGTTCCAATCCGTATCACAAAAGCCTTCAAGTACAATAGGATATTTTTTTATAGAATAAACCATAATTTTTTGTTCTAATTACATATCTCATTACTTTTCTTGTAGCATGCCAATGTTCATTACCTGGCTTGCTAGTAAGCCTGCTACGTACTCCTACTGCATATGTAATATTAGGCCTAGTGCAATCAGTCACATATCTCAAACTTCCAATTATGCTAGCATATTCCTTTTGATTTATAACATTATTTTTACTTTCAACAGGAAACAAGTGAACACTAGAATCAAATGGAGTTACAACGCGCTTGAAATCAAGGAAATTATATTTTTTTAATATTTTCTCAACATAATGTGACTGGTCAAGGAAAATTCCATCACATGTTCTAGTAATTTTTATCCCTAGAATATAATTTGCCTCACCAAGATCTTTCATATCAAAATGGCTTCTAAGAATATTTTACTTTCACTAATAACATTCATGTTAGAGCCAAAGATCAATAAATCATCAACATATAGGCAAATAATAACGTGTGAATTATTTCAAGACTTATGATATATGCACTTATCATACTTATTTATTTTAAACCCATTATCAATCATGCAGGAATCAAACTTTTCATGCCATTTTTTGGTGTCTGTTTTAAGCCATATAGGGATTTATTAAGTTTATACACTTTGCTTTCTTGGCCAGCCTCAACAAAACACTCGGGTTGTTCCATGTAAATCTCCTCATTTAGGTCTCCGTTTAAAAAAAAACAATTTTTACATCTATTTAATGAATTTGTAAATAAAAAATTGCCGCAATAGCAACTAGAAGTCTAACGGATGTAATTCTAGTTACCAGTGAAAAAATATCAAAATATTCTAGGCCTTCTAGTTGCTTAAAACCTTTAGCCACTAGCCTAACCTTATTTTTATCAATAGATCCATCCGATTTTAATTTTTTACTTAAGACCCATTTACATCCAATTGTTTTACAACCCAGTGGTAAATCAACTAGCTTCCAAGTTTTATTGGAAATTCGTGATTCTATTTCATCATTTATAGCCTCTTAAAGTGGTAGGGTCATCTCCAACATTAAAAACATAACAATCAGGACCAAAATCTTTTTCTACTCTAGCTTGTTTACTTCTTCTTAACTCAAAATCATCATTTTATTTATTTTTTTAAAGTAGAAGTAGAAGAGCTAGATAGTGACAAAATATTTTCTTCAGTCCTATGACCCCCACTGTTTTTAGAATCAAATGGGAATTTAATTTCATGAAAATAGCATCACCTCATTCTATTATCACACTATCTTCAAGATTAAAAAATCTACAGGCCGTACTATTTGAAGCATAACCAAGAAAAGCACAAGTAGTAACTTTTTTATCCAACTTAGAGATTTTAGGATCCATTAACCTTACATAGGCTAAAAAACCCCAAACTCTTAGATATCTCAGATTTGGCTTATGATCTTTCCACAACCCAAAAGGTGTTAGTTTGGTCTTTTTATGAGGCACATAATTCAACACATAACAAGCGGTCAAAAATTTAAAGGTGCACAAGACTCAATTAACATGGCATTGGTCAACTCAACCAAAGTTCTATTCTTTCTTTCTTTCTGCTACACCGTTAGATGTAGGAAAATAAGGAGGAGTAGTTTCATGAATTATACCCAATGATCTAACAAAAGAATTGAATTTATGTGACTCATATTCACGACCTCTATCACTTCTAATTCTTTTTATTTTTCTATTAAACTGATTTTCAACTTCATGGAGAAAAGTTTTAAAATTTTCAAAAGTATCACTTTTATTTTTCATTAAGTAAACATATATAAACTTAGAAAAATCATCAATGAAAGTGATAAAATATCTATTTCCTCCATGAGTTAAAATTATATCAAGTTCACAAATATCAGTATGAACTAATTCTAATAATTTAGTTTTTCTTTCAACTTGAAAATGAGGCCTTTTTTGTGATTTTGGCTTTACTATAAGCCTCACATTTTTCGAAGTTCTTTTTTATCATCGGAATTAATCCTAAACTACTCATGATTCTCACATAACAATTATTTATATCACACAAACGAGCATGCTAAAAATTAGTAGAAGAAAGCATATAAACTGAAGTTAAATTTACCTTCGGTGTGATGTTGTTCTCTTCTGTTTACAAAAGTGCATCTTGGCCCCTTGCTTCTTCATCCAAGCGGATTTTCATTATCAAAGTCTCAAGAGAAATTTTCTTTTGCTTGTGGCACATAGATTTTTGAAATTTCTTTCACGAAGGTGGAAGTTTATTAATTATGCCACAAACAACTAGGTTATCTCCAATTTTGACTTCCTCAGACTTGAGCTCGCCAACAATCATTATGAAGTCTTGAGTTTGGTCTACTACTGATTTATCGTCTACCATTTGAAAATGAAAAAATCATCTAGTCGCATATTTTTTTGCTCCCGCCTCTTCAGTGTCATACTTACTCTGCAATTCTTTCCAAATTTTTCTTGTACTAGAGTAAGTTGTATCATAATAATCATAAAAATTATTAGATAGACAATTAAGTAAAAATTACCGACACTTGTAGGAGTCACCATCGTATTTTTCAACTTTCTCTTGAAGAGAAATAAGTTCTTCATCAGTCATGGAAGAGTTATCTACTTTGTTTGGATTCTTCTCAGTCAACACATAAGAAGTATTGGGAAGACTTAAGTAGAAAAGCACTTTACCCTTCCACCTTTTGAATTGAGTACCGTTGAACCAGAATGGCTTGTTGAGATCTCCCATCTTGACAGCAGCAGATTTTTTAGTTGTTGCCATTGAATCTCCTTAAAATTGTTGGTGAGAATTGTAATAAAATTAAAACTGAAAATTACAAGTGAAGAAAATCAAAAAGAATATCTTCTTTTTCTTCGACTGAGGCATGGATATCTCGCTCTTTTTAAGGAGATTCAAGACCACTGCATCAAAATATTTCACCGGTCCAACAGTAATCTTCTTGACTTTTCCCCTCTAGGATACAACAACCTTATCACAAAGAACAACTCAACAACTCTGGACAAGAGTTGAGTTCAAAGCTCCACAAAAAGAACACCTCCCTTCAACTAATAAATTCTCTTTTGTACTAACTTTTATCCACTCTTCATTTTCTTGTGTGTTATGCTTATGTTGTTGTGGTGTATATCAAAATAATGCAAGACTACCTCTATTTATATATAAGAAAAAATCTTCCATGCAATGAATAAGAAGAGAGTGGATAAAGATGGAATATCAATGGTCTTTTGGTTACACGAATCTTAAAGAAAAAAGGCCAAATTCATCTACCATAATCAAGAGTCAAATGCATGATACATTGCCTAAAAAATGACATGAAGAGCCATTGTCATTAGGAGAAGAATGTACTCAACAAATGCATGCACCAACTCTAAATAATGATAATGCATGAATAAAGATACACTTTAATATAAATAAATATTAAAATTCTCTTAAACATCACTCCCCTTGCAAGCTAATTATGGAGAAGACACATTCAACTTGGATCGAAGCAACTCAAACCTAGAGCAGGTTAATGGTTTAGTGAGGACATCAGCTAACTGATCCTTCAATGACAAGAATTGGACAATAAGATCCTTGTGAGCTACTTTGTCACGCAATGGAAATCTAACTCCACATGCTTCGTGAGTACATGAAACACGGGGTTGATTAAAAGATAAAAATCTCTGAACACCATACAAGTGGAGCTTTAAGAGTTGTAACACCCAATTCAAACAAAAGAGACTGAATTCAAGTCAGTTCGGTAGCTGCATCAACAAATACCTTATGATTGGACTTAGTAGACAATATAGCAATAGTGTGATACTTTTTGGAGGACCTAGAGACAAGAGTTGCTCCCATGAAAATAGCATAACCACCAATGGATTTTCTATCATCCATGGACCTATCCCAATCCGAGTAGGTGAAGGCTTGAAATAAAAAATATGAGAAGCATGGGATGTGGGGGCGAAGCTACTGAGTGTGCTTTAAGTACTGAAGGATCCACTTCACTGCTGCCCATTGATTCACCGTAGGATTATGCATATACTGACAAAATTTATTAACCACAAAGGCGAGGTCTAGTGGGGTAAGGTAACATATTACAAGGCCTCAACAATGTTCCGATACAAAGTTGCATCGTGGAGGGGAGGGCTATCACCATTGTAAATTTGCAGTTGACTGCGTGGGCGTTAAAGCGGGATTACAAATTTGCATACCCAATTTGACAAAAATATTATGAATCCATTGATGTTGTTGTTTCAGGTACATAATCTGTATGTTTTGCACAAACACTTATACACAAGTTCAAGACTATATCAAAAACACCTATGAAGTTTTAACACCTTCAACACAAGTTCTACAAGAACTATCAAAGAAGTACGTTATTTAAAGAAATAAGATGAAGAAGAAATAGAACCAAGTCCTCCAATTTCATAGAGTATCCTTAAGGAATTAATTCCCCTCAAGTATTCGAGGTTGCGGAATTTCTCCCCCAGGATAAAATGACTCACAATAAAAATATTGCAGTACTTCAAACCTTCTGATTCTTCAAACACACTCAACAACAGATGATCACAAAGAATTTTTAGAATTAGAAGAGTGTTTTATCAATCCTTAAATTTTTGTACATGCTTGTGGAAAATGCAGGTATTTATAGCCATTAAGTGCCCCTTCAGAAAAGAAGCAATGGTTTATCGAAAAGGTATATCACTTCAGAATAGTCATGTCTATTCATTCCGAAATAGTATGTCTTTTCTGAACAGTCACATCCGACCAAACAATCACCCCTTTTTCAAAATAGTGTGTCATTTTCTCGAAGGGTTGCGTCCCTTTCAAGTAACATTTCTGCATTCATTTGCATGGCGTTTTATGGAGAATAAATAATCTTTTTTGTTTTTCTTTGGATTTTTTAGATTAATAAATTCCACTTGTTTTTCCATGTTTTAAATAAACTTTTTCTAAAAAATTAATCTCATCACTCGATCATTATCCAAATCCAAATCCAAATCCAAATCCAAATCCAAATCCAAATCCAAATCTGAAGCCGAAGCCGAGCGAACAATGACGATAATGTGAGACACCTCTTGGTTCTTGCCTCACTATCCATTTGAAGGTGTGTTTCTTAATAAGAACACATGAAAGTTGCTTTCTACCAATAATATGGGAGAAATATACTTTCCTTAAGTGAGTATACTTTTCCTCCATTTTTTATTGACACCAATTTAACCCAACTATCCCCCACATGAATGGGGAATGACTACTCTATATAAAACTATCATGACCCGAGATTACCTCCTCGTCGTATCATGGTGCTTAGAACCACAAAGGATACCAAGCTAACCCATTACTGGCATGATACTTGAGCATCTGAATTAAATTAATTATATCAACTGAATTTGTAGAACTGAAGCATAATGTAACACCCCACATTTTTGGGGTAGTCTTTGAACCGTCGTTCCTACGTGTATAAGTTATAATACAAATGATTTCAATATAAATATAAGTTTCATGATCTTTATCCTCGTGTTTTATGTTCTTTTGAGGTGAAAAATGCTCATAAGAATCACTTAGAACAAAGTTGAGCTTAGATCCTTTGATTCGTTCAAAGTTTGATATTCGATTCTATAAGGGTCTAATTTGAACATGTATACCTTTTTATATATGTAGAATTTTGCAGCTCAAAGCCCACTGAATTGAACATAATTGAATTAGCTTTCCAACAATACCAATTTTACCTTAATTCGATACCTGAGCAAAAAGTTATGGCATTTTCTATGTGAGGCAGTAAGCCGACGCGATTGGGATGCGGCGCGATTTTCCTCGATGCGATGAGCAATGCAACTCTATGTACAATGCAATACGGATCTATTTCACACTTTATTTCATTTCCTAAAGGGTCTAGGGGCACTTTGGTCACTTTTCCTTACCGAAATCCGCCTATAACACATAATTTCACCCCTCAAAAGCATTAGATACATTATTTTTCATCCTTTTCTCTCCAAGAAAATCCTATCCCCCTCAAGAATACCAAGAACTTCATCAAATTTTCTTCAAGAAAATCAAGAACCCAAGGTTCCTAATTCAAGAACTTCAAGAAGAAGATTCAAGAAACATTCTCAAGGCTTCCAAGTCAAGCTTTCAATTTCAAAATCAAATCAATTAAGGTATACATGAGTTCATCCATGGGTCCGCTTTTACCCATGGATCCCAAAAGCCCTTTTCTCTTAATTAAAGAATGAATTTTCCATTATTATGGTATTTTGTATGTTCAAGAAAGATTGAATTTCATGTTTTCATGGTGTTTTAAATTCAATTCATCCCATGTGTGATTCCATGCAAGGTTTTGAATTTCTCATGCTATAAATTTGAGTTTCCCATGCTGTATTCAAGTAGATTATATGATAGATCCTAAATTCATGATGTTTAGTAATATTCCCATATTTTAAATTAATGCTTTCCACATGTTTGATGTAATTCCCATATCATGTTCGATAAATTTCAAGATGAATCTCCAAGTTATGAATTTTTCCATGTAACTCTATTGTTTTCTCATGTTTAAGATAGTCTTATGTTTAAGCTATGATCTTTACATGTTTTGATGAAACTCCTATGTCCTATTCCAAGCGAATGTCATGCAAATCCCCTAATTAATGATTTTAGTTATGTAATCATTCTTTGATCCCATGTTTAAGATATTTCCATATTCAAGTTCATGATCCCCATGTGTTTGATGAATTGCCCTATGTTGAAGTATTAATCTCCAGGTGTTTGATGAAATGCCCAAGTGATGGGTTTCCTTAAATAATGTTTTCTCATTATGGTTTTGAAGCTTTAGTATGTCCTATTATTATTGTTATCGAGGACTAGGGGTTATGAATATGCAAAATTTAGCCGTTTACCTAGTTTTTAGTATCTACAGAATAATTTCAGCTATACCATAGGAAATATCATTCAGTTAGTAATATAGTCAGTTGTGAGTCCAATAAGTTAGCTTAGTTCAGTTAGTAATATGGTCAGTTGTGAGTCCAATAAGTTAGCTCAGTCCGACTTTAGTTTCAGCATCAGTTTACACATTAATAGTTACTTCAGAATCTGTATGCACTATTATTTTTAGAATACCATGACCAGGGATTATCAGTTAACAGTGCATGCACCAGTTAGTATTCTAGTGTCATTCAGTTGGAAGTAGGATTTAGCACTGAGCGAACCCAGGGATGGGGGCATTCCTGCTAGTTTAGGGTTTGACCCTTAGTAGCAATCTCTGAGTTATAGAACTATGTATCCAACAAAGGTTGAGATGCCTTCCTGTCAGATTATGGTTGGAATTATATACATCCTATGTGTCTTTCTGCCA
Source organism: Capsicum annuum (assembly GCF_002878395.1). NCBI lineage: Eukaryota > Viridiplantae > Streptophyta > Magnoliopsida > Solanales > Solanaceae > Capsicum > Capsicum annuum. The sequence goes on along the minus strand of NC_061119.1, from coordinate 154,114,461 downwards.
GATTAGGGTTGACACAGCCATTGTTAATACATGTGGCACGATACTAATACCCTTCCAACTGGGGTTATAGGTTGGACCCAGATTAGATTAGATTAGATTGGGGTATGTCGGTTAGATGATACCTCCCACAGTTTCAGTTCAGTTCAAAACTTAGTTCAGTTCTTCTTGACCATAGCATACGATTATCAGTCATTCAGATATCAGATTTCAGTATTTAAGTTTACAGACTATTTCAGAATCATATTATATGCTTGATCATTCATCGTCAGATTTTATAGTTTTATACATTTGTGCCAAGCTATCTCGTGTTGTTCAGTAGTCCGTGTTCATATATCAGTGACTCTATATGTATATGCTCGTAATCCCTTTTTTCTTAAATCTCACTCATTCTGTAACCCAGATATTAGTTATTCAGTTAACCAGATCAGCTCAGTACATGTATGTTTGGTCTCATATGTTCATGTATCCATGCTTTATCGTATCCCAGCTTTAGTTCTACTTATATTATAAAAGTAAAGATTTAAGAAACCAAGTATAATAATTCACCAGCTTATCAGATCATATTTGTTACTCATGTTTTAAGATAATTCAACTTTCAGTTAATTCCAGCCTATTGATGAGTCTACTTGCACTTAACATGCATGTTTTAAGATTACGTATGAAATCAGTTTTACTGTTTGATTTCACCCTAGCATACTCAGTATATTCCAGAAGTACTGATCCATATACACGTCTATGTGGATACATTATTTAATAATATAGGTACCATTTGTAGCCCACACATCATGATCAGACAGTTGCAGTTTCCAGTAGGTGATGAGTTCTTTTGTTTTGGGAACTCCAGATAGTTTTAGTTAATATACAGTTTATTTATTTTTCATATATATTGATTAGTGGTAGTTGAAGGCATGTCCTAGCTATCTATAGTCAGTATAGTAGAGGCTTCATAAATGTCAGTCAGAATTAGTTATGTAATTTTAGTTTCTTCCTTCAGGTTTATCAGATTGTAAAACCTTATCAGTTACATACTATTTCAGATTTTCAGTATGATTATGTTTCTGCACAGTAGAACTTGTTATTTATTTTATTATAATTCAGTTGCTTAACAGTATGCCAGTTCATGGATTAGCTTGGGATCACTTGTAGTTCCAAGCATCGTGTGGTATCCAAGGTGTATTCTCGGGGCATTTCAAACTTGGTATCAGAGCATAGAGTTCAAGTGTCATAGAGTGTCTATGAATTCGTGTCTAGTAAAATCTTGCAAAATGATATGGAGACGTTTGTACTTTTTTTTGAGAGGCTACAGTGCATTTAGGAAATATTTTCCTTCTTTCATATCTCAGATCGTGCTATAGGAAGGTTCTTTAAGAAAATTATATAGATTCTCATCATGCTCCATTCTTATTCATGCCAACTCTACCTTGGTTTTGAGGTAACAGATCTGTCAAGCTCAAATTCCTATAGGTAGTGTTTTTTTTCAGACAGTCCCTATAAACAGTTATGGGATTATACGCAGGCTAGAAAGTATCCCAACATTTCTTTAAAGTTTTGAAGTTTGAGGTATTTTTTTCATATTTAGGAAAATCATTCATGAAGCCAAAGTCAGATATGCTTTCAGATCCCTTCATAGCATGAAACCTAGAGTTAGAATTATAAACCCAAAAGTTTAGCAGTAGTAGAGTTGGAATAGTGTTATCTGGATTGGACAAGTTATGTATTCATGGGGCTAGTTGTACGAAAGGTGAATCAGTAGGGTTGAACAGTGTATGCAAGAAAATAGTTTAAGTTTGTTGATTTGAAATTAAGTATAATATTATGTGTATGATCTAGAGGTGTACCCAAGGTGATAGGGATTGTAGTATTTCTTAGCTTTTAAAATGTGGGTTCTTAGATAGTATCCTTGAGTTGCTAAGTGTGAATGAAGCTAGTAATATAGTATCTAACATTCTTACCAGCTAAGTTATGGGCTATAGAAAGTTTAGAGTTACAAAAAGGGTCCACAGACTTAAGATGATAGCTTTAGTCTAAGGGGGAGATGATAGAACAAGTAACCAAGTCAGGCTCTCAGATTCTAATAGTAATACTAGTATGTGTAGAAAAACAGTAAGGAAGGATGATTCCCAACCTATTTTTATCTCAGTGCAAAGTTTTTTTCAGTTATCACAATATCTACTCATACCTTACATGTCAGCCCTATGATCACAACTCATATTCATGTGCTTTATAGAAAATCATGTACACTTCTAGTTCCTACTATAAGCAGTTCCAGTTCACTCAGCAGTAAGAATTATATTCCATGAAACCATGAATTCCAAACTCAGGTCATACAGCTCATGACTCATGAACTCATGCTTTATAGTATGTTCAATTCTGGGTACTCATGTTACACTCAACAAAATTTAGATCATGTTATGTATGTCCTAAGTTTAGCTCTCTTCAATGAATTTATGCTTTTGATACTCTATTCCGTAGGCCTCAGTTAAGTGTCAAGGTTATCCTTTCATGTTTCAGGTCTTTATATTCTAAACTTTCTGTGACCTCTCCTTAATATTAAGATAGTGATGATGAACGATTGTTTAGATGGGAGAGAGTAAGTGTTCCTTGTTTTCATGGTTCAAACTAGTATTACAGTGTTATTTGTGTACCTTGTGGTTTTGTGTTAGGCTTGAACATAGTGGGAGTATGTAACTCAACTCAGACTTTGGCAGGAATAGTTATATGTACCCATGTAAGAATTATAACTTGAGTGGTATTTAAGGGGAAAAACATAGTTGAGTATAAGCTTTCAGCATAATTCAGTCCATATAACCAGTAATTTAGTCTTGCAGTCAGACAGATAAGTTTCTATGGTTTTCAATCATCCCATCTAGTCATACCATTCGAAATTCTCATGAATATGACTATTCCAAGAGGTAATTCATTTGCATCTATGTAATTTGTGAATTCAGCTAAACTCATAAATCATGCATCAGTTTTAGATCTCAGATATTCAGTCACGATTCAGTTCGTAAGTTCCCCATGCATCATCTCAGTCTTTTCATAGTATTTCAATCAAGTCAGTATCATTCGGGGGACGAAGTATCCCATGGGGGAGATGTATTGTAATACCTTGAGTATTCATGCCCTAAACCTTTCATTTTTCTTCATGAAATAGGATCCAACTTGAAGTGGTTGCTCATCATTTGACACTTTCATTTCTATCTTAGCTATATAATTATTCTCATGTCATTTCATGTATTCAAAAAATCGGTTCAGTTCATGTATCATGTTTCAGAACCAGTTAAGCAATCATGTTTCAAGTCATGCATGTTCAAAATATGATCTCAGTTACCTTCGTACAATACTTTCATTCTAATCAGTCTCATTCGAGGATGAATATTCCCAAGGGGGAGATAATATAACACCCTACATTTTTGGGCTAGTCTTTGAACTGTCGTTCCTACGTGTATAAGTTATAATCCAAATGATTTCTATGTGAATATAAGTTTTATGATCTTTATCCTCGTGTTTGATGTGCTTTCTAGGTGAAAAATGTTCATAAGAATCACTTAGAACAAAGTTGAGCTTAGAGCCTTTGATTCGTCCAAAGTTTGGTATTTGATTCCATAAGGGTCTAATTTGAATGTTTACAACTTTTTATATTAGTAAAATTTTGCAGATCAAGACCTACCAAATTGTAGATAATTGAATTAGCTTTCCAATAATACTAATTTTACCTTAATCCGATACCCGAGCAAAAAGTTATGGCATTTTCGTGTGAGGCAGTAAGCCAACACAATTGGGACACAGCGAGATGGTCCTCAACACGATGACCAATGTAATACGGAGCTGTTTCACACGCTATTTCAGTTTCTAAAAGATATAGGGGCACTTTGGTCACTTTTCCTCACTCAAATCTGCCCATAACACATAATTTCACCTCCCAAAAGCATTAGATACATCATTTTTCATCCGTTTCTCTCCAAGAAAACCCTAGCCCCCTCAAGAACACCAAGAACTTCATCAAATTTTCTTCAAAAAAATCAAGAACCCAAGCTTCCGAATTTAAGAACTTCAAGAAGAATCTTCAAGAAACATTCCCAAGGCTTCCAAGTCAAGCTTTCTATTTCAAAATCAAACCAATTAAGGGATGTAGGAGTTCATCCATGGGCCCCATTTCACCCATGGAGCCCCAAAGCCCTTCCCTCTCAATTAAAGAATGAATTTTCTATTATTATGGTATTTTGTATGTTCAAGAAAGATTGAATTTCATGTTTTCATGGTGTTTTTAATTCAATTCAGCCCATGTGTGATTCCATGCAATATTTTGAATTTCTTATGCTATGAATTTGAGTTTCCCATGCTTTATTGAAGTAAATTCCATGATAGATACTAAATTCATGATGTTTAGCAATATTACCATGTTTTAAATTCATGCTTTCCACATGTTTGATGAAATTCTCATATCATGTTCAATAAATTTCAAGATGAATCCCCAGGTTATGAATTTTTCCATGTAACTCTATTGTTTCCTCATGTTTAAGACAGTCTTATGTTCAAGCTATGATCTTTACATATTTTGATGAAACTTCCATGTCCTATTCCAAGCAAATGTCATGCAAATCCCCTAATTCATGATTTTAGATATGTAATCATGCTATTCTCCCATGTTTAAGATGTTCCCATGTTCAAGTTCATTGTAGTGCCCTGCACTTTCCTAAGATAGAAAGCAAACCTTTGTTCGTACATATGAAACCCCCAATGGACGCATGAATTACCAAGAGTACCTTATTTATAAGAGAGATTATGATGTGTTAAGTGTGGCTATATGAGTCACTTAAGGTAGTACAAGCTAAGAGTTTCGAAAAGCCATCAAGTTTTAGTATTTGAATTCGCAAGGGTTGTCTTTGAATGAGCATACTTGATAAATATGTGGTATTTCTGCATATTTATACCTAGCAAATTATAGAGAATCGAATTAGCTTTCCAACGATACCAATTTTATCAAAAGCCGACACCCGAGTAAGGAGTTATGGCTTTGCGAAGTAGAGTGCATCGCCTAACCAATCGCACATGGCTACTGGAATAGGTGTGCGATAAGTAATGTGGTGCATACTTAAATATGGGCAATAAGCAGTGTGGCACATACTTACATATGTGTGATAAGCAATGCGGTGCATGCTTAAATCTGTGCGATAAGCAATGCGGTGCATACTTAGTGTTTCAGGAAGTAAAAATACTCCGTTTTGAGTTATTTTGAGGGCAATTAAGTCTTTTGGCACTCCTTACACACCCCTAAACTTAAACTTATGAATTTAATAGATTCTAAACACATCATAACCCTATTATCAGTCTAAGTTCATCATCCAAGGGCACTAAAGGAGAAAAATAGTTAGGGTTGCACAATCAACATTAAGGATCCAATCTTTCATAGAATCCGTTACCATAAAGGTATGTGGGGTTTTCAACAAGAACATCCTTTTGTTCTTTTGCCCAAAATTTGTATTATTTTGCAAAGATATATGATTTTACATGCTTTGATATGAATTTGAGATAGAAACTATTATCCGACGTTCTTGTTCAAAACACTATTATATTTTTATGATGTCTTGAAGATAAATTCCTTGAGTTTTGTTGTTAATATCATGTTTGAAGTTGAATCTCCAGATTTTCATATGAATTATACATGTTTGCTACATAAAGTGTGAATCTTGAAATATTTTGCTCCAGTATTGATATATGAATTTTGAACCCTATTTGAGAATTATGATTTTTGTGAAAGTAATGTGTTATGAACGCCTTGAGATTTGAATTATTTGACCTTTTGGTCTTGAAAGAGTTATTTTTGAACTCGAATGAGAAAAGAAATCCATATTTTGATTTGTTATGAAAAAAGGGTAGCATGATGGCTCCCGTTGTGAATTGCTGAATTATTTTGTGGTGAATTTTTTTTGAAAAGATCTGAGCTAAGTCCGGGAGTAGTCTTTAGCACCGAGTGGGAGGTATAGCTATGTTGGTACTTTCCTAGAACTACATGCCCCTGTAGGAGCCAGAATTGAGGCTGATTATATATAGTGATCACTAGTTTTTGGATTTAATACTTATAGTCCTACTCCGATGGCAAGGATAGGACGGCTCTCCCCAACGTGAGTTGTACGTTGAAATTCATGTGGCTTACATGGTTTATGTCGGTTATAAGATCTCCCACTATGTGTGTGTGTCTTCTTTCTATATAAGATAATAATATAAGTTTGAAAGGATGGTTTTCCTAAAGTTATTGTTTCCGAAATGATTGCAATACTATATTCTAAGGAGAACTGTTATGAGATTTGGTTACCTTGATGGCTTGAAATCGTGATGTTATGAATTGAGAACTTACTATGATGACTCACATGTTTTACTTGAGATATCTTATTCTATCATGATTATGATGATTTTATTCGAGCTAGGTGAGTCTTTTATTATATCATGCATATTTCCTATAAATGCTTATGATATTGATCATTTAAATTGCATACACCCCCATATGCTCGGTACATTTCCATGGTACTAACCCACATCTTTGGATGTGGGCTACATTTTCTCAAAATATAGGTTCAGGTGCTCAGTCCTAGGCTCGACAGTGATTTTCTAGGCACGCTGATCTACATCCTCTACCGTGGTGAGTCCTCATGATCTGAGAACATGATATTTAGACTCCTGTTTCATTCAAGTTGTTTATTTTTGGCACTGAGTATGAGTCATTTAGGGCATGTCCCAATGGCTCTTTGATTTTATTGATTTTTAAAGGCTTGTCAGACTAGACTAGATGGTTGGAATTGTCATGAGATATCGTATTTTGTTACTTTCTGCATTTATCTATTCTAGTGTTTTTGAGACTTGAATGATGGAGCTTAGATATTTTGACTATGTTGAACATGAAATAAGCTTGTGATAGTGTTAGATGGCTCAAAGGGTTAGCTTGGGGCTACTTGTGGTCGCAAGCATCGTGTGATGCCTCAGGACCCATTTTCAGGGCGTTACAAACTTGGTAGCAATGCCTAAGGTTATTGGAGTCTTAAGGATTCTAACAAGCTGCAATAAGTAGAGTTTTGATAATCGGTGTGTAGCGCACCACATTTATGAGCAAGAGGCTACAAGATATTTTAGGAAAATGTTATCCCTTATTTCAGTACTCATATCGTACCAGTGACCAGAAGCTCAAGTTCAAATCTCAGCCTAATCTGTATCCTCCATTCATTTTCAGAACATGTCATCCAGTGAAGCTAGTGAGCGAAGTAATGAAAATCAATCAGCCCCTCAGCCCGTTCAAGCAGATCCCTTCGGCAGATATGTCTCTCATGCAGAGTTCAGAACTATTTTTACTACCTTAGCTAATGATATAACTACTCAGATCAACTTGCAGAATGTTTTCCTATCTAGGTTTTTGGCTCACACCCAGCAGAATGAGGGAAAGGAGCGTAGGATGAATCAGGAAGCTAGAATCAATCACTCTACATTAAGATAAGGGGGTAATAACCTCTGCCAGCTCTATTAGATATCTTTAGAACCTGTTCCGCTATCAAAGTAGGCCCCAATAGCTAAGTATAAAAATGTTAGTCGAGGTAGAGCGTCAAGCTCTAAGTTAAAAAATCATAAGAAGGGTATTCTCACTTATCTGCATTGCGGAGAATATGGCAAGAGCCATAAGGGAGTGTGTAGAGCAGCTAGTGTCGTATGTTTTGGATGTGGTAATCCATGCCACTGGTTGCGGGATTGTAGAATCATATCTCAGAAGTGTAAGGATTTGTACTGGTAGGGTGTCACGTCCGGTACCAATAGTTATCAGCGTCAGGACAAGATTCATGCACCTCAAATTACTAGTGCCCTGGCTTCCACAGACCATCTAACCCCTACTCAGGGTGCTTCTTCTAGCACTACTGACGGTCAATGCCAGGATAGGTTCTATGCTTTGCCATCTCGCCAGGAGCAAAGGGACTCTCTCGATGTTGTTACTGGTATGCTCCATATATTTCAGTTTGATGTTTATGCATTATTGGACCCTGGATCCATATTTTTTTCATATGTTACATCTCTGGTTGCGGTAAATTTTGAAAAGAGTCCTAAAAATATTCCTGAGCCTGTCGTAGTTTCTACCCCAGCGGACGAATCGATTGTTACCAAGAAAGTGCATGAAAAGTATCCTATTATGGTCCCTCATAGAGTAAAATGCATATTCTTAGATCATCGATTATTGAGTATAAGTGTCTATCTTTGGAAAAATATTTTTTTCATCGTGTTGATGAAAACTTAAAGCCTAGTGAAGCCGTGTAGGGCTCTTTTGATTCACTAGCATAGTTGCCTTGTTATTTGTCTCAATTTTTTTTAAGACGCAAAATCAAAGTCTAATGAAGCTGTGTGAGGCCTATTTTGATTCACTAGTGGCTTATTATTTATCTTGTTGATTTGTCTTATTTTCTTGTGATGGTAAAAAGTTTAGGTTTAGAGGTATAGTGTCAATAAAGGTTGTAAGAGTGATTCATGAAATGTATGTACTGTTGAGTCTTTATGGATGTGACTGAGCTAGTAATGGGGTGATGTGGCCTTGTGTGTTGGTATGGTAGAGGGTCGAGAAATAGAGTTGTTAGTTAAGGTAAACTGTTGTTTTCTTGAAGTGTGAAAAAATGGTATTTAGCGATGAAATATAGAGGAAGGAGGTGCTAGCGAGTCTTAATAAGATAGACCATAGGATTTTGATGGATCATTGTCGTTATGAGATTTTGGCAGGCTAGTGTTTTTGGATGTTTGGCATGTATAAACATAATGTGAAGTTGTGGTTAACTATAGGTAAAACTAAACACTAAGTTTGGAAGAGTAGAGGATAAACAAGATGGATACAATGAGTGACTTATTGGTGATGCTTGATGTATGGAAGTGATCTAGTAGGCTTGAGCAGTTTATGTAGGAGCATGGATTTATTTGACTCATAATAAGTTATAATGCTGTAAGTATGATGAGGAAGTTGCTCGAGGTGTTATAGGGTTGCACTTATTTCAAGTTAATAAGTATTCGAGTATTATATAATGACTATTGGGGCTACAGAAAAATAATGTGTAACTCAGTAGGTAGCATTGAGAGTTAGTTTTATGCTTTTAAGTATAGTCATTCGGGATAAGTTCTATTATGCATAAGTGTCATTATATCCAGGACTCTAGAGCAAGTGGTTGCAGTTCGACTAAAAGTTTAGATATTGGCTCATGGCCTTAGAGTGATGGCTTGAACCTAAGGGGGAGATGATAGAACGAATAACCAAGTTAAGCTTTTAGACTCTAATAGATGTACCAGTAAGTTGTAGAATAGTTGAGAGAATTAGTGATGTTCAACCTGTCCTTCTTTCAATATTGTCAGTAATCCCAATACCTACTCATGCCTTATGTTTCAGATCCGTGATCATAATTCATGTTTGCACATATCGTAAAGAATCATATACTCTCCTAGTTCTTAAGATATGGAATTCTAGTTCATTTCGCAGTTAAGTTTTGCGGTATGTTAAGTCCAAGTACTCAAGCAATACCTTTATAATCAAGGGAATTTGGATTTGCATCGTGCGTGTCCCCAGACTAGACCTCTTTGATGAGACTATGCTATTAAATACTCGATTCCTCAAGCCTTAGTTGAGTGTAAAGTTGTACATAGTATTTCTTTATTTTCAGGTCCTCATGTCCTAATCTTTTAGCTACCTTTCCTTAGTTAAGATAGTAGGGATGAACAATTGTGATGGGAAGAGAGTGAGTGGTCCTTATTGATGAAGATTGTTGTATGATCATTTTAGCTAATACTGTAAGTGAGAAGTTAGGATGGAGGCCAAACCTTTGGTACATGTCATGGTTGGTTGAAGTTTTATATGTTATGTTTGGGAATTTTTATAGTGTCTTGTTTCATATGGGTCCATAAATACAGGGAGAATGAGAAGGAGTTTTGTTTATGACGGGGTTAGTAGAGAATACTTCATGTGTTTTCTGAAGAATTGAGTAGTATGTGTGCTAGTGTCATTGATGAGATGATTTGAAGAGATGAGAAAAATGCTTTAAGAGTGTTTGCTTAGAAGTGCATATGTGGCTATAAATATAAGCTTGAACGTTATGTTTATGTATCTGAATGAATGCACTGCGAGTTAGTAGATGTCTAGTATAAGGTTGAATGTGGTTGTTAGAGTGGTAATGAGAATTATGCATAAGATGAGGAGTTGTGAAATGTGGAGTGTGATGGATTCATGATTCAGACTAGTATTACAGTGTTATGTGGAGTGTCTTATGAATGCCTTGAGTTAGGCTTGAACATGGTAAGAGAATTTAGTTCAGTTCAGACATTAGTAGAGGTATTTGTGAATTCCATGTGAGATTAATGAGTTAAACCAGATACTATGGTATTTAAGGAAAATAATATAGTTGAGGTAGTATTTGAGCAGTTTTGCTAAGTTTGAAGTAAGGAGTCCTATTTCCTGAGGTCTAGTAATTCTATCCTAACTTATGCCATCTGAGCCTTTGTTTTAAACGATAGGGTTGTATAGATGTTATGATGTATTTGCTCCCTAGTATTATTAGAATTTCTTAGGAGGAGTATTGAAGGAATACTTCATTTGAGTGTGACTGGTCTCTCCTTTGATGAGATCCCCATCGAGATCCTTGATTTCCAAGTCTGAAAACTAAGGAACAAAGATGTTCCCTTGGTCAAGGTGTTGTGGTGAAACCAATCTTTTGAAGGTGCAACTTGGGAAACTAAGACGGATATGCGATCCAAGTATCCGCACCTATTTTTCGCAAGCCACAATCAAGCTGAAGGTACCATTCTGCTCTATATCATTCATTTGCTATGCAGAATTGCAGTAGTTCAACAGTTATTTTATACTATTTAGCTGTGATTTCATGAGTTATGTGCTCTTTGTTGTGTTAGAAATGTAGAATGAGGTAGAGGCAAGATTAGAACGTTGCTTCAGCTGTGTACCCTTTGTTTTCTCTTTACTCTTAGTATACCCAGCGTCATTCAAGGACGAATATCCCCAAAGGGGGAGATATTGTAATGCCCTGCACTTTCCTAAGCTAGAAAGTGAACCATTGTTCGTACATGTGAAACCCCTAATTCTGTAAGCCATATTTGGGGACATGAATTACCAAGAGTACCTTAGTTATAAGAGAGCTTATGATGTGTTAAGTGTGGTTATATGAGTCACTTAAGGTAGTACAAGCTAAGAGTTTCGAAATCCATCAAGTTTTAGTGTTTGAATTCGTAAGGGTCATCTTTGAATGAGCCTAACTTGATAAATATGTGGTATTTCTGCATATTTATACCTAGCAAATTATAGAGAATCGAATTAGCTTTCCAACGATACCAATTTTATAAAAATCCGACACCCGAGCAAGGAGTTATGGTTTTACGAAGTAGAGTGTGTCGGCTAACCAATCGCACATGGCTACTGGAATAGGTGTGCGATAAGCAATGCGGCGCATACTTAAATGTGTGCGATAAGCAATGCGGCGCATACTTAAATATGTGCGATAAGCAATGCGGTGCATACTTAAATCTGTGCGATAAGTAATGCGGCACATACTTAGTGTTTCAGGTAGTAAAAATACTCCGTTTTGAGTTATTTTGAGGGCAATTAAGTCTTTTGGCACTCCTTACACACCCCTAAACTTAACCGTACGAATTTAATAAATTCTAAGCACATCATAACCCATTATCAGTCTAAGTTCATCATCCAAGAGCACTAAAGAAGAAAAATAGTTAGGGTTGCACAATCAACATTGAGGGTACAATATTTCAACGAATCCGTTACCATAAAGGTATGTGGGGTTTTCAACAAGAACATCCTTTCGTTCTTGTGCCCAAAATTTGTATTATTTTACAAGGATATATGATTTTACATGCTTTGATATGAATTTGAGATAGAAACTATTATCCTACGTTCTTGTTCAAAAGACTATTATATTTTTATGATGTCTTGGGAGATAATTCCTTGAGTTTTCATGTTAATATCATATTTGAAGTTGAATCTCTAGATTTTCATATGAATTATACATGTTTGCTACATAAAGTGTGAATCTTGAAATATTTTGCTCAAGTATTGATATATGGATTTTGAACCCTATTTGAGAATTATGATTTTTGTGAAAGTAGTGTGTTATGCACACCTTGAGATTTGAATGATTTGACCTTTTGGTCTTGAAAGAGTTATTTTTGAACTCGAATGAGAAAAGAAATCCACATTTTGATTTATTATGAAAAAGAGGTAGCATGATGGCTCCTGTTGTGAATTGCTGAATTATTTTATGGTGGATTTTCTTTGAAAAGATCTGAGCTAAGTCCGGAAGTAGTCTTTAGCACCGAGTGGGAGGTATAGCTGTGTTGGTACTTTCCTAGAACTACGTGCCCCTGTAGGAGCCAGAATTGAGGCTGATTATATATAGTGATCACTAGTTTTTGGATTTAATACTTATAGTCCTACTCCGATGGCAAGGATAGGACGGCTCTCCCCAACGTGAGTTGTACGTTGGAATCTATGTGTCTTACATGGGTTTATGTCGGTTATAAGATCTCCCACTATGTGTGTGTGTCTTCTATCTATATAAGATAATGATATAAGTTTGAAAGGATGGTTTTCCTAAAGTTATTATTTCCGAAATGATTGCAATACTATATTCTAAGGAGAACTGTTATGAGATTTGGTTACCTTGATGGCTTAAAACCGTGATGAAATGAATTGAGAACTTACTATGATGACTCACATGTTTTACTTGATATATCTTATTCTATCATGATTATGATGCTTTTATTCGAGCTAGGTGAGTCTTTTATTATATCATGCATGTTTCCTATAAATACTTATGATATTGATCATTTAAATTGCATACACCCCCATATGCTCGGTACATTTCCATAGTACTGACCCACATCTTCGGATGTGAGTTACATTTTCTTGAAATGTAGGTTCAAGTTCTCAGTCCCAGGCTCGACAGTGATTTTTTGGGCACGTTGATCTACATCTTCTGCCATGGTGAGTCCTCATGATCTGAGGACGTGATATTCAGACTCCTGTTTCATTCGAGTTGTTTATTTTTAGCACTGAGTATGAGTCAGTTGGGGCATGTCCCAATGGCTCTCTGATTTTGTTGATTTTTAGAGGTTTGTCAGACTAGACTAGATAGTTGGAGTTGTCATGAGATAACGTATTTTGTTACTTTCTGCATTTATCTATTCTAGTATTTTTGAGACTTGAATGATAACGCTTAGATGTTTTGACTATGTTGAACATGAAATAAGCTTGTGATAGTGTTAGATGGCTCAAAGGGTTAGCTTGGGGCTTCTTATAGTCTCAAGCACCGTGTGACGCCTCGGGACCCATTTTTCGGGCATTACATTCATGATCCCCACGTGTTTGATGAATTTCCCTATGTTGAAGTATTAATCTCCATGTTTTCGATGAAATTCCCAAGTGTTGGATTTCCTTTAATAATGTTTTCTCTTTATGGTTTTGAAGCTTTAGTATGTCCTATTGTTATTGTGTTCTTGGGGTTATGAATACCCAAAATTTAGTTGTTTACCTAGTTTTCAGTATCTACAGAATGATTTTAGTTATACCATAGGAAATATCATACAGTCAGTAATATGGTTAGTTGTGAGTCCAATTAAGTTAGCTCAGTCCGGCTTCAGTTCCAGTGTTAATTTACACATTAATAGTTACCTCAAAATCCGTCTACACTGTTATTTTTAGAATACCCTGACCTGAGTTTATTAGTTAACAGTGCTTGCACTAGTTTGTATTCCAGTGTCATTCAGTTGGAAGTTGGATTTAGCACTGAGCAAACCCAGGGATAGGGGCATTCTTGCTAGTTTAGCGTTTGACCGTTAGTTGCAATTTTTCAGTTACAGAACTACGTAGCTAGTGTAGGTTGAGATGGCTTCATGCTAGATTAGGGTTGACATATAAATATTCCCATGTGACTTTCTATCAGATTAGGGTTGACACAACCATTGTTAATACCCGTGGCACGATACTAACACCCTTCCAACTGGGGTTATAGGTTGGACCTCGATTAGATTAGATTAGGGTTTGTCAGTTAGATTATACCTCCCACAGTATCAGTTTCAGTATTTAGTTCAGAACTCAGTTTAGTTTTGCTTGACCATAGCATATGGTTATCACTCATTCAGATATCAAATTTTAGTATTTAAGTTTATAGACTATTTTAGAATCATATTATATGCTTTGTCATGCATCTTCAGTTTTATAGTTTTATGCATTTGTGCTCAACTATCTCATGTCGTTTAGTAGCCCGTTTTTATATATCAGTTACTCAGTACGTATATGCTAGTTGCCCTTTTTTCGTAAATCTCACTCATTCTGTAACCTAGACATCAATTATTCAGTTAACCAGATCAGCTCAGTACATTTATGTTTGGTCTCGCATGTTCATGTATCCATGCTTTATCGTATCCCAGCTTTAGTTCAACTTATATTATAAAAGTAAAGATTTAAGAAACCAAGTGTAATGATTCACCAGCTTATCAGATCATGTTTGTTACTTATATTTTAAGATAATTCAGCTTTTAGTTTATTCCATCCTATTGATGAGTCTACTTACCCTTAGCATGAATGTTTGAAAATTACATATGAAATCATTTTAACTTATTGCATTCACTCCTACATACCCAGTACATTCCAGAAGTACTGATCCATATATACGTCTGTGTTGCTACATTGTTTCATAATGTAGGTACCATTTGTAGCCGCACATCATGATCAAACAGCTGTAGTTTCCAGCTAGAAGGTGATGAGTTCTCTTGTTTCGGGAGCTCCGAACAGTTTTAGTTAATGTACAGTTCATTTATTTTTCATATGTATTGATTAGTGGTAGTTGGAGGCATATCCCAGCAATCTATAGTCAGTATAGTAGAGACTTCATAGATGTCAGTCAGAGTCAGTCATATGATTCTAGTTTCCTCCTTCAGGTTTACCAGATTGTAAAATTTTATCAGTTACATACTATTTTAGATTTTCTGTATGATTATGTTCTGCACAACAAAACTTGTTATTTGTTTTATTATAATTCAGTTGCTTAATAGTATGCCAGTTCATGGGTTAGCTTGGGATCACTTATGGTTCCAAGCACCGTGTGATGTCCAGGGTGTACTCTCGGTGCGTTACACATAATTGTAAGAAAACTGTAATACATATGATAGTAAAAAGGTTTACAACATAATAAATCTGAAGGAGGAACTTAAATTACATGAATGACTCTGACTAACTATCTATGAAGCCTCTACTACTCTGATTATAGATAACTGGGACATGCCTACAACTACCACTAATCAATACATATGAATAATTAAAATAAAGTGCATGAACTACATCTGACTGGAGATTCTCAAACTAGGAGAACTCATCACCTGCTGGCTGAAAGCTGCAAATTGTCTGATTATGATAGGTGTGCTACTACTGGTACCTACATTATGAGACAATGTATCACATAGACATAAATGTGGATCAATACTTTGGAATTTACTAAGAAAGTGGGGGTGAATGCAATAAGTAAAACTGATTTTATACATGATCTTAAAACATGTATGCTAAGTGCAAGTTGATTCACCAAGTACCAGGAGATTGAGATAAATTGAAAGCTGAGGTATCTTAAAACATGAATAACAAACATGATCTGATAAGCTGGTGAATCACTACACTTAGTTACTTAAATCCTTACTTTTGTAGAACAAGTAAAACTAAAGCTGGGAAATGGTAAATGTGACTACTGTATGAAAATCTACTGTAAAGCTAAATAGACTGTACAACTGAAATGAGGGTTATGTATGGATACAGATCATGAAAACATGAATATGTAATATTCGAGAATGCAATACCAAGTACAAACATGTTTCTGAGATAATATGAAATCTGAAAGACTGAAATCTGAATAACTAAATAACTGGAAATCTGTACACTTAGTTAAGAAAACCTGAACTGAAATACACTAAAGTACTATACTGAGAATGCGGGAGGTATCATGTAACCAACATGCCCCAATATAAGGTAATTATGGTACAACCTATAACCCCAGTTGGAAGGGTGTCTGTACCATCCTACGGGTACTAACACATGGCTGGCGATATGGATCTACAAGGTTGATATTACAAAGGACTAGGGAGTCAAGCCTAAACTGACCGGTGACCCTTTAGCGGAAGTTAAGACTAAATTGATGGGTGACCCCTCATATCCTACATTGGTTATGTAGTTCTGGAATACAGGGACTACTACTAACGACTTTGCCTAACTAAAGGGGAATCCGCCATTCCTGCATTTGCTCGGTGCTAAATCCTACTCCCAACTGAAAGAAACTAAGATACTAACTAGTGCATGCACTGATAACTGATAACTGATGAGCTCAGGTCATGGTACTCTAAAAATAACAATGTATACAGATTCTTAGGTAATTATAAAAATATAAACGAATAATGCTCAACATGAATATGGTATTCTGAGTAATAACAAGACTCATAGTTTCACTGAATTATTACTTGAAAGATCTGAACAGTAAGTAAACACATAGGTATCGGGTGTTCATAACCCGCCAATATTAAATGACCATAAAGCACGATATCAACACTTAAAACTGTAGGATGGGAATCATGGTTCAAAGATCTAAAACATGAACATTCCACTAAACATGTGAGAATCATGAATTTGAACATGAGAATATGTTAAACATGAGAAATCAACATGATTACACGGCTAAATTCATCAATTGGGGATTTAACATGAAATTCACTTGAATATGACATGGGAAATTGAAACTTGAAGCATGAGATAACCTAACTTTTCATCTAATCATCCTTGGGCATAAATTGACTCAAATTACTAAGGATAGACATGATTTAAACTCATCTTAAACATGTGCAACTTCATAAAAGGGGGAAACTCATAATTTAAATTAAAGTAAGGTTTTGGGGATCCATGGGTGAATGGGACCCATGGATGAACACCTACATACCTTAATTGAATGAATTCTTGAAGAAAATTGAAATTGGAACTTGAACCCTTGAATTCTTGAGGAAGAAATCTTGGGCTTGAATGATGAACTTGTGAAAGAAACCCTATTCTTGATGTTTTCTTGCAGATTCTTAAACTTGGAAGCTTGAATTCTTGGGGAAAAAGTTTGGATTTTGTTCTTGGGGAGGAGGAGAGTTTACATAAGGGTTTGATGATGAAAAGTGGGCAAATAATGCGCTTTTGGTGTTTTAATCCGTCATTTGGGTGATTGGAGGCAAGGGGAAATGACTAAAATTCCCTTTGGGATTGTATTTATAGATGCAAGAAAACATGACTCGGCATCACAGAGCTTAACTTAGTCTCGTATCGCGGCGCTATTGCTACAACTTACTAGTTCTGACAAAAATGATCATAACTTTTCGCTCGGGTATCAGATTAAGGCAAAATTGGTGTCGTTGGAAATCTAATTCAATTATCTATAATTTGGTGGGTCTTGATCTGACAAATTACACATATATAAAAAGTTTTACATGTTCAAATTTGACCCTTGTAGAATCGAATAACAAAATTTGGCTGAATCAAAGGCTCTTAGCTCAACTTTTCTCTAAGTGATTCCTATGAAATTTTTCACCTCGAAAGTACTTCACACACTAGGATAAATATCATGAAACATGTATTCAAAGATAAATCATAGGATTAGAGTTTACACACATAGAAGGATGACTCGATTTCTAGCTTAAAAATGTGGGGTATTACATTATCTCCCCTTTGGAATCATTCGTCCTCGAATGAGACTGGTTAGACTGAGAATACTAATAACTGCGACCATATACTAAACTTGCATGACTTGGAACATGATTGCATACCTGAATCTTAGCATGATAGATGAACTGAACTAATTTTGTGAATCATGCATTGACAGGAGAATGGTTATAAGGCTGAGATAGACATAAGAGAGTCAACTTATGAGTAACCATTACCTCCAGCTGGATCTGGTTTCGTGAAGAAAATTTGATAGGTTTACGACATAAAAACTTGGGGTATTACAACATCTCTCCCTTGTGATCATTTGTTCCCCAAATGATACTGACTTGACTAAAATACTAAGGAAAGACTGAGATGATGAACGAGATATTTACAAACTAAATCATGAGTGAATATCTGAATCTAAAACATGATGCATGAACTGAACTAAATTCACAATTTACATGGATGTGAAAAAAATTACCTCTTGGAATAGCCATACTCATGAAACTTCAGATAGTAAGACTAGATCGAAAGATGGAAAAACCATAGCAACTTGTCTCTCTGATTGCTAAACTAAATTGCTGGCTATATGAACTGAATTCTACTAAAATCTTATACTGAACTGGAGTATTTATTCAACACTCTTTCTAAGAAGTCCTAAAAACATTAGGGAGCAAAGAATCTTGGGCATGATCTGAATAAGATATTTGAGTATGGAGTCTTAATATGTCTATAACTCTTAACATAGACAATAGACCTATGAAGCATAAGATGGGATAGAGTTAGTAGGCCTTAGGCAATGCAACTGCCTAATTTAAACTTAGCCTCGCTTCTTAAATACTCACATGGGTACATATAACTATTCCAGCCAAAATCTGAGTTGAACTACATACCCTCACCATGATCAAGACTAACTCAAAATTACAAGGTACGACACATAACACCATAATTCTAGTCTGAACTATGAATTCAATACCCCATGTATTTTCACAACTTCTCATCTCAAGAATCATTGTTCTTACCACCTCAAAAACTAAATCCAGCCTCTTACTAGGAATTTACTAGTGCACAATGCACCTATCCACTTATATACAAACATAACATTGAAGACTATTATTATAACCACATACAAACTAGTAGGCAAACACCCATAAAAGCATCTTTATCATATTCTCTAATACTTCTATCAATAATAACTTTCTTGCACTATTCTTATGAAGACACACCTAGAATTCTTAACTAACCATGACATATACCAAAAGATTTGCCTCAATCTTTCTTTAACCTTATAGCCTTACATAAAACAAATATACAACATCTTTCATCCACAAGAAATATTTACTCTCTCCCATATAAACAATTGTCCATCACTACTATCTTTACATAAGGAGAGGTCATTGAAATTTAAAACATGAGGACTTGAAGCATGAAATTATAACTCTGACAATTAACTAAGGCCTAAGGAATAGAATATTAACGACATGAATTCATTACAGAGATCAAAACTGAGGACATACATTACATAATCTGAGTTTTACTGGTCATTATGGGTGTACCATGAGTACCTGGGACTAAACATTTTGTAAAGCATGAGTACATGAGTCATGAGCTGTATGACTTGAGTTTGGAGTTCATAATTTTAGGGAATATGATTTGTACTGCTGAGTGAACCGGAACTCCTCATACTAGGTATTGAGATAGTACATGATTCCATGGAAAATGCCTGAATATGCACTATGATTATGGAGCTGACATGTAAGACATGAGAAGATGTCGTAATGACTAAAATACAACACTTTGCACTGACATAAGAATGGGCTAGAAATCTCCCCCCTCTACTTTTGCTCTACAACACACCAACCTCACTACTAGAATCTGAGAGCCTGACTTGGTTCCTTGTTCTATCATCTCCCTCTTATCTTTAATCTATCATTATAAGTCTATGAATCCTTAAACTCTAAACTAAACTTAAACCACTCTACTCTAAAGTCCAGGATATAACAAAACACATAAAGAATACATCCACCCTGAAAGACTACACCTGAATGTGTAAAACCTGTTGCTAGTACTTCCTTTTGAGATACAACTCTTAACTTTCTATAGCTCCAATAGTTGTCATATAAGTTAAACATTGTCTAACTTAGAATCATCATGAGTATCACCATACCATGAGTTCACACCATCTTGAGTTCAATTCTTGTTACTATTAGATCAATCATCTAAGATTTTAACTTAGATTCTTACACATAACATGGATATCCACAAAGCTTTAATGAACCATACTAACTTACTTAATAACCTACTAATATCATATCTCTAAACTTATATTTTCCCCTAAACTATGAGAATTATCATTACACCAACATACCCAATATCATCAACCTATAACCCATAAGTTAGCTGATAAGAACATCATATACTACATAGCCTCATTCATAGTTAACAACTCAAGGATACTATCTAAGCACACACACTGTTAAAATTTAGAAATAATACAACCCCATATCATCTTAGGTACACCTCTAGATCATACACACATAATCATACTTAATTTGGATTCAACAACTTAAATTCTTGCATACACTATTTCAAGCCTACTGATTCACCTTTCGTACAACTAGACCTATGGATACATAATCTACTAAATCCAAAACACTGTCCCCACTTTACTACTGCTAAACTTTTAGGATCATGTTTCTAACTCTAGATCATATACTATCATAGGATTCTGAGAAAGCATCTGAGGGTGCATATGACTTTAGCTTAGGGAATAATTTTTATGAACATGAGTGAAATCTTTCAAACTTTGGAACTTAAAAGCACTGATGGGATACTTTTAAGATTGCATGTAATCCCATAACTATCTGTGGGGACTGTCTGAGAAAACTCTATTTATAAGGATTTAAACTTGACTGTTTCTATTACCTTAAATAAGGCAAAGTTGACAAGAATAGAGTAAGATGAGAATCTGTGTAAATTTCTTAGAGAACACTTCTACTACACTATCTAAGACATAAAAGAAGGGAAATAGTTCTGAAATGCCCTGTATCCTCTCGAAGAAAAGTACAGACATCTTTGTACCATTCTGTAAGACTCTACTAGACACGGCTTCATAGACACCTAGGACACATGAACTCTAGGCTCTGATACCAAGTTTATCATGACCCGAGACTACCTCTAGTCGTAACATGGTGCTTAGAACCACAAGTGATGCCAAGCTAACCTATGAACTGGCACGATACTTGAGCATGTGAATTAAATTAACTATATCAACTTAATTTGCTGAATAGAAGTATAATCATAAGAAAACTGGAATACATATAATACTAAAAAGGTTTACAACACAATAAATTTAAAGGAGGAACTTAAATTACATGAGTGACTCTGACTAACTATCTATGAAGCCTCTACTATATTAGTATAGATAGCTGGGACAAGCCTATAACTACCACTAATCAATACATATGAATAATTAAATAAAGTACATGAACTACATCAGATTGGAGATTCTTGAACTAGGAGAACTCATCACCTGCTGGCTGGAAGCTACAAACTGTCTGATTATGATGTGTGTGCTATAATTAGTACATACATTATAAGATAATGTAGCTAATAGACATATATATGGATTAGTAATTTGGAATGTACTGAGCAAGTGGGGGTGAATGCAATAAGTAAAACTGATTTTATACATGATCTTAAAATATGCATGCTAAGTGCAAGTAGACTCACCAAGAGACTAAGATAAACTGAAAGCTGAATTCTCTTAAAACATGAGTAATAAACATGATCTGATAAGCTGGTGAATCACTACACTTAGTTACTTAAATCTTTACTTTTGTAGAACAAGTAATATTGAAGTTGGGAAATGATATACGTGACTACTGTATAAAAATCTCATGTAAAACTGAATAGACTATACAACTGAACTGAGGGTCATGTATGTATATTGAGCATGAAAACATGAAAATGTAATATTTGAGAATGCAAGACCAAGCATAAAGATATTTTTGAGATAATCTAAAATATGAAAGACTGAAATCTGTATAACTAAATAACTGATAATATGTACACTTGGTCAAGCAAACCTGAACTAAAATACACTGAATTACTGTACTGAGACTGTGGGAGGTATCACGTAATTGATATGGCCCAATTTGAGCTAATCAGGATCCAACCTGTAACCCCAGTTGGAAGGGTGTCCTTACCATGACACGGGTACTAACACAAGAATGACGATGTGGATCCACAAGGCTGATGTCCTAAAGGACTAGCGAGTTAAGCCTAAATTGACGGGTGACCTCAGAGAGAAAGTCAAGCCTAAACTGAGGGGTGACCTCTCAAATCCTACGTTGGCTATGCAGTTCTGGAATATAGGGACTACTACTAACGACTCTGCCTAACTGAAGGGGAAGTCGCCATCCCTGCATTTGTTCGATGATAAATCCTACTTCTAAAAGAAACTGAAATATCAACTAGTGCATGCACTGATAACTGATAACTGATAAGCTCAGGTCATGGTATTCTAAAAATAATTGTGCAAATGGATTCTAAGGTAATTATAAACATCTCAACTGATAATGGTCAACATGATCATGGTATTCTGAGTAATAACAAGACTCATGGTTTCATTGAATTATTAATTGAAAGATCTGAATCATAAGTAAACACATAGGTATTGGGTGTTCATAACCCACCAACACTGAATGACCATAAAGCACGATCTTAACATTTAAAACTGTAGGATGGGAATCATAGTTCAAAGATAAAAAACATGAACATTCCACCAAACATGTGAGAATCATGAACTTGAACATGAGAATGGGTTAAACATGAGAAATCAACATGATTACATGGATAAATTCATTAATTGGGGATTTAACATGAAATTCACTTGAATATGACATGGGAGTTTGAAACTTGAAGCATGAGATAACCCAACTTTTCATGAAATCATCATTGGGCATGAATTGAATCAAATTACTAAGAAAAGACATAATTTAAACTCATATTGAACGTTTGCAACTTTATAAAAGGGGAAAACTCATTTTTTAATCAAATTAAGGTTTTTGGGCTCCATGGATGAACACCCACATACCTTAATTGAACAAATTCTTGAAGAAACTTGAAATTGGAACTTGAACCCTTGAATTCTTGAGGAACAAAACTTGAATCTTGGGACTTGAATGATGAACTTGTGAAAGAAACCCTATTCTTGATGTTTTCTTGAAGATTCTTGAACTTGGAAGCTTAAATTCTTGGGGAAAAGGTTTTGATTTTGTTCTTGGGGAGGAGGAGGGTTTACATAAGGTTTTGATATTGAAAAGTGGGCAAATAATGCTATTTTGGCATTTTAATTCATCACTTGGGTGCTTGGGGGTAAGGTGAAATGACTAAAATTTCCTTTGGTATTGTATTTATTGATGCAAGAAAACATTATTCCATGTAGTAGAGCTTGACGTGGTAACTTAGTCCCGCGGCGTAGTGCTGTGGTGGCAGCTTACTAGTTTTGACAAAAATGATTATAACTTCTTGCTCGGGTATCGGATTAAGGGAAAATTGGTATCGTTTGAAAGATAATTCAATTATCTATAATTTGGTGGGTCTTGAGTTGAAAAATCCACATATATAAAAATCTATACATGTTTTCAAGTTTATCCTTGTAGAATTGAATACCAAAATTTAGCCGAACCAAAGGCTCTTAGCTCAACATTGCTCTAAGTGATTCCTATGACATTTTTCACCTCTAAAGCACTTCACACACTAGGATACAGATTATGACACATGTATTCAAAGATAAATCATGGAATTAGAATTTACACACGTAGAAATGCCGGTTTGATTTGTAGCTCTAGAAGCGGGGTGTTATAAAAACTTTATGGACAAGTATGTCATCAGCAAGCAAAGACTGATTGCATCTGGAGAGTGGGTTTCTCTTTGAACATTATGTAGTGAACATGCATCGGATGCACTCGGTCAATTGGTAGATTTAATATCCTTGAACCATCGAGCTTTAATATACACCTAGACAACACATGTCACACGACAAACATTTTATCATTTATGGTTCTCACATCTTTGTCTGTTTCATCCATGAAAATGTCCAGGTTTCATGAGTTCTTAGAGAATAGGCCTTTACTAACATTATTTTTGAAGCGACTTTCACTTCAGCCTTACATAGGTGATTTTTAAATGATCAATCCTATAGATTAAACTATTTGGTCAAATCTTCTAAATTTAGATAATAATTAAAAGGCTTCAGACCATAAGCCTTATCCTTATTTACTAAACATTATCTATATCATGAGACTGTGTTGGGTATATTGACAATGTTGAACCTGCCAGTCACAACTTTGTTTGATCTCCTTGAACCTAGATCTAGGTATCTCCAGTCTGCTAGGTAGAGTTACCACCATGCTGACTTGTCCTAGGCTATAAATCCATTCCTTTTTATATTATCTCAACTCCCTCTCTAGATACTCCTTTTTAAAGTGGATCCAACACATTATCCTTAGACTTCTCATAGTCAACATTGATAATTCCATTAGAGAGTAGTTCTCTAGCGGTATTATGTCCATATCTTTTATGACAAGATTTGCCATTATACATCATGCTCCTGACCTACCTATTGCTGGTTAGAGATCATAGTATGTACATACTGGTGCCAATGGTTTGGGATAATAAGGAATATCTTTTAAGAAATTTCAAATCCATTCAGCTTCTTCACCGACTTTATCTAATACGTTAAATTCTGATTCCATTGTAGAGCAAGCAATACATGTCTATTTGGATAATTTCCAAGAGACTGCTCCTCCACCTATAGTAAATACATATCTACTTGTGGATTTTACTTCATTCAATCAGGTGATGTAAGTACATCACTATATCCTTCAATTATTATGGGATATTTATTATAACACATCGCATAGTCTTGAGTGTATTTAAGATACCCCAAAACTCTTTTCATCGTCATCCAATGAGTTTTATTGAGATTACTCATGTACCAGCTTAATTTACTAATAACGCTTGCTATATTTGGTAATGTACCATTCATGATATGCAATAAATATACCAACACTCTTACGTATTCTAACTGTAAGTCACTTTTCTCTTCATTTTTTTAAAGTGCGAAGATCACGTCTAATGGAGTCTTGGCAATACAAAATTTCAAATACTTGAACTTGTTAAGTACATTTTCAATGTAACGAGACTGTGACAATGCCAACCCTTATGGTGTTCTATGGATTCTTATTCCTAATATGACATCCACAATTCCAAGGTCTTTCATATCAAACTTGCTCTTAAGCATTTGTTTTGTAGCATTTATGTCAGAAATGTCTCTTCTGATGATGAATATATCATCCACATACAAAAAAACAATGACCTTGTGAGTGTATTTAATGTAAACACATTTATCACAAAATTTCCATCGATACCAAATTCGTCCAAATCCGACACTCGGTTGAGAAGTTAGAGTATTTTTAAGTTGACAGCGTGCCACCTAGACTCTCAGTGCATCGCGGAGAAGGAAAAAATGGCAATCGTCGATTCCAGTGGACCTACACAATATTGGCATATCGTGGAATGGTCCATCTTCCCATTTGTCAAAATCCATAGCCCAACATAATCTTACCATATCGCGTTGGTGGTCAAAATGACATTTCAAAAGGGCACCATGATTCCTTCATGTCGCGCCAAGCCCTCAGTTCCCAGTTGTCTATTTTTAGTGGCCTAACGCGATCACGGCGTGTCGTGCCAGGTGCCTATTTTGGAAAATTTCAACGAAAATTAAAAGCTTCATCCAGGGTTAAATTTGGCTTTTCCCATAATTTTATTTCATCCAGATATGGGATTTAATCCCTAAAATCATTCTCAAGTCATTCTTTATTGAATTTTCCCCAAATCAAAGTATTCTCTCTCAAGAAATACAAAACCCTAGATCATCAAAGCTTTCTCCCCAAGGAAATCCCATTTTCCTCCATTAATTCTCCAAGGTAATGCAAGATTAAGGATTTCCAACTCAAGAACTCCAAGAATTCAACTTTAAAGCATCAATAGGGATCTAAGATTCAAGCCCTAGCATCTAGTTCATTAATTGAGGTATGTGGGGTTCTTTGACAAGGATAATCCTTTCATCCTTGTACCCAAAATTTATTTTAATTACAAATTTACTGAATTTTATGTGATTTCTCGTGAAATTGAAGTTAGGGTTTATACCCATCATTGTTATTTACAAGCTTATGATGTTTCCAATGATTTAGAAGTTGAATTACATGATTATGTTCATATTTTCATACAAAGTGCAGAAATTTCCAGATTTTGAATTAATTTCTCAATGTTTACATTATCAAGCATGAACAATTAGATTTTTTAACATGAGATTTATGCATGGGGTATTATCCAAAGATTGAATAGTATTACTTAATAAAAAATAATGCTTTAAGCATCTTATGAGCAGATTATTTTCAGTTTTCAAAAAAGCTTTGATCTTTTGATCATCGGTTTAGGTATGGAATCTACTTTATAGAATTTAGATTAGCTGTATTTATAGATTTACTTAGATAAATTAATTTTTGATTTCATAATGAACCATTATACTAGTTTAAAGTGGATTTTCCATAGAATGAGCATAAAGACTAAAAAGGGAGAAGTATTTAGCACCAAACGGGAAGTGTGGGATTAGCGTACCCTATCTTCCACAAAACTATAAGCCGACGTAGGTACTAAGTGAGATTATTCCCATTTCTATATGGATGATAGATTTAGCTTGTGATTGATCATATGTAAATTAGGTTATACTGCTTGGCAAGAGTATGACTCCTTTCCCCAATGTGAGGATTCCTTCTTAGGGAGACAAGAACGTTGGACTCCATGAATGCTCACATGATTTATGTCAGTTAAGAGAACCTCCCTTGCAAAACAATTTCTCCTTAAAATTTTAAAAGCCTAACAACAATGATTTTAAGATAAAGTATTCTCTTTAATAGTAAAAGAAGAACAAAAAAGCTTTTAGAAAACTAAGTGTAAAGGCTCTCAAGTTTTACTCATATTATACCTTACAGAAAAGATAATAATTACAAATTTTAGCTTTCAGATTTCAATTCAGTAGTGAGTCCTTCTACACTTAGACAAAATGATTTAAAGAGAGAATACAAGTATAACTTTTAGAACTAAATTTTATGGCTCACAAGATTTATAAAGTATGTTATGCTTCCTATTCCTGCATATTTCAGTATTTTAGATATTCTAGCTTATGTGAGTCATTTACATTTAGCATGCATCGTTTTACAAATTATGATGATTGATATTCTGTTTTACTTATGTATTCACTCCCATATACTCAGTACATCCTCAAAGTACTGATCCATATATATGTTTACGTGCTACATTATCTCATAATGTCGGTACGAGTTGTAGTAAACATACCATATTCAGATAGCTTGCAGATTCCAGCCAGTAGATGATGAGTCCTCCTACTTTGGGGACTTTCGTTAGATGTTATTTATGTACTTTACTTCCTTACTCTCATGTATTGATTAGTGATAGTTGGGGTCATGTCTTAGCTATCTATAGTCAGTATAGTAAAGGGTTCAAAGATGCCAGTTATGTATTTTTAGTCCCTCTTTTAGACCTTATCAGAATGTAAAAGTTGTATCAGTATTGTATTTTCACAGATTCCACCATTATTATATTTTTGAGATGTAAACTCAGTCAGTTTATACATATTATTTAGTTGCCTATGAGTTATGCTAGTAGAAGGTTTAGCTTGGAATCACTTGTGGTCCTAAGCATCGTGTGATATCTCAGGATAGATTTTTGGGGAGTTACATTACTACCGCCAAGGCAATTAATATCTGAATTGACGTTATCTTTGTTATAGGAAAGTATGTATCAAAGTAATCAAGGCCTTCCTTCTGTTTGAATCCTTTTACTATAATTCTTACCTTGTATTTTTCAATAGTACCATTCGCTTTCATTTTCCATTTAAAAATCCATTTAGAACCTAGAGGTTTATTTCCTGGAGGAAGATCAATCAACTACTAAGTATGGTTGCTCAGGATTAAATCAATCTCACTATTGACTGCCTCTTTCCAAAAGAATGAGTTTGAAGATGCCATCACTTCTTTAAATATTTGAGGCTCATTTTCTAAGAGAAATATTACAAAATCTGATCCAAACAAAGTTGATGTTCTTTGACTTGTGCTAAGTCTTGGATTCTCATCATTATGTATATCCTGGATTGGTTTATCTTAAGGTCGTTTAGACCCTCCACTAGACTATTTGTGTCTATTTTTATATAGATAGATGTGTTCAAAGAACTCAGCATTATCTATTTTAATTACTATATTTTCATCAATATCCGGATGTTTGGATTTATGAACCAAAAATTGATATGCTTTTGCTACTTTTAGCTTATCTAATGAACACACAGTCCACTGTCTAAGGTCCTATCTTCACCCTTTTAGGCATAGGAACTTGGAATTTCTCTAGATACCCCTACACTTTGAAATGTTTCAATTTGGGTTTCCTTCCTTTCTATTTTTCATATGGAATTGATTGTGTCTTACAATGGGTCACTCTGTTGAGTATTCAATTAGCTGTAAGGATAGCTTTCCCCCATAATTTTTGTGGTAAACATAAACTTATAAGTAAGGCATTCATTATTTCTTTTAAGGTTTGATTTTTCTTTCCCACAATTCTATTAGATTAAGGTGAATTCAAGGCCGTAGTTTGATGAACAATTCCATTCTCTATACATATTTATGCAAATGGAGATTCATATTCTCCACCCCTATCACTTCTTTTTTATTTTGTTCTTTTTCTCTAATTGATTTTCAACTCTTGTTTTATTTTGCCTAAATGCATCTATTGCTTCATCTTATTATTTAGCAAATAGACATAACAGTACCTCATGCAATCATCAATAAAAGTTATATAAGACTTTTACCCACCACGAGATGGTGTTGACTTCATATCACAAATGTCAGTGTGGATTAAGTATAAGGGATTAGAATTTCTTTTAACGGACTTATACGGATACTTAGCATACTTTGATTCTACACACATTTGACATTTTGATTTATTGCACTCAAAGTTTGACAAAATATCTAAGTTAATTAGTTTTCACAAATTATTGTAATTGACATGTCCTAACCATTCATGCCACAATTCATTAGACTCAAGAGAGTAAGAAAAAATAGAACTTTTATTGATTTTAACTATCATACATTCATCTTAAATAGGCCCTCAGTGAGACAACCTTTTTGTACATACACTTCCCATTTACTAAGTACAATTTTTCTTGAAACAAATAAATATTTGATCCATTTTTGTTAAGAAGTGATACAAAAATCAAGTTCTTTCTTAACTCCAGTACATAAAGGACATTGTTGAGATTCAACACTTTACCTGACGTCATTTTCAAGTAGACTTTTCCCGTCCCTTAAACTTTTGTAGTTGTGGAGGTTGCCATAAAGATCTTTTCTTCACCTTGAGCCGGAGCAAATACAGTAAACAAATATTTATTAGCACAAACGAGGTGGGTGGAACCAGAATTCATCCACCATTCTCAAGGATTTCCCACATAGTTTTATTCAAAAATCATGGCATATAGATCGTCCATTTATTTTTGGATTCAACCATATTCACTTGGTCCTTCTCTTTGCCTTTCTTTAGGACACGATAATCTGTTGACTAGTGGCCAATCTTGCCATAGTTAAAGCATTTACCCTTAAATTTCTTCTTAGGATAATTTCTTTATTGTCCAGCTTTCTTTGTCTTCTTTGAGTTGTTGGGGTCATCTTCTATAATGTTAGCTCCACTCATTGCAAAATTTCCTTTTAACCTTCTCTCAGTGGCTTTGCTATCTTCCTTAATGCGCAACCTCATAATGAGGTCTTCGACTGTCATCTCCTTTCATTTATGTTTTAAGTAATTTTTGAAGTCCTTTTACAAAGATGACAACTTCTCTATTATTGTTGCAACTTAAAACGCCTCATTCACCATCAAACTGTAATAACCCGTACATTTTCCTAGTTAATTTCATCTCAAGAATGTCTAGTATTAGCTTCTAAATTAAAATATGGTTATTCCATAAGGAATTTTCAAGATTTTCACTTTTTGTCATAGGAAAAATTCAATAAGCTTTTCATCGATATAAGATTCACCTAAATCCGATGAACGGATCAGAAGTTATGAATATTTCATGTTCCCATCATAAAACTACACCATATTAGTCAGTGGCGCACCACGCCACTAGAGAAAATGTCATTTGGCAAATTCCAGTAGGGGTCCGCAATTATGGCACATCGTGCCAGAGCACAAATTTAGAATGGTCTATTTTCTAGTGTCTTAGCGCAATATCCCCCGTGTCGTGCCAAAGTTCCAGGCACAAAGGAAGTGGTAATGTGATGGTTCCGCGTTGTACCATCCCTCAATTTTCCAATTGTCAAAATCTAGTGACACAGCGCGATAGCGCCACGTCACGCTAAAGGTCCAGTTTGAAAATTTTTTACAATTTTAGAAGATGCATCCAAGGGTTAATTTTCTACCCCTATTAAACCCAATAACATGTGATTCAGCCACTTTTCACCCAAAATAAACTCTCTTCTCTCAAAAACCTCTCAAGAAAAACCTAGGGCTTTTCATAGAAGATTCAAAATCAAGAATTTTCTCCGTCAATCTTCACAAAATCACGAACTAAGGTATGCATAGTGTTCATTCATGGACTCCTTCCATCCATGAAGCCCAAGAATCTCTTTTCAAAGTTTAAGTTTATGAATTTCTTTTTGAATTTCATGATTGGGATACTCTTGTTCATGTGGATAATGAATAGTTGAATTCAAATTCATGTTGGGTGATCAATTTTATGTGGAATTGAATTGTATAGATGTATATTCATTTGAACCTATGAATAAACCCTAGGATGATGAAATTAGAGATGAATCATAATGATTAATTGTTGTATAATGTTGCCTAGATGAAGGAACAATGCCCAACTAGTATGTTATCATGAAATCCCCATGTATGTACAAGTTATGCCTATCACATGTTTTGATGGAATGTTTCAATAAATGTATTATGAATTATGATGTTACTTATATGTCCAAGTAAGTTATGCTTGGTCAGGTTTCTTCCATTGAGTCCTGGGGTACTTGTACCTAAAATATTAGTTGTGTGCCTAGAGCCATGTCATGTTTCCAAGATACATTCAGTCAAGCTATGATCCTTAGACTTCAAACAGTCTTATGACTCAGGAAATCTCCATGATCTCATGAACTCAGTCAGTTGTCAGATGTCAGTAGTATTTCGTCAGTCAATGGAAGTCAGTAAATCAGTCCATGATTAGTTCAGTAAATAATGTTCAGTGTCTATTCAGATGGGAGTAGAAATTAGCATTGAGTAAACCCAAGGGTGAGAGCTCACCTGTTATATGAGGGTAGATGAGGTGTCTTAACCTGCTATATGAGGCTTCCCACTATTCTCATTAGAGTTACCTATTATATTAGGGTCACTTATATGTTGTCCTTACCAGTGGTGTGGTATTGACACCCTTCCAATCAGGGCACAAATTGGACCCCAATTCAGCTATAATACGTGATTTGGGGCATGTCGGTTAGATGACTACCTCCCACAGTCTCCGTATTAGTCTCAGTAAAAGAACTCAGATAGGTCTTCAGAATTCAGGACTATTAGATACAGTTTACTTAGATACAGTACGGAACTCAGCTAGTTCCATCAGATTTAGGACTGTCAGATATAGTCACTCATGTTAGCAATTATCAAAATTCAGTCATTAGTTATGTTAGTCATCAACATACTCATGTTATCACGATTTCAAACATAGTTACTATGTATGCACGTATGTATTCTCACATTCATATTAGTCATTTAGACAGTATTGTTCATGCATATTAACCCCATGTATTCAGCCTACCTCACATGCATACCGGTACATTCAAAGTAATAACACATTTACGCTATGATGTCTTA
This sequence comes from Capsicum annuum, assembly GCF_002878395.1. Taxonomy (NCBI): domain Eukaryota; kingdom Viridiplantae; phylum Streptophyta; class Magnoliopsida; order Solanales; family Solanaceae; genus Capsicum; species Capsicum annuum. Next base: position 154,082,723 of record NC_061119.1, on the reverse strand, counting down.
TACCATAGGTTCAGAGACGTGAGCTCCAGAGCATCAGTAGATTCCAGATATCAGCAGTCAGAGTTAGCAGTGAGTTCTCATCCTTCAAGGACATGATTATTTCTCTATTATCTTATTAATTAGTTTATTAGTTGGAGTTAGTTAGGGACATATCCCATCAACTCTTTACTCAGACGGTTCAGTCAGTTAGAGGCTTTCTAGACTATCATGTTTCAGACTTTAGTATGTTCATTTTTGTTTTGGGTATTCTATTACCCCACACAGATGTTATATCATTTAGATCATGTTCAGTATTAAACCTTATGGCCTTTCAGTGTATGTTTCTGCATTATTATGTCATATTATACAGTGTACAGGTACAAATATCAGTCATGGGTTAGCTAGTGGTCCTTCGAGGTCATGAGCACCGTGTAATATTTCAGGTACCATATTTGGGATGTTACAAACCTGGTATCAAAGCCAGATTCAATAGAGTCCTAGGAAGTCTAAAATCTGCATCTAGTAGAGTCTTGTACATAGATGTGTTTCACGCCACATTTATGTACAAGAGGCTATAAGATGTTTTAGGCATAATTTCCCCTATTTTAGAATTCATGTCATTCCAGTGAGCATAATCTCAGGTCAATCTCTCAGTCTAATCCATTTCTCACTTTCTTCTACAAAATATGCCTCCTAAAAGAAGAAACAGAAATCAGCTAGCCCCTTCACCCAAAGAACCTTTGGGCGAATATATTTCTCATACAGAGTTTCAAGATGCATTCACTATTTTTGCTAACTTAGTTGCTGCTTAGAATGAACGATCAACTTTTGTTTCGACCAATCTAGTGGCCAATTCAGCTGCAGCCAAGATTTGGGATTTAACCCGAATGAATTCTCCATTCTTTCTCTAGTCTAAAATAGATGAGGACCCTTAGGAATTCCTAGATCAGGTGTAAAAGGTGATAGATATCATAGGGGTGACTAATGTTGAGAGTGCTAAGCTAGATGCATATCAGTTGCAGGATATTGCTCACACTTGGTTCAGGCTCTGGAAGTCAGAAAGGGCAGATGATGCAGGGTCAGTTGAGTGGGAGGAGTTTGCATTTGCTTTCCTTGATAGATTCTTTCCCCTAGAGCTTAGGGAAGCTAAGGTGTTAGAATTCATCAACCTCAGGTAGGGCAATATGATAGTGAAAAAGTATTCTCTTAATTTTACTCAATTAGCTAGATGTGCCCCTTATGTGGTTGTATTTTGCAGGGCAAGGATGAGTAAGTTTGTTTTAGGGTTGAATGATAGCGTGGTTAATGAGTGCAAATCCTCCGTGCTGAATAGTGACATGACTTTAGCCAGGCTTATGACTCATGCTCAGCAGATTGAGGAGCAAAAGATTAAGATAAGAGAGAAACAAAATAAGAGGGTGAAGACAGGTAGTTTTAACTTTGCTCAGCCTAAGTCAAAAGGAGGAAACCATTCTTAGTTTCATCCTAAGTCATCAGTTCTAGCTTCTTCTATAGCCAGTGCTCCAGTTCCTAAGTTCAGAGAGGGTAACAAAGATAGAGCGCCAGGCTCTAACTCCTAGGGTAGTGTTAGCAGTTCCCGCACCTATCCTCTTTGATAGACTTATCGAAAGTACCATCAAGGTATTTGTAGAGCTGGCAGTGGTATTTGCTTCAGATGTGGTAAGCCAGGCCACAGAGTTAGAGACTATCCTCAGCCAGGTCCTCAGGATCAATAAAATTGCTCATCAGCTCAGTTTGGTCACCCAAATCAGCAAGCTGCCACCTCCAGTGCTACTAGTGGGAAATGCGAAAATTGTCTCTATGCTCTTCAGTCCCAATAAGATCAGGAAAATTCTCCTTATGTTGTTACTAGTACATTATAGATCTTTCATGTGCATTTTTATGCTTTGCTAGATCCAGGAGCTTCTTTGTCTTTTGTCACTCCTTATATAATAGTTGATTTTAGAGCCAGTCCCAAAAATCTAGCAGATCCTTTTTTAGTCTCTACCTCAGTGGGTAAAACCATCATAGCCCGGCGGGTATACAGGAACTATCCAGTTATGATATTTCAGAAAGTCACTTCAGCAGATCTAGTCGAATTTAAGATGACTGATTTTGATGTCATTCTCGGCATGGATTGGATTCATTCTTGCTATGCCACAGTCGACTGCAGAAATAGGATAGTCCAATTTTAATTCCCAAATGAACCCATCCTTGAGTGAAAGGGTAGTGTATCCGCTTTCAGGGGTTAGCTTATTTCCTACCTTCGGGCAAGAAAAATAATATCTAAGGGATGTGTCTATCATCTTGTTCATATTAAGGATTTCAGTTCCAAAACTCCCAATCTTGAATTCGTTCTAGTTGTGAATGAATATTTAGATGTCTTTCCCAAAGATCTTCCAAGATTTCTCCCGAAAGGGAAATAGATTTCGGTAATGATCTTCTTCTAGATACTCAGCCTATATCTATTTCACCATACAGAATGGCACCAGTAGAACTCAGAGAACTGAGAGAACAATTGGATGATCTCTTAGATAAGGGATTCATTAGGCCTAGTGTGTCCCCGTGGGGCACTCCAGTATTATCCGTGCACAAGAAAGATGGTTCTCTAAGAATATGTGTAGACTATCATCAACTCAATAAGGTCACGATCAAGAACAAGTATCCTCTTCCCAGAATCGGTGACTTGTTTGATCAACTTCAGGGTGCCAGTTATTTCTCTATGTAGACCTCAGGTCCGGCTATCATGAGTTTAGAGTTAGAGAATGTGACATTTTGAAAATAGCTTTTCGTACTCAGTATGGTCATTTTGAATTCTTAGTTATGTCTTTTGGTCTTGACAATTCCCCAACATCTATTATGGACTTGATGAACCATGTGTTCAAGCAGTACTTAGACATGTTCATCATAATCTTCATAGATAATATTCGGGTCTATTTTCACAGTGAACGTGATTATGCAGACCATCTCAGAACATTACTTCAGACTCTCAGAGATCATTAGCTATTCGCTAAATTCAGTAAGTGCAAATTTTGGCTAAGATCAGTGGCATTCCTTGGTCTTATCATTTCTGGTGATGGCATTAGAGTGGATCCTCAAAAGAACAAAGTAGTAAGAAACTGGCCTCGCCCTATCTCTCTATCAGATATCAGGAGTTTCTTAGGTTTGGTCAGCTATTACAGTTGGTTTGTTGAGGGATTTTCTTCTATTGCATCCCCTATGTCTAGATTGACTCAGAAGAAAGTCAAGTTTCAGTGGTCATATCCTTACGAGAAGAGTTTTCAGGATTTGAAGACTCGACTCACCTCAGCTCCAGTATTAGCTCTTCCAGATGGTCCAAATGATTTCATAGTGTATTGTGATAAATACAGAGTAGGTTTGGGTTGTGTCCTCATGCAGCATGGTAAGTTCATATCCTACGCCTCCAGATAGCTTAAACCCTATGAGAGGAATTATCCTACTCATGATCTTGAGTTAGCAACCGTACTTTTTGCCTTGAAGATTTAGAGGCATTATCTATATGGTGTTTATGTAGATGTGTTCACTAATCATAAAAATCTTCAGTATGTCTTTTCTCAGAAAGATCCTAATCTTCGTTAGAAAACGTGGTTAGAGCTCTTAAAATATTGTGACATGAGTGTCCTTTATCATCCAGTCAAGGCCCAACGTAGTGGCCAGTGCTCTCAGTAGACTATCCATGGGTAGTGTTTCTTATGTTGAGGATAGTAAGATGAAGTAAGCTCAGGAAGTCCATCAGCTTGCCAGACTAGGAGTTCTCTTAGTCGATATAGAAGAGGGTGATAGATGGGTTCAGAGTAGTTCAAAATTATCTCTAGTTACCAAGGTAAAAGAAAAGCAAGATAGAGATCCCAGCCTTGTCAAGTTGAAAAAGTTAGTCTAAGATTAGAAAGTAGAGGTTTTCTCTAAGGGGGAGATGGTGTTCTTCATTGTCAGGGTCGTCTCTGTGTTCCAGGTGTAGATGACTTAAGACAGCAAATTCTTGCAGAAGCACATGGTGCATGCTACTCTATTTATACAGGGGCTACAAAGATGTACCGCGACTTGAGAGAAATCTATTGGTGGAGTGGGATGAAGAGAGACATTACAGAGTTTGTGGCTAAGTACTCTACATGTCATCAAGTTAAGATAGAGCATCAGAAGCCTAGTTGGTCTATGCAGGAATTTAGTATTCCTACTTGGAAGTGGAAAGTTGTGAACATGGACTTTGTGATGGGTTTGCCTCGAATTCGTTATCAATATGATTCAGTCTGGGTCATTGTACATAGAATGACCAAATAAACTTATTTTCTTCCAGTTCATACCTCTTATTCAGCTGAGGATTACGCCAAACTCTACATCAAGGAGTTGGTTAGATTGCACGGTGTTCCATTATCCATTATCTTAGATAGAGATACCTAGTTCACCTGTCATTTTTGAAAAGCATTTCAAAAGGGTCTTGGTACCCAAGTTTATCTTAGTACAGCCTTTCATCCTCAGATAGATGGTCAAGCATAAAGGACCATTCATACATTAGAAGATACGCTATGAGCGTGTGAAATTAATTTCAAGGGTAGCTGGGATGACTACTTGCTTTTGATTGAGTTTGCATACAATAACAACTATCATTCCTGTATTCAGATGGCTCCATTCGAAGCTCTCTATGGTAGGAGATATAGATCTCTAATTGGTTGGTTTGAAGTTAGTGAGGCCTCAGTTATAGGGCCTTACTTAGTATTTAATGCCTTAGAATAAAACCAGTTGATTAGAGAAAGACTCCAGGCTGCTCAGAGCTGACAGAAGTCTTATGCAGATGTTCATAGAAAAGATCTCAAGTTTGAGATTGGAGATTATATCTATATAAAGATCTCTCCCATGAAGGGAGTGAAGAGATTCAACAAGAAGGGAAAGCTCAGTCCCTGATATGTTGGTCCCTTCAAGATTCTCAGTCGCTTTGGCAAGGTAGCTTATGAGCTCGAATTGCCTTCAGATCCTGCCTCAGTTCATCCATTCTTTCATGTCTCTTTTCTCAAGAAGTGCATAGGCGACCCATCAGTTGTAGTCCCTATTCAGAGCATTAATGTTTAGAACACTCTCTTATGAAGAGATTCCAGTCAAAATCTTAGACTATCAGACTCGTAGATTGAGGAACAAAGAACTCCCTCTAGTTAAGGTTCTTTGGCAAAATCAGTCTGTCGAGGGAGCTACTTGGGAAACAGAGGTAGACATGCGTACCAAGTATCCTCACCTCTTCTTCGCCAACTTAGATAATACTCAAGGTAATAGTTCTTCTTAAGCTTACTCAGTTTTATGTTCAGTGTTCATTACAAACATAGTATGCAGTTTCATGCTCATGTTCCCATTATAAACTTGGTATCAAGTACCATTGCATATTCAGTCATGCACTCATGTATCAGTTTAGTTATGTAATTATTCATCAGACATGCATTCTCATTATGAGAAACTTATTTTTTCAGAACACTCAGTCATGCATTCATGAGTCAGTTACACATGCATCAGATATGCAGTTTCAGTATTATATGTTCAGCTTGTCAGTCGTGTTAGTCATGAGATCATGGTCCAGTTATTCATGTTCAGTATGTATGTCAGTTGTATTTTATCCCCTCTCAGTCAGCCTCATTCTAGGATGAGTGTTCTCAAGGGGGAGATATTATAATACCCCGTACTTTTTCCTAACTAATTTTATCTCAAGAATGTCTAGTATTAGTTTCTAAAAGGAATTATGGTTATTCCATGAGGAATTTTCAAGATTTTTATTTTTTTTCATGTGGGAAATTCAATAAGCTTTCCATCGATATAAGATTTGCCCAAATCTGATGATCGGGTCAAAAGTTACGACTATTTCAAGTTTCCATCATAAAACAACGCCATATTAGTCAGTGGTGCACCGCGCCACAAGAGGAAATGGCATTTGGAAAATTCCAATAGGGGTCCATGATTATGGTGCGTTGCACCAGGGCCCAAATTCAGAATTATCCGTTTTTCAGTGTCTCAGCTCAATTTCCCCTGCATCGCGCAAAAGTTCCAAGTCACAAAGGAAGTGGAAATGCGATGGCCCCACGTCGCACCATCCCTCAATTTCCCAATTGTCAAAATCCAGTGACACTGTACAATAGCGCCGCGTCGCGCTAAAGGTCCAGTTCAAGAAATTTTTACAATTTAAAAAGACGCATCCAAGGGTTAAAAGGGTTAATTTCCTACCCCTATTTAAACCCAATAACACGTGATTCAGACACTTTTCACCCAACCTAGGGCGTTTCATAGAAGATTTAGAATCAAGAATTTTCTCCATCAATCTTCACGAAATCACAAACTAAGGTTTGCATAGTGTTCATTCATGGACTTCTTCCGTCCATGAAGCCCAGGAATATCTTTTCAAATTTTAAGTTTATGGATTTCCTTATGAATTTCATGATTGGGCTACTTTTGTTCATATGGATAATGATCAATTGAATTCAAATCCATGTTGGGTGATCAATTTTATATGGAATTGATTTGTATAGATGTATATTTATGTGAACCTATGAATAAAACCTAGGATGATGCAATTAGAGATGAATCATGACGATTAATTATTGTATAATATTGTCTACACGTGCTATGCCTACCATGTGTTTGATTAAAAGCCTAGATGAAGGAACAATGCCCAACTAGTATGATATCATGAAATCCCCATGTATGTACAAGTTATGCCTATCACATGTTTTTATGGAATGCTTCTAGAAATGCATTATGGATTATGGTGTTAGTTATATGTTCAAGTAAGTTATGCTTGGTCAGTTTTCTTCCATCGAGTCCTGGGGGTACTTGTACCCAAAATATTAGCTGTATGCGTAGAGCCATGTCATGTTTCCACGATACTCTCAGTTAAGCTATGATCCTTAGAATTCAGACAGTCTTATGACTCAGAAATCTCCATGATCTCATGAACTGAGTCAGTTGTCAGATGTCAATAGAATTTCGCCAGTCAACGAAAGTGAGTAGCTCAGTCCATGTTCAGTTCAATAAATCATGTTCAGTGTCTATTCAGATGGGAGTATAAATTAGCACCGAGCAAACCTAGGGGTGAGAACTCACCTGTTATATGAGGGTGTGATTCTTAGAAGCAATCCTTGCATTCCAGAACTATGTAGCCAGCATAGGTTAAGACATCATAGCTTGCTATATGAGGGTAGATGAGGTGGCTTAACCTGCTTTATGAGGGTTCCTACCGTTCTCATTAGAGTTATCTGTTATAATAGGTTCACTCATATATTGTCCTTACCAGTGGTGCAGTATTGACACCCTTCCAATCAGGGTACAGATTGGACCCCAAATTAGCTATAATGCATCATTTGAGGCATATCGATTAGATGACTAACTCCCACAGTCTCAGTATCAGTCTCAGTAAAAGAACTCAGATAGTTCTTTAGAATTCAGGACTATCAGATACAGTCAACTCAGATACAGTACAGAACTCAGCTAGTTTCATCAGATTTAGGACTATCAGATATAGTCACTCATGTTATCAGTTATCAAAATCCAGTCATTATTCATGTTAGTCATCAACATACTCATGTTATCACGATTTCAGATATAGTTACTATGTATGTATGCATGTATTCTCACGTTCATATTAGTCAGTTAGCCAGTATTGCTCATGCATATGAACCCTATGCATTCAGCGTACCTCACATGCATACTAGTACATTCAAAGTACTGACATATTTATGCTATGGTGCCTTATACCATAGGTTCAGAGACACGAGCACCAGAGCATCAGTAGATTCCAGATATTAGCAGTCAGAGTAAGCAGTGAGTCCTCATCCTTTGAGGACATGATTATTTCTCTATTATCTCATTAATTAGTTTATTAGTTGGGGATATATCCCATCAACTCCTTACTTAGATGGTTAAATCAGTTAGAGGCTTTCTAGACTATCTTGTATCAGACTTCAGTATGTTCAGTTTTATTTTGGGTATTCTATTACCCGACACAGATGTTATATCATACAGATCATATTATGGCCTTTCAGTGCATGTTTCCATATTATTATGTCATATTATGCAGTGTACAGGTACAAATATCAGTCATAGGTTAGCTTGTGGTCCTTCGGGGTCAAGAGCATCGTGTAGAATTCCGAGTACCAGATTTGGGCTGTTATACAAACCTACAATAAAGTTCATGTAAACATTAAGAATATTTTCAATATAATCAAATAAGGTATTCACTATATTCATACCTTCACTAAGGAGATTGTGGATGATAACTTACAATTCCTGTAATTGAGATACAATAGTCTTATCGTGAATCATTTTGTACTCATGGAATCTTGAACAAAGAACCTCTTAGTTACAGCATCCTAGTTATATATTTTCTTTCCCGCACATTCCATAACTCTTTTGATGTCTTTATTTTGTTGTAAACATTATATAAATCATCTTTGACGCCACTTAGGATATAATTCCTACATAGGAAATTAGAATATTTCCATGCCTCTATTACAATGAACCGCATCTTTGGATATAAATCTTTGAAGACATAAGGTTGTCAGATAGAAAGCATCTTCTGTTGCCACTGTTTAAAATCTATTCCAAAAAATTTTCTAGGCTTTTACACTATTACCATAGCGGGTGCGCTGTTGTGTGACTGGTTGTAGAACTATTCATTATTGCTACACTTGTCCCACCATAAGTTTCATGACCATCAGTAGTCATCTTTCCTGTCATAAAAAGACATTCAACTTTAGTATTTCAAAATACTAATTACAAGTTTGTTGCAACTTTAAACACTACTTATTTCTATTTTAATGATGAAGTTTTTATGTCTTCCAATCTTTAACTGAATGACCTTTAAATTGTGTTGAAGTTTTTATTTCTTCAAGTCATTTCTTAACTTCAAACAAAGTAGGAAGCATAAATCTTTAATCTCCAAAAACCAAACAATAAAGATTACGAGTTAATTCCTTAATATTGTTGTTTTGGGTACATAATCTATATGTTTTCCACAAACACTTCAACACAAGTTCAAGACTGTATCAAGAACACCTATGAAGTTTTATCACCTTCAACACAAGTTCTACAAGAATTATCAAAGAAGTATGTTATTTACAGAAATAAGATGAAAAAGAAATAGAACCAAGTCCTCCGATTTCACGGAGTGTCCTTGAGGAATTAATTCCCCTCAAGTACCCGGGGTTGTGGAATTTTTCCTCTCAGGATAAAATGGCTCAAAATCAGAATGTAGAAATACCTCAAACCTTTTAATTCCTTAAATACAGTGAACGACAGATGATCATAAAGAGTTTTTAGAAGTAGAAGAGTGTTTTGTCAATCTTAAATTTTTGTACAGATTTGTGGTAAAAGATACAGGTATTTATAGCCATCAAGTGCCCCTTCAAAAAGGAAGTAATGGTTCACCGAAAAGGTGTATCACTTAGAAATAGTTATGTTTGTCCATTCCAAAATAGTGTGTCTTTTCTAAACAGTTACCTCCAACCAAACAGTCATCCCTTTTCCAAAATAGTGTGTCATTTCCTTGAAGGGTTGCGTCCCTTTCGAATAACATTTCTGCATTTATGAATGCATCTGCATGACATTTTATGGAGATTTTTTTTTCACTTTTCTTTGGATTTTTGAGATTAATAAATTCCACTTGTTTTTCCAAGTTTCAAATAATCTTTGTCTAAAAAATTAATCTTATCAATCATTTGACAAATCCAAATCCAAATCAGAAGCTGAAGCCAAGACGAGCAAGCGAGGACGACGGCGTGAGGCACTTCTTGTTTCTTGCCTCACTATCCACTTGAAGGTGTGCTTATTAATAAGATCACATGAAAGTTGCTTTCTCCCACCAATATGGGATAAGTATACTTTCCTTAAGTGAGTACACTTTCCCTTAACACTTTTCCTCCATTTTCTATTCACATCAATTGAACCCAACAATCCCCTACATAAATGAGGAATGACTACTCTTTATAAAACTTTATGGACAAGTATGTCATCAGCAAGAAAATACTAATTGTATCTGGATAAGTGGGTTTCCCTTTGAACTTTCCATAGTGAACATACATCGGATACACTCGGTAGATTTGATATCTTTGAACTATCGAGCTTTAATGTACACCTAGACAACACATGTCACACAACCAACCTTTTATTATTTATGGTTCTCACGATTTTGTTCGTTTCAGCTATGAACATGTCCTAGTTTCATGAGAGCTTAGAGAATAGGCCTGTACTAACATTCTCCTTGAAGTGGCTTTCACTTCACCCTCACATAGGTGATTCTAAACGTTCAATCCTAGAGATTAAACTAATTGGTCAAATCTTCCAAATTTAGATAATCATTACAAGGCTTCACACAATAAGCCTTATCCTTGTTTACTAAACATTGTCTATATCATGAGAATAGGTTAGGTATATTGACAATGTTGAACCTGTTAGTCACAACTTTGTTTGATCTGCTTGAACCTAGCTCTTGGGATCTCTAGTTTGCTAGGTAGATTTACTGCCATGATGATTTGTCTAGAATGTGAACCCACTCCCTTCGATGTTCTCTCAACTCCCTTTCTAGATAGGCCTTTTTTAAGTAGATCGGACATATTATCCTTAGACTTCACATAACCAATAGTGATAATTCCACTAGAGATTAGTTCTCTAAAGGTACTATGTCTCCATCTTATATGATGAGATTTATAGTTATACATCATGTTCTTGCCCTACCTATCACAACTTGGCTATCACAGTGTATACATACTAGTACCAATGGTTTGGGCCAATAAGGAATATCTTCCAAGAAATTTTGGAGTCATTCGGCTTCTTCACCATCTTTATATAATGCAATAAATTCTTATTCCATTGTAGAGCAAGCAATGTATGTCTTTTTGGATGATTCGAAGTGAATACTTCTCCACCTATAGTAATTACATATCCACTCATGGATTTTACTTCATTCGATCTAGTGATCCAGTTTGCATCACTATATTCTTCAATTACAGTAGGGTATTTATTATAATGATAAACATAGTCTTGAGTGTATTTAAGATACCCCAAAACTCTTTTCAGTGCCATCCAATGAATTTTATTGGGATTAATCATGTACCGGCTTAATTTACTAATAGCTTATCTATGTCTTACCGTGTACAATTCATGATATACATTAAACATCCCAACACACTTGCATATTACAACTGTGAGTCACTTTCACCTTCATTATTTTGAAGTGCAAAGCTTACATCCAATGGAGTCTTGGCAATACCAAATTCCAAATACTTGAACTTGTCAAGTACCTTTTCAATGTAATGAGACTATGACAATACCAAACCTTGTGGAGTTCTATAGATTCTTATTCCTAAGATCATATCTGTAACTCCAAGGTCTTTCATATCAAACTTGGTCTCAAACATTCATTTTATAGCATATATGTCAGCAATGTCTCTACTGATGATGAACATATCATCCACATACAAACAAACAATGACCTTATGATTTGGAGTGTCTTTAATGTAATAACATTTATCACATTCATTTAACTTGAACCCATTTTCCAACATGGGTTGGTCAAACTTCGCATGCCACTATTTAGGTGCTTGTTTTAGTCCATAAAATAACTTAACTAATCTGCAAACCTTCTTATATTTACCAGAAACCACAAAACCTTTGGGTAGTTTCATGTAAATTTCTACCTCCAATTCTCTATTTAGGAATGTTGTTTTCACATTCATTTGATGGATCTCAAAACCATATACCTCTACCAAGGCAATTAACATCTAAATTAATATTATCCTTATTACAGACGAGTATGTATCAAAGTAATCAAGGCCTTTCTTTTGTTTGAAGCCTTTTACTACAAGTCTTGCCTTGTATTTTCAATAGTAGCATCCAATTTCATTTTCCTTTTAAAGATCCATTTAGAACCTAAAAGTTTATTTTCTGGAGGAATATTAGCCAACTCCCAAGTATGGTTGCTTAAGATTGAATCAATCTCACTATTGGCTTCCTCTTTCCAAAAGGATAAGTTTGAAGACCCCATCATTTCATTAAATATTTAAGGCTTATTTTCTAAGGGAAATGTTACAAAATTTAATCCAAACAAAGTTGACATTCTTTGACGTGTGCTATGTCTTGGATTCTCATCATTATATACATCCTCGCTTGGTTCATCTCGAGGTCATTTAGACCCTCCACTAGACAATTCATATTTAGTTTTATATGGATAGATGTGTTCAAAGAACTCAGCCTTACCTGCTTCAATTATCGTATTTTCATTGATATCTGAATGTTCGGATTTATGAACAAAAAATTGACATGCTTTACTACTTTTAGCATATCTGTAACACCTGAAAAATGAGTCATAAGACGTCACACGGTGGTTAGGGTCATAAGTGATCCCAAGATAACCCTTCTACTGGCATACTTACAAGCAACTGAATAAAGTACATAAATTTGAATAAAATCAGTGGAAATATAAAAACTCTTCTGAACTGGATCATTACAAATCTGAATTTATAAGATTACAACTCTGCTGTTACAAACCAAGTTGAAAATGAATATATCAACACTACTGACTGTCTATTAAGCCTCTACTAGTACTGACTATAGGTAGCCGGGTCATGACTTCCAACTATCCCAACTCAATATGACAGAATAAAGAAAATACAATACTTCTTAAACTGTATAAATGACTTAAGCCCTTGAATCAAAAGGACTCATCACCTGCTGATTAGAAGCTGTGAACTGACTGAATATGTTGTATGCGCTACAACTGTACCTACATTATGAGACTATGTAGCACATAGACATATATGTTGATCCGTACTTTGAGGATGTATTGAGTATATGGGGGTGTATGCAATAGTTAAACAATATCACCAATATTTATTGAAATTATGCATGTTGATATAAATGACTCACCTAGCTTGAGCAAAAACTAAAATCTAAATCTCATGAATCATGAATAAGGAAGCATGTAGTATAAATCTCGTGAGTCATTACACTTTATTCTAAAATATGTATCCTCTTCCTGTTCTCAAATCTTGTCAATTGGATGAAATCTTAAAATAATAACTTTTAGGACATACACTTTAATCTTATGAAAATAAGGGACTTCTTTTAAAACTTAAGAATTATAGCACTGTAGGAAACTTAGGACTTGGGACTCAAAGATTGTAACACTTTTAGAGACTTTAGGACTTAAAACTTTGGAAATCTTAAAATATTAACTTTCAAAAGATATACTAAGACTTTAAATCTATAAACTATTTAAAGAGTAAGGGTCTTTTTTTGGGAGGTTCTTCTAATCGACATAAACTATGTGAGCTAACATGGAGTCTAATGTCTAGCCCGCGTTGGGGAAAGATGTTCTACCCTTGCCATCGGAATAGAACCTTAACTTTAGTATCACTATCTTAATCCACTTTGGGTAAATCAGAAACCTACGGGGCATGTAGTTCTGGGGCATGAGCCTTGGAATCATACCCAACTTGGTGCTAAATACTACTCCCATACTTAAGCTCAAAAATTTTAGGAAATCTACCTTAAAATAATTCAAGAGTCTATAATAAAGACCAAATATACTTCTCTTGACTTTAATTCATAAGAAATGTGGACTTCTATCTTAGCTTAGACCCAAAAGGGTCAAATCTTTATTTGAAATATGAAATAACCTAACCAAGGGGTGCTTATAGCACAAACAATCTTGAACAACAATCTTTAAATGGGGTCTATTGATCCAATTATCAGTCTCATATCAAAACATCTTAAAATTCATACTTGGTAATGCAATTACTCATAAATCATCTTAAAATCTGTAAATTTAATCAATATATATAGAAATATAAACAAAATCATGAAATTCAACTCTTAATCCATTGGAACTCTCAAAATCTTACAAATAATAGTAAAGGGATATAAACCCTAACTTCAGTTTTATGGACAATCTCATAAATTGCAGAAATTTTGTATTTAAAATAAGCCTTTGGGCACAAGGGTGAAAGAGTTACCCTTGTTCAAACCCCACATACCTTAATAAACTTGGTTAGACGTAGAGAATTTGACTTTGAAACCCTAGGAGATGATCTTGAATGTTTTCTTGAGATTCTTGAATTGTGAAAAGATTGGACTTGTAAGCTTGACTGAAAGAATCCTTGTAGAGAACTTCGAATTTGGAACTTAACTTCTTGATTCTTGAGAGATGACACTTGAATTTTGTTATTGGAAAGAGGGGAAGGGTTTTGATTTGTTTACTGACTTCATAGGGTTAATAAAGAGGAGTTTATGCAATTAATATATCATAAAAACATTTAGGAGTGATTAGGTACAGTTTAGGGGTGTCAAATGACTTAGTTGCACCCTCGAAATAACTCAAAAATGAAATGTCCAGGTCGTTGTGCCATGGGGTTTGAGTTGCACAATCTATGACAAACTTTAAGGTTTGTGTCACACTCCCTATGGCAAACTTTACAGTTTGTGTCACACTTCCTATGGCAAACCCTTTCCAATGAATGTTTGCAATTTGTTAGGCGACGCACACCTCTTTGGAAAGCCATAACATTTTGCTCGGGTATCAGATTTTGGCCAAATTGGTATCGCTGGAAAGATAATTCAATTATCTAAAATTTTATAGGTCTTAAGATGAAAAATTCTATTTATATAAAAATTTATACATGTTTAAAGTCGACCCTTATAAAATTAAATATCAAATGTTAGACGAATGAAATGATCTTAGCTCAACTTGGATCTAAGTGATTCCTATGAACATTTTTAACTTCAAGAGCACTTCAAACTTGAGGGTAAATATCATGAAACTTGCATTCACATGGGAGTCACTAGTATTATAGCTTATACACGTAAGAAAGACGGTTCATAGACTAGCCTAAAAATGTGGGGTATTACAATATCCAATGAACACGCAGTCCTTTGTCTTAGGTCTTATATTCACCCTTTTAGGCATAGGAACTTGGATTTTTGAGAGACACCCCCACACTTTGAAATATTTCAAGTTAGGTTTTCTTCTTTCCATTTTTTATATGGAATTGATTTTGTCTTACAATAGAGAACTCTATTGATTATTCAGTTAGCTGTAAGGATATCTTCCCCCCACAAGTTTTGCGGTTAACATGAACTTATAAGTAAGGCATTCATCATTTCATTTAACGTTTGGTTTTTCATTTACATAGTTCCATTAGATTGAGGTGAATACTAATCCGTAGTTTGATGGACAATTCTATTCTCTACACATATTTCAGCAAATGGAGATTCATATTCTCCAACCTTGTCACTACTTATCGTATTGATCTTTTCCTCTAACTGATTTTTAAATTTTGTTTTGTATTGCCTAAATGCATCTATTGCTTTATCCTTACTGTTTAGCAAATAGACATGACAGTACCTCATGTAATCATTAATAAAATTTATAAAATACTTTTTTCCACCATGAGATGGTGTTGAATTTATATCACAAATGTCAGTGTGGATTAGGTCTAAGGGATTGGAATTCCTTTCAACGGACTTATACGGATTCTTAACATACTTTGATTCAACAAATGTTTGACATTTTGATTTATTGCACTCAAAGTTTGACAAAACTTCTAAGTTAATCAGTTTTTACAAAGTTTTGTAGTTGACATGTCCTAATCGTTCATGCCACAATTCATTAGACCCAAGAAAGTAAGAAGATATAGAACTTTATTGATTTCAACTGTCATTACATTCATCTTAAATAGTCCCTCAGTGAGGTAGCCTATTCCTCTATACCCTTCCCCTTTATTAAGTACAATCTTGCCTATAACAAATATACATTTGAATCCATTTTTGTCAGAAGTGATACAACAATCAAGTTCTCTCTTAAATCCGGTATATAATAGACATTATTGAGAGTCAATACTTTGCCTGATGTTATTTTTAAGCAGACTTTTCCCGTCCCTTCAACATTTACAATTGCGGAGTTTTCCATATAGATCTTCTCTTTGCCTTGAGCTAGAGTAAATACAATAAACATCTCTTTATTTGCACAAACATGGCGGGTGGCACCGGAATCCATCCACCAATATTAAGGATTTCCCGCCAAGTTACATTTAGAAATCATGGCTTATAGATCATCCATTTCATTCTTGGATTCAGTCATATTAATTTGGTCCTTTTTTTGCGTTTTTTGGGGGAACGACAATCCGTTGACTTATGGCCAATCTTGCCACAATTAAAATATTTCCTCTTGAATTTCTTATTAGGATGATTGCTTTGTTGTCCAGCTTTCTTCCATTTCTTTGAGTTATTGGGATCGTCTTCTACAATGTTAGCTCTACTCATTGCAAAATTTCCTTTTGACCTCCTGTCCGCAGCTTTGTTGTCTTCCTCAATGAGCAATCTAATAATGAGGTCTTCGACTATCATCTGCATTCATTTGTGTTTTAAATAATTATTGACATCCTTCCACAAAGGTGATAACTTCTCCATTATTGTTGTAACTTGAAAGGCCTCATTCACCACCAAACCTATAATAAAGTTCATGTGAACATTAAGAACATTTTCAATATGTTCAAAAGGTATTCACTATATTCATACCTTTACAAGGAGATCATGGATGATAACTTACAATTCCTGTAATTGAGATACAACAGTCTCACCGTAAATTATTTTGTATTCAAGGAATCTTACAACAAAGAACTTCTTAGCTCTAGCATCCTCAGTGATATATTTTCTTTCCAGCGCATTCCACTACTCTTTGGAAGTCTTCATTCTGCTGTAAACATTGTATAAATTATCTTGGAGGCCACTTAGGATATAATTCCTATATAGGAAATCGGAATGTTTCCATTCCTCTATTACAATGAACCGCTCCTTGTCCGAAACTTCTTCAGTCAATTCTGGAGCATCTTCAGATATAAATCTTTGAAGACACAAGGTTGTCAGCCAGAATAACATCTTATGTTGCCTTCATTTAAAATCTATTCTAAAAACAATTATGGGGTTTTTAGCTAGTGCCATAGTGGGTGTGCAGTTGTGTGACTAATTGTAGCATTATTCGTTAATGCTACAATTGTCCCACCATCAGTATTTATCTTTCCTATCATAAAAAGACATTCAACTTTAGTATATCAAAATATTAATTACAATTCTGTCTGTGGAAAAAAATACAAGTATTTATAGCCATCAAGTGCCCCTTCGGAAAGGAAGCAATGGTTCATCAGAAATGTGTATCACTTTGGAATATTCATGTTTATTCACTCCGAAATAGAGTGTCTTTTCATAACAGTCACATCCGACGGAACAATCACCCCTTTTCCAAAATAGTGTGTTATTTTCTCGAAGGGTTGCATTCATTTTTTAGTAACGTTTCTACGTTTCTGCATGCATTTGCATGACATTTTATGGAGAAAAAAAATAAGTTTTTGTCTTTATTTTGATATTTGAGATTAATAAATTCCACTTGTTTTTCCAAATTTCAAATAAACTTTGTCTAAAATATTAATCTTATCGATCGATCATTTGACAAATCTAAATTCGAAGTTGAAGCTGAAATCAAATCCAAGCCAAGCGAGCGATGATGACGGTGGTGCGAGAAACCTCTTGGTTCTTACCTCACTATCCACTTGAAGGTGTGTTTTGTAATAAGAACAAATAAAAGTTTCTTTCTCCACCAATGTGGGAGAAGTATACTTTCCTTAAGTGAGTACACTTTCCCTCCATTTTCCATTCATACCAATTGAACCCAACAATCCCCCACATAAATGGGGAATGGCTACTCCTTATAAAACTTTATGAACAAGTATGTCATCATCAAGTAAAGACTGATTGAATCTGGATAAGTGAGTTTCCCTTTGAACTTTCCATAGTGAACATGCATCAGATGGACTCGGTCAATCGGTAGATTTGATATATTTGAACCGTTGAGCTTTAATGTACACCTAGACAACATATGTCATATAACCAGCCTCTTACCACTTATGGTTCTTACAGTTTTATTTGTTTCATCCATGAATACATCCTGGTCTTATGAGAGCTTAAAGAATAGTCCTTTACTAACATTCTCCTTGAAGCGGCTTCCACTTCACCCTCACATATGTAATTTCTAAACATTCAATCCTATAGATTAAACTATTTGGTCAAATCTGCCATATTTAGATAATCATTAAAAGGCTTCACACCATAAGCCTTATCCTTATTTACTAAATATTTCTACATCATGAGAATGGGTGAGGTATATTAACAATGTTAAACTTGCCAGTCACTAATTTGTCTAATATCCTTAAACCTAGCTCTTGGGATCTCTAGTCTGCTAGGTAGAGTTACTGTTATACTGATTTTTCCTATGTCGTAAACCTATTTCCTTCGATGTTCTCTCAACTCTCTTTCTAGATGGGCCTTTTTAGGTGGATCCGACATATTATCCTTAAATTTGACATAGTCAACAATGATAATTCTACTAGAGAGTAGTTCTCTAACTGTATTATGTCTCCATCTTATATGATGAGATTTACCATTTTACATCATGCTCCCTGCCCTACCTATCTCTGCTTGGCTATCATAGTGTATACATACTGGTGCCAAAGCCATTCAGCTTCTTCACCAATTTTATCTGATGTGATAAATTTTATTTTATTGTAGAGCGAGAAATACACGTATGTTTGGATGATTTCAAAGAGATTGCTCCTCCACCTATAGCAAATATATCTCCATTCATGGATTTTACTTCTTTCAATCCGGTGATCCAATTTGCATCACTATATCCTTCAATTTCCATGAAATATTTATTATAATGCAAATCATAGTCTTGAGTGTATTTAAGATATCTCAAAACTTTTTTCATTGCCATCCAATGAGTTTTATTGGGATTATTCATGTACTGGCTCAATTTACTAATAACACATTCTATGTGTGGCTGTGTACAATTCATGATATACGTTAAACATCCCAACACTCTTATGTATTTCAACTGTAAGTCACTTTTACCTTCATTCTTTTGAAGTGTAAATTTCACTTCTAAATGGAGTCTTGACAATACCAAATTCCAAATACTTGAACTTGTCAAGTGCCTTTTCAATGTAATGAGTCTGTGACAATGCTAACCTTTGTTGAGTTCTTGGGATTCTTATTCCTAAAATCACATCCGCAACTCCAAGGTCCTTCAAATCAAACTTGCTCTCAAACATTTGTTTCGTAGCATTTATGTCAGAAATCTCTCTGCTGATGATCAACATATCATCCACATAAAAAAAATAATGACCTTGTGATTTGAAGTGTCTTTAATGTAATATCATATTTATTTATTTTGTACCCATTTTACAACTTGGTTTGGTCAAACTTTGCTTTCCACTATTTAGGTGCTTGTTTTAGTCCATAAAGTGACTTAACTAGTCTGCACACCTTTTGTTTACCAGGAACCACAAAACCCTCGGGTTGTTCCATGTAACTTTTTTCCTCTAATTTTCTATTTGAGAATATTGTTTTCACATCCATTTGATGGATTTCAAGACCATATACCTCCGCCAAGGCAATTAGCATCCAAATTGACGTTATCGTTATTACAGGCAAGTATGTATCAAAGTAATCAAGGTTGTCCTTCTATTTAAAGCCTTTTACCATAAGTCTTGCTTTGTATTTTCCAATAGTACCATCCTCTTTCATTTTTCTTTTGAATATCTATTTAGAACCTAATGGTTATTTCCTAGAGAAAGATCAACTAACTCCCAAGTATGGTTGCTCAAGATTGAATCAATCTCACTATTGATTGCCTCTTTCCAAAAGGATGAGTTTGAAGACGCCATCGCTTCTTTAAATATTTGAGGCTCATTTTATAAGAGAAATATTAAAAAATCTGATCCAAACAAAGTTGGCATTCTTTGACGTTTGCTCAGTCTTGATTCTCATCATTATGTATATCCTAGCTTGGTTCATCTTGAGGTAGTTTAGACCCTTCACTAGAATATTTGTGTCTAGTTTTATATAGATAGATATTTTCAAAGAACTCAACATTATCTGATTCAATTACTATATTTTCATTAATATCTGGATGTTCGGACTTATGAACTAAAAATCGACATGCTTTACTAGTTTTAGCATATCCAATGAGCATGCAGTCCACTGTCTTAGGTTCTATCTTCACCCTTTTAGGC
The DNA here is from genome assembly GCF_002878395.1 of Capsicum annuum. Lineage (NCBI taxonomy): Eukaryota > Viridiplantae > Streptophyta > Magnoliopsida > Solanales > Solanaceae > Capsicum > Capsicum annuum. The sequence goes on along the minus strand of NC_061119.1, from coordinate 154,062,633 downwards.
ATAGGAATTTGGACTTTGGCTAGACACCCCCATACTTTTAAATATTTCAAGTTGGGTTTTCTTTCTTTCAATTTTTCATATGAAATTTATTGTGTCTTACAATGGGGCACTCCATTGAGTATTCGGTTAGCTATAAGGAGCTTCCCACCCTCACAAGTGTTGTGATAAACCTGGACTTATAAGTAAGGCATTCATCATTTTCTTTAAAGTTCAGTTGCAGAGTTTGCCATATAGATCTTCTCTTTGCATTGAGCTAGAACAAATGCAGTAAACAACTCTTTATTGGCACAAACATGGTGGGTGGCACCGGAATCCATCCATCATGCTTGAGGATTTTCCACCAAGTTACATTCATAAAGCATGGAACATAGATCATCTATTTCATTCTTGGATTTAACCATATTTTCTTAGTCCTTCTTCTTGCCTTCCTTTGAGGCATGATAATCTGTTGACTTGTGGCCAATCTTTCCACAATATTAGAATTTCCCCTTGAATTGTTTCTTAGGATTATTGCTTTGTTGTCCAGCTTTCTTCCACTTCTTTGAGTTGTTGGGGTCGTCTTCTACAATGTTAGCTCCACTCATTGGAGAATTTCCTTTCGACCTTCTCTCTATGGTGTTATTGTCTTCCTTAATGCACAACCTCACAATGAGGTCTTTGACCGTCATCTCCTATCATTTGTATTTTAAATAATTTTTGAAGTCCTTCCAAAAAGGTGGCAGCTTCTCTATTATAGCCGCAACTTGAAAGGCATCGTTCACCACCAAATCTATAATAAAGTTCATGTGAACATTAAGGACATTTTCAATATGTTTAAATAAGGTATTCACTATATTCATACTTTCAGCAAGGAGATCGTGGATGATAACTTTATTCCTGTACTTAAGATATGAAAGTCTTACCGTCAATCATTTTGTACTCAAGGAATCTTACAACAAATAACTTCTTAGTCCCAACATCCTCAGTCATATATTTTCTTTCTAGAGCATTCCACAACTCTTTTGATGTCTTCATTCCACTGTAAACGTTGTATAAATCATCTTAGAGGCCACTTAGGATATAATTCCTACATAGAAAATTAGAATGTTTCCATGCCTTTATTATAATGAATCGCTCCTTGTCCGAAGTATCTTCGGTCAATTCTAGAGCATCTTCAGATATAAATCTTTGAAGACACAAGGTTGTCAGATATAAGAACATTTTCTATTGCCACCATTTATAATCTATTCTAATTTTTTTTGGGCTTTTCTGCTACTGCCATAGCGGGTGCGTAATTATACAACTGGTTGTAGCAACATTCGTTGCTGCTACACTTGTCCCACCAACTGTTTCATGACCATCAGTAGTCATCTTTCTTGTCACAAAAAGACAGTCAACTTTAGTATATTAGAATACTAACTACAACTTTCTAGCAACTTTAAACACTAAATTTTTATGTATTCTAATCGTTACCCGTATGACCTTTAACTTGTGATGAAGTTTTTATTTCTTCAAATCATTTGTTAAGTACAAACAAAGTAGAAAGTATAAATCTTTAATCTCCAAAAATCAAACAATAAAGATTGTGAGTTTAATTCCTTAAGATTGTTGTTTTGGGTGCACAATTTTTATGGTTTGCACAAACACTTCAACACAAGTTCAAGACTGTATCAAGAACACCTATGAACTGTGAACACCTTTAACACAAGTTCTACAAGAATTATCAATGAAGTATGTAATTTAAAGAAATAAGATGAAGAAGAAATAGAACTAAGTCCTCCAATTCCACAAAGTGTCCTTAAGGAATTAATTCCCCTTGAATACCCGGGGTTGCGGAATTTTTCCTCCCAAGATAAAATGGCTCACAATTAGAATGTAGCGGTACCTTAAACCTTCTGATTTTTCAATCACACTCAATGGTAGATGATCACAAAGAGTTTTTAGAAGTAGAAGAGTGTTTTGTCAATCCGTAAACTTTCATACAGATTTATGGAAAAAAATGTAGGTATTTATAGTCATTTAGAGCCCCTTCGAAAAGGAAGCAATGGTTCATCAAAAAGGTGTATCTCTTCGAAATAGTCATGTTTGTCCATTCTGAAATAGTGTGTCTTTTCTAAATAGTCATATCCAACCAAACAATCACCACTTTTCCAAAATAGTGTGTCATTTTCTCTAAGGGTTGCATCCCTTTCGAATAACGTTTCTGCATTTATGCATGCATTGCATGGCATTTTATGGAGAAAAAATAATTTTTTTTCATTTTTCGTCGGATTTTTCATATTAATAAATTCTACTTATTTTTCCAAGTTTCAAATAAACTTTGTCTAAAAAATTAATCTCATCGATCATTTGACAAATCCAAATCTGAAGCCTAGGCCAAGCCGAGCGAGCGATGACGGCGGCGCAAGGCACCTCTTGGTTCTTGCCTTACTATCCATTTGAAGGTGTGTTTCTTAATAAGAATACATGAAAGTTGCTTTCTACCACCAATATGGGAGAAGTATACTTTCCTTAAGTGAGTACTCTTTCCCTTTATTTTCAATTCATACCAATTAAACCCGAAATCACCAACATGAATGGGGATTACTACTCTTTATTTAAAATTACGGACATGTATGTCATCAATAAGAAAAGACTGATTGCATCTGAATAAGTGGTTTCCCTTCGAATTTTTCATAGTGAACATGTATCGGATGCACTCGGTCAATTGGTAGATTTGATATCTTTGAACTGTTGAGCTTTAATATACACCTAGACAACACATGTCACATAACCAGCCTTTTACCATTTATGGTTCTCATGATTTTATTCGTTTCAGTGATGAGCATGTCCTGGTTTCATAAGATCTTAGAGAATAGGCTTTACTAACATTCTCCTTGAAGCAGCTTCCACTTCACCCTCACATAGGTGATTTCTAAACTTTAAATCCTATAGATTAAACTATTTGGTCAAATCTAACAAATTTAGATAATTATTAAAAGTAGTCACACCATAAGCCTTATCTTTTTTTAATAAACATTGTCTATATCATGAGAATGGGTTAGGTATATGACAATGTTGAACCTGCTAGTTGCAACTTTGTTTGATCTCCTTGAACCGCCATGCTGACTTGTCCTGGACCGTAAACCCATTCCCTTCGATGTTCTCTTAACTCCCTCTCTAGATAGGTCTTTTTTAAGTGGATCTGACACATTATCCTTGAACTTCACATAGTCAACAATGATAATTCCACTAGAGAGTAGTTCTCTAACGGTATTATGTCTCCATCTTATATAACGAGATTTATAGTTATACATTATGTTCCCTGCCCTACCTATCGCAACTTGGCTATCATAGTGCATACATACTGGTGCCAATGTTTTGGGATAATAAGGAATATTTTCCAAGAAATTCTGGAGCCATTTAGCTTCTTTAACGGTTTTATCTAATGCGATAAATTCTGGTTCCATTATAGAGCTAGCAATATATGTCTGTTTGGATGATTCTAAGAGACTTCTCCTCCACCTATAGTAAATACATATCCACTCATGTATTTTGATTCATTCGATCCGATGATCTGGTTTGCATCACTATATCCTTCAATTACCGTGGAATATTTATTATAATGTAAACTATAGTCTTGAGTGTATTTAAGATACCCCAAAACTCTTTTCATTGCAATCTAATAAATTTTATTGGGATTACTCGTGTACCGACTCAATTTACTAATAGAACATGCTATGTCTGGCTATGTACAATTCATTATATATATTAAACATCCCAACATTCTTGCGTATTCCAACCGTGAGTCACTTTCACCTTCATTCTTTTGAAGTGCAAAGCTCACATTCAATGGAGTCTTGGAATACAAAATTTCAAATACTTTAACTTGTCAAGTACCTTTTCAATGTAATCAGACTGTGACAACACCAACCCTTGTGGAGCTCTATATATTCTTACTCCTATGATCACATCCACAACTCCAAAGTCTTTCATATCAAACTTGCTCTCAAGCATTTGCTTCTAGCAATTATGTCAGAAATGTCTCTACTGATGATCAACATATCATCCACATACAAACAAAAATTAACCTCGTGATTTGGAATGTCTTTAATGTAAACACATTTATTGTAACGCCCCGAAAAATGGATCCCAGAGCGTCACACGGTGCTTGAGGCTACGAGTAGCCCCAAGATAACCCTTTGAGCCATTTTCATTCAGTTCAACACAAATCAACGGGGTTTTCATAAATAACCCTCAAATATCAACAAAGTAATCATCATCTAAGAATCAAAGAATTTCAGAAAGATAACAAAATACAACTTATTAGTCAACTCCCGATATCTATACTAGTCTGACAAGCCTCTAAGAAAATTAATAAAACCAGCGAGTCGTTGAGACATGCCCCAACTGACTCATACTCAGTTATCAAATGTAAAAAATTCCTTGAAACCAACATCACACATCACGTCCTCAGAACACAAGGACTCACCACAATAGAGATATAGAACAGCGTGCCCAAAGAATTACTGTCGAACCTGGAACTGAGCACCTGAACCTACATTTCGAGAAAATGCAGCCCACATCTGAAGATGTGGGTCAGTACCATGGAAAGGAACTGAGTATATGGGGGTGTATGCAGTTGTATAAACATCATCATCATAAATATTTATAAGAAATATGCAGAATGTATGAAAGACTCACATAGCCCGAAGAAAATCATCATAATCATGAGAGGATGAAATAAGTACAATAACACATGTAAGTCATCATATAATTTGTCTATCACTTTTAGTTCATCAAGAATATCAATTCTCATAATGTAAATATCATTTAAATCTTTCGAAAGACTAACTTTCACAATTCCACTTTCAAATCACTTCACCATTCACCATAGACACAAGGAAACACGCACACACGGGGAGATCCTATAACCGACATAAACCATATGAGCTACATGGAGTCCAACGTACAACCCATGTTGGGGAGAGCCGTCCTATCCTTGCCATCGGAGTAGGACTATCGATATCAAATTCACACAAACTAGTGATCACTATATAAATCAGCCTCAGACTCACTCCTACGAGGGCACATAGTTCTAGGGAAGTAAGGTCGCTTTATACCTCCTACTCGGTGCTAAAGATTTCTTCCAGACTTAGCTTAGATCATTTCAAAGACAATCCATAACAAAACAATTTCATTAATATATAAATATAAATCGGGAGCCATCATGCTTCCCATCTATCAAAATCAACCATGTTGTGGATTTCTTTCACACTCGAGTTCAAAACAACTCCATTAAGACCAAAAGTTCAAATCATTCAAAATATCTCAAATATTCAACATCAACGTGCTTATAACATACACTTTCTAAAAAAACACAATTTCCAATGGGGATTCATGACCCAAATATCAAAATCATGATAAATATCATTCAAGATTCATGCTTTATATCACCACACATGTAAGTTCTACTTTCAAAATCATAAACACCAAGATTTCATAATAATCATCATAAGATATGGGTTCATGCTTCAAATTCATAAAAATAAAATAAAAATCATGCCTTTGTAAAGAAAATTACTTTTGGACACAAGAACGAAAGAGAGTTCTTGTTGAAAAACCCCACATACCTTGAATGATGAACTTTAGATCGATGCTTATTTTTGAGATGTTAATCGTGCCTTTGAATGATGGTTCTTGGAGTTCTTGAAGTAGGAACTTAGAATCTTGAATAGATTTGCAGAATTAATGGTGAACTTTGAAGGTTCTTGAAGTTGGATATAGGAGCTTAGGGTTTTCTTTTTGAGGGAGTTTGATGAAATATAACATATAATGCTTTTAACAGGATTTAATATAGGGTTTGTTAGATTTTGGGTGAGGGAGAATGACCAAAACTCCCCTAAAAATCAAAAAAATTCTCGAATCTGTCCTTTGGTAGACTGTTTTGATAGTCTAAAGTAGATTAACCATAACGTTTTACTCCGATATTCAAATTGGATGAAACCAATTTCATTAGAAAGAGGACTCTCATATCTTTTCATTGATATATAGTATCTCACCTAGATCATTGTGTACAAGGAGTTATGATCATTTGAAGTTGAAGCAAAAATATGCCAAGCCTCAGTACTTTTTCCTGCACGTTTTACTATTCACTACTATTCATGATTCGATCGGAATATTCATAACTCGTCGCTCGGGTGTCCGTTTTGGATGATCCACATATCTTTGGAAAGATTATTCGATACTCTACACAATAGTGGGTCATAATATAAGACATTTTGCACGGAAAATTTATAATTTATTCTAGAAGATAGAACCCAACACGTTTATGCACAAAATTTCAACAAAAAATTTTCTGGGGTATTACATCAGCCCCTTCTTGAAAACATTCATCCTCGAATGACGCTAGACATGCCAAGATTAGATAGGGAATAGAACATACAGCTGAAACCATTCGTTAGACTCATCACCACATCGTTTCTCACTTCGAATGCAACATAGAATGCATAAATTCAAGAAACTACAGCTGGACACATAATAAATGACAACTGAAATGCTGCAACTTTTATCAAAAGTGCATGATTTAGGAAAGAATGGTACCTTCGGCTTGATCAGAGTTCACGGAAAATAGGTCCGGGTACTTGGATCGCATATCCGCCTCAGCTTCCCAAGTTGCACCCTCAACAGATTGGTTTCGCCATAACACCTTGACCAAGGGAACTTCTTTGTTCTTTAGTCTTCGGACACTGAAATCAAGAATCTCAACAGAAATCTTATCAAAAGAAAGATTTTCTTGAATGTCAGAACTCACAGAGGAATCCACTACCACAACATCACTAATATGTTTTCTAAGCATGGAGACATGGAATATTGGATGAACAGAGGACAACTCGGAAGGCAACTCAACTTCATAAGCTACCTTACCAACACGGCTAAGAATTTTGTAAGGACCAACATAACGGGGACTAAGCTTTCCCTTTTTTTCGAATCTCTTCAGCCCCCTCATGGGTGAAATTTTTAGATACACTAGGTCACCAACTTCAAACTCAAGGTCTCTCCTTCTAACATCTGCATATGACTTCTAACGACTCTGCACAGTTTTCAACCTTTCCCTAATCAGCTTAACTTTTTCCATAGCTTCAAATACCAAATCAGGACCACTCACAGCCGCTTCACCCACCTTGAACCAACCTATGGGTGATCTACACTTCCTTCCATATAAGGCTTCAAATGGAGCCATGCCAATACTAGAGTGGAAACTATTATTGTAAGCAAACTCTATCAACAGTAAGTGATCATACCAACTTTCCTTAAAGTCAAGTGCACAAGCTCTCAACATATCCTCTAAGGTCTGGATGGTCCGCTCAGCCTGACCATAGGTCTGCGGATGAAAAGCAAAACTCAAAAGCACTTGGATACCAAAACCCTTCTGAAAAGCTTTCCAAAATTGCGAAGTGAACTGAGTACCCCTATCCGAAATAATAGAAAAGGGAACTCCATATAGTCTGACTAGCTCTCGGATATACAATCTAGCATAACCCTCAGCAGTATATGAAGTATGAACAGGCAAGAAATGAGCAGACTTAGTCAACCTATCAACCACAACCCAAATGGAATCATGATGGCATCGGGAAGGAGGTAAACCAATCACAAAGTCCATATTTATCTCTTCCCACTTCCAGGTGGGAATACCAAACTCTTGCATCATACTACCAGGTCTTTGGTGTTCAACCTTAACCTATTGTCATGTTGCACACTTAGCTACAAATGCTGCTGTATCTTTCTTCATGCCACTCCACCAATAGATTTCCCGCAAGTCTCGATACATCTTGGTGGCACCAGGATGAATAGAATATCGCACCCCGTGCGCTTCAGCCATAATCTTCTGTCTCAGATCATCAACATTCGAGACACACAATCTACCCTGTAATCTCAACACACCATCTCTCCCTTGGGAGAAAACCTCTACTTTTTGGTCCTTGACTGACTCCTTCAGTCTGACAAAACTAGCATCTAAGTATTGCTTTTCCTTTACTTCCAAAACCAAAGAGGATTCGGAACTACTCTGAACCCCTATACTACCTTCATCAGAGTCAAACAACTTAACCCAAATCTAGCCAAACGATGTACATCATGAGCCAACTCTTTCTTACCTTCTACCACATGCAAAACACTACCCATGGACACTCTACTTAGGGCATCCGCCACAACATTGGCCTTGCCTGGATGGTACAACATACTCATATCACAGTCCTTTAATAATTCTAACCATCGTCTCTGCCTAAGATTCAATTCTCTCTGGGTAAACACATACTGCAGGCTCTTATGATCAGTGAAAGCATCGGCATGGACACCATACAAATAGTGTCTCTAGATTTTCAAATCAAACACAGTAGCAGCCAACTCAAGGTCATGGGTGGGGTAATTTTTCTCATGGGTTTTCAACTGTCTAGAAGCATAAGCTATCACCTTACCCTTTTTCATCAATACGCAACCCAACCCAACTCTCAAAGCATCACAGTACACCATAAAACCATCAACACCATCAGGCAAAGTCAAAACAGAGGCTGATGTGAGTCGAGTCTTCAACTCCTGAAAACTCTTCTCATAAGATTTGGACCATAAGAACTTCACTTTCTTTTGGGTCAATCGAGTCATAAAAGATGCTATAGAGGAGAAACCCTCAACAAAACGTCGGTAATGTCCAGCTAAACCTATGAAACTTTGGATATCAGTTGGAGAAATAGGTCTAGGCCAATTTCTAACAGCTTCGGTTTTTTGGGAATCAACTCTAATACCCTCGGAAGAAATGATATGACCCAGAAAAGCAACTAACCTTAGCCAAAACTCACACTTACTTTACTTGGCAAACAACTTGTGATCTTTAAGGGTTTGTAAGATAGTTCGGAGATGATCAAAATGTTCATCCTCACTACGGGAGTACACCAGTATATCATCGATGAACACTATGACAAACATATCCAGATATGGTCTGAACACTCAATTTATGAGGTCCATGAAAGCTGCTGGGGCATTAGTTAACTCGAAAGACATAACAAGAAACTTAAAATGGCCATAACGAGTTTGGAAAGCAGTTTTTGGGATGTCACACTCCCTAAATTTGAGTTGATGATAGCCGGAACAAAGGTCTATCTTTGAAAAATACCTTGCACCTTGTAATTGGTCAAACAAATCATTTATTCTCGAAAGAAGGTACTTATTTTTTATGGTGACTTTATTCAGTTGGAGGTAATCAATGCACATACGGAAAGAGCCATCTTTATTCCTCACAAACAACACAAGAGAACCCCAAGGAGAAACACTGGGCCTTATAAAACCCTTATCTAGTAGATCTTTGAGTTGCTCTTTCAACTCCTTAAGTTCTGCAGGGGCCATACGATAAGGAGGAAAAGAAATAGGCTGAGTATCGAGAAGAAGATCAATCCCTAACTCTATCTCTCTATCAGGAGGTATCCCTGGGAGATCATCTGGAAAAATATCAAAAAACTCATTGACGATGTTAACAGACTAGAGATTTAGAGTCTCAGACTTAGTATCTTTGACTCTAACCAAATGGTAAATACACCCCTTAGAAATAAGCTTTCTAGCTTTGAGGTAAGAGATAAAATGGCTCTTGGGTGACACTGAATTCCCAGACCACTCAAACATGGATGCACGCAGAAACTAAAACTTGACCACTCAGGTCCGACAATCAATAGAGGCATAAGAAGAATACAGCCAGTCCATATCCAAAATCACATCAAAATCTACCCTGTCTAATTCAATCGGATCAGCCAACAAGACTCTACGAAGAACGGTAACAGGACACTTTTTATACACTTTCTGGGAATCACCCACTAGGGTAGAAACTTGGATAGGCTCAAGAATAATCTCAGGACTCATTTCAAAATTCACAGCAATCAAAGGTGTAATATATGAGAAACTGGATCCAGGATCCAACAAAGTATACATATCAAACTAAAATATATGAAGCATACCAGTAACAACATCGGGGGAGTCCTCCTGTTCCTGGTGAGACGATAAAACATAGAATCTATTCTGGCGCTGCCCGCCAGCATTGCTAGAAGAGGTACCCTAAGTTGGGGCTGAGCGAGTCGCTGGAACTGGAGCACTAATAGTCTGAGTCTGGGTCTGAGGGTGATAGTCACGACGCCCTTGTCCATCCTGTGGACAATCTCTAACTTTGTGACCCATGTCACCACACCGGAAACAACCCCTTTTCTTACCCCAACACTCACCCGAATGAGCCCTACCACACTTAGGACACAGGGGACGATTTGGCTTACTACCAGCACTGTACTGGGACCTGGATGCATATGACCTGCTACCTTGCTCCTGCCTACCTCTAGGTATGGGAGCACTAGTAGGTGACGGTGCTAGCATAGACGAATAATCCTAATACTAAGGGCGACTCCCTTCCTGCAATCTAGCCTGACCCTATTCGTGCTACTCGGACCTAGATTTCTTATTCCCTCTCATTCTATCTCTCTCCTTAATCTTGTCTGCCTTAATCTGTTGGGTATGAGTCATCATCCTAGAAAGATTCATCTCACTATTCATCATAGCAGACCTACACTCCTTAACCATATAACTAGACACTCCAAACATAAACTTACTCATACTAGCCCGATTATCAGCCACCAAGTCAGGAGCATACTTGGCCAACTAATTGAACTTTAGATTGTACTCCCTAACAGTCATAGAGCCCTGTCGCAGGTTCATAAACTCTTCCACCTTTACCTCCCTCATCTCTAAAGGGAAAAACTTATCCAAGAATACATCCTAAAATATTTTCCAAGTTATAGGGACAACTCTCTCACCTCTACCTGTCCTCTAAGCAACAACTCTATCATAAGAAAGGTCTTTCAACCTATACACAGCCAACTCCATACTATATTCCTCAGATACATGCATTACCTGAGTAATCTTCCACATCTTCTCTAAAAATAACCGTGGATCCTCATCAGACTTAGACCCATGGAATTTTGGCAAATTCATCCACATGAAGTCATGGATCCTGGCAGTAGCTGAATCACCTCCCTGCTGCTGTAGAGCTGGGGCTGGGTTGGTCTAAACATTTACAGTAACAGCTTGGGCCAGTGCCCAAAAGTCTGCCCTAAATTCAACATGAGATATGTTTACATTTAATGGGTCAGCGGGTTGAGGTTGCTAACCATCATTATTTCTTCTCGCTCTATGTAGAGGCATATTTCTAAAAAAGGAGAGCATAAATCAATAGAAGAGAGAGACACTTTAATCACGATAGACTTCTGAAAAAAAGAATCACACTTTTTCCTAAAATATCTTGTAGCCTCTTACTCATAGATGTGGCACGCTACACACCGATGATCATGACTCTACTTAACGCGGCTTGTCAGACTTCCTAGGATACCTTAAAACCTTAGGCTCTGATACCAAGTTTGTAATGCCTCAAAAAATGGATCCTGGAGCGTCACACGGTGCTTGAGGCTACGAGTAGCCCCAAGCTAACCCTTTAAGCCATTTTCATTCAGTTCAACACAAATCAACGGGGTTTCCATAAATAACCCTCAAATATCAATAGAGTAATTATCATCCAAGAATAAAAGAATTTCAAAAAGATAACCAAATACGACTTATTAGTCAACTCCCAACATCTATACTAGTCTGACAAGCCTTTAAGAAAATCAATAAAACTAGCGAGCCATTGAGACATGCCCCAACTGACTCATACTCAGTTATCAAATGTAAATAATTCCATGAAACCAACATCAGACATCACGTCCTCTGAACATGAGGACTCACCACAACAGAGGATGTAGAACAGCGTGCTCGAAGAATCACTGTCAAACCTGGAACTGAGCACCTGAACCTACATTCAGAGAAAATGCAGCCCACATCCAAAGATGTGGGTCAGTACCATGGAAAGGAACTGAGTATATGGGGGTGTATGCAGTTGTATAAACATATCATCATAAATATTTATAAGAAATATACAGGATGTATGAAAGACTTACATAGCTCGAAGAAAATCATCATAATCATGAGAGGATGAAATAAGTACAATAACATATAGAGTCATCATATAATTTGTCAATCACTTTCAGTTCATCAAGAATATCAATTCTCATAATGTAAATATCATTTAAATCTTTCAAAAGAATAACTTTCACAATTCCTCTTTCAAATTACTTCACCATTCACCATAGACATATGGAAAAACACACACACTGGGAGATCCTATAACCGACATAAACCATGTGAGCTACATGGAGTCCAACGTACAACCCATATTGGGGAGAGCTGTCCTATCCTTGCCATCAGAGTAGGACTATCGATATCAAATCCACACAAACTAGTGATCACTATATAAATCAGTCTCAGGCTCACTCCTACGAGGGCACGTAGTTCTAGGGAAGTAAGGTTGCTTTATACCTCTCACTCAGTGCTAAAGATTTCTCCTGGACTTATCTCAGATCATTTCAAAGACAATCCACAACAAAACAATTTCAGTAATATATAAATATACATCGGGAGCCATCATGCTTCCCATCTATCAAAATCAACCACGTTGTGGGTTTATTTCACACTCGAGTTTAAAACATCTCCATTAAGATCAAAAGGTCAAATCGTTCAAAATATCTCAAATATTCAACATCAACGTGCTTATAACACACACTTTCTCAAAAAACACAATTTCCAATGGGGATTCACGACCCAAATATCAAAATCATGATAAGTATCATTCAAGATTTATGCTTTATATCTCCACACATGTAAATTCATCTTTCAAAATCATAAATATCAAGATTTTATAATAATCATCATAAGATATGGGTTCATGCTTCAAATTTGTAAAAATAAAATCATGCCTTAGTAAAGAAAATTACTTTTGGGCACAAGAACGAAAGAGAGTTCTTGTTAAAAAACCCCACATACCTTGAATGATGAAATTTAGATCGATACTCATTTTTGAGATGTTAATCATGCCTTTGAATGATGGTTCTTGGAGTTCTTGAACTAGGAACTTGGAATCTTGAATAAATTTGCAGAATTAATGGTGAACTTTAGAGGTTCTTGAAGTTGGATGTAGAAGCTTAGGGTTTTCTTTTTGAGGGAGTTTGATGAAATATAACATATAATGCTTTTAACAGGATTTAATATAGGGTTTGTTAGATTTTGGGTGAGGGGGAATGACCAAAACTCCCCTAAAAATCAAATAATTCTCGAATTTGTCCTTTGGTGGACTGTTTTGATAGTCTGAAGTAGATCAATCATAACGTTTTACTCCTTTATCCAAATTGGATGAAACTAATTTCATTATAAAGAGGGCTCTCATATCTTTCCGTTGATATATAGTATCTCACCCAAATGATTATGTAAGAGGAGTTATGATCATTTGAAGTTGACCCAAAAATTTTCTTTTGATAGGCTGAAGTAGATTGACCATAACCTTTTTCTCCGATAGATAAATTGGATGAAACCAATTTCATTGGAAAGAGGACTCACATAGCTTTCCGTTGATATATAGTAGATCACCTATGTCATTATGTACAAGGAGTTATGATTATTTAAATTTGGAGCAAAAATACGCCAGGCCTCAATACTTTTTCCTGCACATTTTACTATTCACTACTATTCATGGTTCGATCGGAATGTTCATAAATTGTTGCTTGGGTGTCCATTTTGGATGATCCACTTATAGTTGGAAAGCTTATTCGATACTTTATGCAATGGTGGGTCATAATCTAAGAAATTCTGCACGAAAAATTTATAATTCATTCTAGAAGATAGAACTCAACACGTTTACGCATAAAATTTCAACGAAAAATTTTCTAGGATATTAAAATTAAGCTACAAGATGTGGAGGTAGTAGCACTCAGTGAGGAGTGTAGCTTTGTGGTGATACAGAAGATGCCCAAAAAGCTCAAGGACCTTGCGAAGTTCACTCTCCCTATTCAAATTGGGAATAGTGAGGTGGTGCTCATACTTAGTGACTTAGGGTCGAGCATAAATTTGATTCCCCTTTATTTTTGCAACACTTTAGGCTTGGAGAATCCAAGACTAAGCTTTGTGTTACTGCAACTAGTAAATGGGATCATAGCCCATCCTAAAGGAGTCATAGAGGATGTTCTCATCAAGGTTGGTGAATTTATTATTCTTGTTGACTTTATTATTTTAGTTTTTCAGGTAGATGATAAAGTATCAGTCATTGTATGACGTTTATTCTTAGTGATGGGAGAAGCTTTGATAGATATGATAGAGGACATTCTCAAAATAAGGTTGGATGATGAAGACGCAGTTTTTAAGGTGAACAAACCACTTAACACAATATCCCACTATTTGTGCATGATTACTGTTATTGAAGAGGATAAGTGTGGGGGTAGCGGAGTCTATTCCATAAAAGACCTCTTTGGACTTTCTTATTGAGCAGCCCAAAAGTCCAATACCACAGTCTGACATGATTCAATTAATAAGCCTGAAAAGGCTAAAGTTGAGAAAGTTGTTGACCTTGAGAGTTCCCACTTAAGAGGTTAAAAACGAATAAGGTGATGGCATCCTAGTGTGATAAAGAGGGTGAAGGAATATAGATAAGTCGTAGATTGGGTCATGTCGTGAAACTAAATCAGGCGCTGCTTAGGAGGCAACCCAAGTTAAGGTAGGTTTTATTTTTAGTATTTTATTTTTTTACTTCACTAGTGTTAGTTTTTATTGAGTCACAATAACTCTATTTTTATTTAAAATTTCTCATTAAACACTTATATAATTTCCCATGTTAAGATTACAGATACTAATCAATAAATTAAATTGCTAACGAATTTAATATAATGATTAATTTTCTTTAGATCAATTCTTAGCTAATTTCATATGTTGGATTATCAAATCCACCGGTCGGGTTTACACATGAAAACTTATAAGCTTCTCATAAAACGTGTATCATCAATCTCTACATTGAGACATGAATTCCATCAACTAACTTATTATTTTATCAATATATATTATTTCATCTAATCTACTAGGAATATTGACCCATCTCAGAATCTCACCTTTTAATAAATCAAAATGATAAATAATATGTATCATAATAGTTATATCAAGGTTGAGAATATAAGTACATTTAACAGTTTAGAGAATGTGTTTTTATCAGTCAGTCTAAAACAACTATCTCTACTCGGTCCTGTTTAACACATACAAAATACACTAGCATGAGAAGTTAGAACTATACCATTATCTTAATCAAAATAAATTACATTTAATCTTATGCTATAATCATTTTGATGGTTTGTTCAAATTTCCATCTACGATTGTGAATTAGAACTTTAAATTATAATAACGGTGATTTAATCTTCTGTTTATAAACTTAAACTCTATACACCAAACCATCTACTATATAAGTTGAGGACACATCTACGACAATGATCTATTTATTGTAACAATTTATTGAATTTAATTAATAGGTAATTATTTAATAAATAATACTATATCAAAATGCATGGTTTATCGTATATCCTAACACAAAGAAGCATAAAAAGGTAAAAAAAAAAAAGAAAAAAGGAAATTGGACCAAAAAAAGAAAAACGGAAATGGAAAAACAGAAGTAGAGAAATAAAAGGAACATAAATTAAAAGGGAGATAAATAACCAAAACTACAATGGAAGGGGGTAATGTCACGACCCAAAAATGAGGGTCATGATGGCACTTGTCATGGCGTACCTTGACAAGTAAGTCTATTACTCAAACTGATACAAAAACAGAAAAAGACAGAAATATCTCAAGGTAAGGCTTCTAGAATGAAGCCGAACCATATAAGTAATTATAACAATACGAAAAGAGCTTATCCAAAATATCAATCATGCCCAAAACTAGGTGTTAATAGTGTAAGAACTACTAATATAATCCAAGATCAAATACATCAGAAAAATAAACATAAACAAATAATATTTATCTCTGAATACTAATAAAGACATAACTACTATAGAAAGATAGAGGTGAACTTCGAACGCATGAATGTCCAATCACTACCTTGGAAACTCCAACAGTCTCCTGAATCAAGCAAGTTGAGGCACATTCAAGCTAGGACCTACACTGAAAGGGCGCAGTAGCCATGAGTACGGTCCACTTGTACTCAATAGGTATTATACGCCGACCAAGCAAAGTAGTAAATAAAGCATACAAAATATAAACTAAGGGCACGTCACCTACAATCAGAAAATGTCCCACAACGGTATCCCACCGCTGGCACTAAAAGTTCTAATATATAATATTTATTAAAACAACACACCAAGATATAGAAAACAAGTATACATTATGTCACATATAAATAGAAGAGGGAGAATGTATAGACACAAGATCATCAAATACAAGTAAACAAAGGTAAGATAAATACATAGATTACAAGTCAATATGGCAATACAACAAAATATAAATACAATAAAGTAAGTGCAATGTACATGATGATGATGATAATGATACACGAGGTAGTCACACAACCTCTGGGATCGTCGCACAATCCCCGTATACACCTACAGAGCTAAAGCTTCCTATCGTAGGACCCATGGGGGGTTCATCAACTCGTATACAATCCACATATCTCATATCTTTTTTTCGTCATATCCCTTGAAACAAATTTTATAAGGTGTTACAATATATCCTCCTCAACACATCCCTCGGGAAGGGTTTTAAAAAGGTGTTGCCAGTGTTTCTCATATGTTGCCATGGTGGTACCAATGTTTCATGAATGAGTATGATATGAGGATGTAATGCTCACAACCAATCACAATTAGTCTTTTTCATAATCAACTAGAATGATATATTTCCACAACCACGTGAACCAATAGCTACTCATTATTTCAGTTTCATCCACGAATTTCCATATGTCTCATATGACAATAAAGTATGTATATAATAAAAATACACCAATGGTAACATATTAAGAATCTTAACAACACAATATAATTATTCCAATGTATTCAAGGCTATCAATATCCCATAGAACCCCACACGGTTACACACATCACATAATAACTCAATTTCGACAATTACATCATATATAGGCCCCCACACGAATACAAAACATAAATAGTCATTTTTTATTATTAGTTTCCACCCTTAACATGCATTTTGTATCATCATTTACTATCCAGTCCAGTCTGAAAGAGTTAAGCCATAACCTATCTCGAAAGCCGAAACTAGTCAACTACACTTCGAACCCACAACTTCACTTTCCACGAACAATCTTGAACTTTTCTAAAATTATTAAATATAAAATCTACGCATCAAAACAAAACCAACGATACCCACATTGACTACTTTTGATTTGGGGTAAAAACGGACCCCCAGAATGGGTTTTCAAAAAAGAAGGGAAAAATTAGAACTTTACTTTAAAAACATGTTTCCCATATTTTTAGGAATCTACAGATGAAAACCCAAGTCATATCGAGTAAAAAATGAGGTTCAAATCGAAGAAAAACTATTTTTGAGCTTTATCGGGTAAAATCTTTGAAATCCGAGTTAAAATCAAGAATCGAAGTAGTTTTGAAGGTTAATTTGATGAAAAACTAGTAATTATAAGATAAAAACATTATTCAAGTGAAAAGAAGTGAAATTGAGGTTTAAAATCAAGTCCTAAGATTTTTGGGGTTTTGAGAAATTATCAAGAAATTACTAAGAAAAGGGTGAATTCTTACCTTAAATTCGTAATAAAATCAAGAAATATATGTTAATCTAGCTTCTCAAACTTCCACAAGCTTCACTTTTAAGCTCTCACACTATTTTAGGGTTTAACTCTTAAGAGGAATGTGACAGAATGAGCAAAATCTGAATAAAAAGGGTTATCTATACTGTACCCGAATTACCAGACATTTAACACATAAAACTCATTCCTTAATCCCGATTTACGCTTTATGTATCTGGTTGCGCCAACAACATGGTGCACCAGATATTTTTAATTTGAAGCAGACTTCGACGGGGTGCCCAATTCGATCAGAGTTCGATACATGAAAACGAACTGTAACCACACTAAATTCAACGCTCCAAATTCAATGGCGATATCAAAATTTCAAAAAAATATCATTTTCACAAAGTCGACCCCTAAAACCCAAAATTATAATTTTCTAAACCGAGGGTCAAAATGAGATTTAAAATTTGTAAAATTACATCAAATATGTCACCACTCTAAAATCGATGTTCTGGATCTACTGGCAAAGTCAAATTTTTCATCTGAGGTCATTTTGACCAAATGTGGGTCCCACACCCATATTTCTAATTTTTTCAACTTTTCAACCAATAGGTTGAAATGAGCTCTGGTGCACCGGGACCCAAACCAAAGGTCTACCTAGCCTAAAATTGATATACCAGAGCTGCTGCCGCAGTCTGTTCGTCCATCCATCACACGGAATAAAAGATATCTCCATAAGTCTAAAATAAGGCTCATAAAGCCATAAAAACCCACAATATCATATAAATGGTACCAAAATGCATCGAAAATAATATCAATCATTCCCACACCCCAGAAATATCATAATGCAACTATGGGGATAGGTAAAACACTCAAATAATATAAAATTATAAATTTTACATATTTCATCAAATTTTTAGGTCATTACATCATCCACCACTAAAAGTCTAGTTCGTCCTCGAACTAAGGCAAAGAAACACCCGAATCAATAAAGAGCTCAGGATAAGATCTACGCATATTAGACTCAACCTCCCAAGTTGCCTCATCTATAGGTCGATGTCGCCACTGAACTTCAACCACAGGGATAACTCTAGAGTGCAATCGCCTAACATCCTTAGCCAAAATGGATACCAGCTCCTCAACAAAGGACAACCGCTTATCTAACTAAACTGACTCCCAACGAATGACATGAGACTCATCAGGAATATAGCAATGAAGCATAGAAACATGAAAAATTGGATGAACAACTAATAGATCAGGGGGCAAGGCCAACTCATAAGCCACATCACCAATAGTCTAAAGAATCTCAAATGGACCAATATACCTGCGGCTAAGCTTTCACCTCTTCCTAAACCTCATCATACCCTTCATAGGTGAAACTCGAAGGAAAACATGATCACTAACACCAAATATCAAGGCATAAAGTCTATGATCAACATAGAACTTCTGCCTACTCTGAGTCACTCTAAGTCTATCCTGAATGACCCAAACTCTATTCAAAGACTCACGAAGAAAGTCTATACCTCGAGGTATCACCTCTAAAACATCAAACTAACCCACTGGGGAGAGAAAACTCCTACCATACAATGCCTTAAAAGGGGCCATATCAATACTGGAATGGTAGCTATTATTATATGCAAACTCTACTAAAGCCAAATGCTGCTCCCACTAGCCACCAAAATCCATCATGCATGCTTGAAGCATATCCTCCAAAACCTAGATAGTCCGCTCTGACCAGCCATCAGTCTAGGGGTAAAACATTGTGCTAAGATCAACCCGAGTACCCAACTCATTATGAAAAGTCTTCCAAAAATAAGATGTGAACACAGAACCTCAATCTGAAATAATAGACACTAACACACCATACAGACACATAATCTCACAAATGTAGATACGAGCTAACCTTTCAGCACTGAATAAGACTTGAACCAGAATAAAATGAGTTAATTTGGTCAATCGATCCACGATGACCCAAACAATGTCAGAATCATAAGAAGTATGAGGTAACCCAGTCACGAAGTCCATAGGGATATTTTTCCACTTCTACTCGGGAATGGGTAACCTCTGAAGTAACCCATCAGGTATCAAATGCTTCGCCTTCACCTGCTGATAACATAGGTAACGAGCCACAAAATCTTCTATATCTCACCTCATACCACCCCACCAGTAATGCTGCCTCAAATTATGATACATCTTAGTCACGCTTAGATGGATAGAATATCTGGAACAATGGGCCTCCTCCAAGATCAACCTAATCCAATTACCCACTCTCAACATACAAACTCGACCTTCAATCTGCAAAACTTCATCTGATTAAGTGAGGCTTCCTTAGCTTCCCCACTCAACACCTTATCTTAAACCAACCTCAATCTAACATCATCAAACTAATGAGCTTGAATCTACTCCATCAAAGAAGATCTAGACCACAAAAAACAAAATACACCCAGGTATCAAAATATCAAGTCTAACTATCTGGTTAGCTAAAGATTGAACCTCTAAGACCAAAGGCCTCTCTTGGGTCAAAAGATGCACCAATCTACCTATGATAGTTAACTTTTGGCTTAAAGTATTCGCAACTACATTAGCCTTGCCTGGATTGTAGAAAATAGTCAAGTCATAGTACTTAAGAAACTTAAGCCAATGATGTTGCCTCATATTATGATCTCGCTGGGTAAGGAAGTACTAAAGACTACGATGATCTAAGAAAAACTCATAATGGAATCCATACAAGTAGTGCCTCCACAACTTTAAGGCAAACACAATTGCATACAACTCCAAATCATGGGTAGGATAATTCCTCTCATGAGGCTTTAACTGACGAGACTCATAAGCAATCACCTTGACCTTCTGCATTAACACAACACCTAACCCAACACTTAAAGCATTACAAAAGATAGTAAAACTCACGTGCTCGTTAGGCAAAGTCAAGATAGAAGCTGAAGTCAATAAATTCTTGAGCTTTTGAAAGCTCGCCTTACAAACATCAGACCACTGAGAAAAATCTTCTTTTGGGTTAACTTGGTTAATGGAGCTGCAATAGATGAAAAACCCTCAACAAAATACCGATAATAACCTACCAAGCCAACAAAACTTTGAATCTCAGTGGGCAAAGTAGGTTTATCCTAATCACGAACTATTCTAACCTTGGATGAATCAACCATAATACCTTTCTTAGTCACCACATAACCTAAGAAAGAAACAAACTCCAACCAAAACTTGCACTTAGAGAACTTAACATACAAGTTCCTATCCCTCAATATCTGAAGCACAATCCACAAATACTCTTCATGCTCAACCTCACTCTTGGAATACACCAAGATATCATCTATAAATACAATAACAAAGGATTCAAGATACGATTAAAACATCCGGTTCATTAACTTTATGAAAGCAGTAGGGGCATTGGTCAACCCAAAGAACATGACCAAGAACTCATAATGACCATATCAAGTCTGAAAAGTTATCACCATAATACCATTATTAGTCACCACATAACCCAAGAAAGAAACAAACTCTAACCAAAACTCGCACCTAGAGAACTTAGCATACAACTTCTCATCTCTCAAATTTTGAAGCATAATCCACAAATGCTTTTCATGCTCAACCTCACTCTTGGAATACACCAATATATCATCTATAAATACAATAATAAAGGAGTCAAGATACGGTTGAAACACCCAGTTCATCAACTTTATGAATGCGACAAAGGGCATTGGTCAACCCAAAGGACATGACCAAGAACTCATAATGACCATATTGTGTCTGAAAAGCTATCTTTAAAATATCCAAAGCTCTAATCCTCAACTAGTGATAACTGGACTTCAAATTAATTTTTAAAAACACTGTAGCACCCTGAAGTTGATCAAATAAATCATCAATGCGAGGAAGAGGATACTTATTCTTATCGTCACCTTATTCAACTATCCATAATCAATATACATCTGCATATACCTATTTTTTTCTTTAAAAACAAGACAGGTGCACCCCAAGGTGAAACACCAGGTCAGATAAATCCCTTGTCCAATAATTCGTACAACTAATCCTTCAGTTTCTTCAACTCTATTGGGGACATCCTATAAGGAGGAATAGAAATAGGCTTGCTTCCCGACTTAACATTAATAGGAAAATTAATATCTCGATCTGAAGACATACCAGGAAAATCCATAGAAACACATCCATAAACTTACAGACAATACAGATAGAATCTAAGAAAGGAGGTGATATAACATTGGTGTCATAAATATAATCCAAGTAAGATAAACACCCCTTCTCAACTAACTTATGAGCATAAACAAAAGATGTAATCCTCTTAGGAACTAAATGAAATGCACCCTTCCAAGATATTCTTGGCACACCCGGTGAAGCTAAAGTCATAGTCTTAGCAAAATAATCTAAGACAGCATGATAAGGAGCCAAAAAATCCATGCCCAAAATAACATCAAAATCGACCATATCTAACACAAGCAAGTCAATCAAAGTGTAATACCCCGTATTTTCCTAACTCAATTTAACTTTTAGTAAATGAGTATTCCAATATAAATTTTTCAAAATACTTGGAATTTTTCAGTTTAATATCTGCCATGGCATAGGAAATTCAGTCAGCTTTCCAACAATATAAAATTTGCCCAAATCCAATACCCAGGCGAAGAGTTAGAGCAGTTTTGGTAAAATAGTGTACCACCTAGTACTGGTTCAAATGGAAATTGTAAAAATCCAGTGAGCCATCACAATCCCACCGTGTAAAATAGTTTCTGTCATTTTATTTCAAGGGTTGTTTGGTCAAATACCAAAACCCCTAATCATCCTAAACACAAAATTAAGCCCCTATATAACCTACTATATCATCATTTACTCACTTCTCTCAAGATTGAAAACATTCTCTCTTAGTTAGTAAACCCTAGTTTTTAAGAAACAAGAACAAAGCTTAAGAATTCCTCCAAGAACCTTCAAAAACTCTTCTTCTCAGGTACGTTAGGTGTTCATCATGGGATCCTTTTACCCATGAAGCCCAAGAACTCTTTTTAAACATACAAGATCTCAGATTTATGATTTACATGTTTAAATTGGATTGTATTCATGTTCATGATATTATTTGAGTTCCAATCCATGATAAATTGTAAGTTTGATGAAATTGAAATAGCATATACTATCTCCGTCCCATTTTATGTGTCACCATTTGATTGGGAATGGAGTTTAAAAAATAAGGAAAGACTTGGTAATGTTTACCAAATTGTCCTTTATAAAAAAATGTGCTAGTGTCTTTTTTTAATTAAGTGGGACCAATAAGTATAAAAGTGGAATTGTATCTTTAAATAATTGCTAAATAAAAAAAGATGACATTCTTTTTGGGACAGACTAAAAAGGAAATAATGACACATAAAATAAGACGGACAGAGTATATTAAATTATATAATTCTCATGTTATAACTCTTGAATTTACAAGTTTGGGTGTGGTAGTTACAATGCTCATATGTTGTCCAAGATTGTATGCATTAAGTTGTGCTTCCCAAGTGTTTGATAGAATTCCATGTGAATTAAATGGTGAAATCATGACATGCAAGCATATATACAAGATTATGCCCTACAAGTGTTTGATAAAATGTCTCTATGAATGAATTATGAAGAAATGGATATTATTATGCTTTTTAAGATCATGCTATGCTTTACTTTCAATGCTATCGAGTCCTGGGGGTATTTATTACCCGAAAGCCTAGTTGTTAAACTAGAATTACAGTAGCTTCAAAATAGTCTTAGTAGTGTCATGAATAGTAGCACCCTTACTCAGTCAGTTACAGAACTCAGTGAACTCAGACCCGTTCATTCAGTTAATAAGATCAATAAAAGTTCAGTCCAGCCTAGTACAGTTTAGTGATCAATTTAGTTTCTATTCAGTTGGGAGTAGAATTCAGCATCGAGCGAACCCCAGGATGGGGGCATTCCTTCTAGTAGAGGGTTTGACCCTTAGCCAGCGTAGGTTAAGATGATTTCCTGCCAGATAAGGGTTGACATATCTCTCATGTGTTTTTTTATCAGAGAGGGTTGACAAAATATCTTCTTCCCAGTTAGGGTTGACTTACATCCATTGTTAGTACCCGTAGCACGGTACTGACACCCTTCCAACTAGGGTTATAGGTTGGACCCTAATCAATTTAGAGAGGGGCATGTCGGTTAGATGATTAACTCTCACAGTTTTAGTATCAGTCTCATTTTAGAACTCAGTTCAGTTCTATAGGATCAGGACTGTCAGACACAGTCGCCTAGTTATCAGTAATCTCAGATATCAGTTATTCAATATCAAAAATCAGTACTCAACTTAAGTAAAAGCTCAGATATAGTATACATACACATATATGCACGTATTGCATACACAGTATTAATAGCATTTTAGTTATCCATGTACTTTATATTTAGTTACTCTATATCATTCAGTCAGTTATTGTTCATGCATATAAAACCCTGCATTCAGCCTTACCTTATCTAGTATACCATTACATTTCACGTACTGATGCATACTCTTTCTTTGCTCTATGATATCTCATATCATAGGTTTGGATGCTGAGGTTCCTAATTGCGCTTAGTCAGATTTAGTCAGCAGTATCAGATTATAGTAGTGAGTCCTTATCTATCGAGGATATGATTTTATTTTAGTTTTACAGTAGACTCAACATTTACAGTAGTCAAATTTAGTTGGGGGCTTGTCCCATCAACTCTACTTTTAGATAGTTCAGTTAGAGGTTTTTCAGACTAGACTAGTTCAGACAGTATTTAGATCTCAGATGTTTTATCAGATATTATTATTTACCAGTAATTTGGATTGTGAACCTTATGGTATTTCAGCCTATTTTCTATATTATTTTAGTATTATTATTCAATGCTCACAGCAGGTACTAGCTCATGGGTTAACTTGTGGTCTCTCGGGATCGTAAGCACCGTGTGGCTCCAGGGTACAGACTCAGGGCATTACAAAATTGGTATTAGAGCCTAAGGTTTAATATATTCCTAGGGAGTCTGAAAGCCACATCTAGTAGAGTCTTATGCATGTGTGTGTCGCGCGTCACACTTGTGGGAAAGAGGCTACAAGATGTTCTTAGGAAAGTTTCCCTTCTTTTAGTATTTATGTCGTGCAAGTGAGCATAAGATCAAGATAAACTCTCTGTCTAATCTAAGTTTCCCTTCTATTTATGAACATGCCTCCCAAAAAGGCTAACATAAGAAGAATCGGAAACTAGCCAGTACCTCCGCCGGTTTGAAAAAATCCCTCGAATGAGTATGTCACTCAAACCGAATTTAGAGATGTTTTCATTACCCTAGCGTATTCAGTAGTTTCTCAGAATAATTTGCAGGCTATTATTATATCTAGCCTTTTGATTCATGCTTAACAGAGTGAGGGAAGGGAGTGTAGAAAAAAGAAAAGAAGTAATAAGAAGGCCAGAACAATTAGTGTTAAGATAAGATCACGGGATTGTAACCACTCCCAACTCTGTCAGAGATTCTCAGCCCCTGTTCTGCCTTCAGTTAGGGTGCCATTGTCTATGCTTAGGAATGACAGTCAAGATGGGGCACCAGGCTCTAAGTCAAGAGGTAGTGGGAAGAGTGTCCACACTAATCCACTTTACGGAGAATGTGGTAAGAATTATAAGGGTATGTGTAGGACTGGCATTAATATTTGTTTTGGGTGTGGCAAGCTAGGCCATATTATCAGAGATTGTCCTCAGTCAGGTTCACAGGGTTGTACAATCATCCCTTAGCTCAGTCAGGTCGCCCGAATCAGCAGGGTGCCACCTCTAATGCCACCAGTGGGCAACACACAAACAAGCTTTATGCAATTCAGTTTAAACAAGATCAGGAAATTTTTTCTAATATAGTTACAGGTTTGTTATGAGTCTTTCATCTTTATGTTTATGCTTTGTAGATTATGAGCCTTTACTTCTTTTGTAACCCCTATATAGCCATCAACTTCGGTGTCAAACCTGAAATATTAGCAGAGCCCTCCTCAGTGTCTACCCTTGAATCTAGGGTAAAGTGGTGGTAGTTCGGTTTAGAGTTATTGATTAAGTGGTTCACAAACTTGGAATAACGGGTTTAAGCTAAGGGGGAGATGGTAAAACAAGTAACTAAGTCAGGCTTTCAGATTTTAGTAGTAATGTCAATCTGTGTAGAAAATCGGCGGGAGAGGATAATGCCCAACCCATCTTTACCTCAATGCAAAGTTTTGTACTTCAGCTATCACGATATCTACTCATGCCCTACATGTTATCTTTATGATCATAACTCATATTCATGCACATTATCAAAAATCATGTACGCTTATAGTTCTTAGTATAAGGAGTTCCAATTAGCTCAGTGTTATGAATCATGTTCCATGAATACAGAAAATCCAAACTCAGGTCATGCAGCTCATGACTCATGTCTCGTGTACTCATGCTTTATAGTATGCTCAGTTCCTATGACTCATGCTACACTCCTAATAATCAGCTAAATCTAGATTATGTCATGTATACCCTTAGTTTAGATCTTTTGATAAATCTATGATGTTGATATTCTATTCCTCAGGCCTTTGTTCAGTGTCAAGTTCTGTATAGTGTCCATTCATGCTTTAGGTCCTCGTGTTTTAACCTTCAGTGAGCTCTCCTTATGAAATAATGTAGTGATGTTGTTTCTTGGATGGGAGAGAGTAAATATTTCATGTTAAGGAAAGATTGTTGCATGCTTGTTTCACATGAGGCTATAGTTATGATGATAGGCTTGAATGTCATTATGATGTGTAAGTGGAAAAATGCATTTTAGAGATTTGAGTAGGCTTGAACATAGTGGGAGAATTTAGTCCATCTCAGACCTCAGTAGGTAGGGTTATCAGTGCCTATGTAAAATTTTCAGTATCCTTAAGTGAAATACAATGTTGAAGTAAAAATTCCAGTTGAGGGAATAGTTGAGAAACGTGGCTAAGATTGAAAGTTAGTAGTTCTAGTGCATAAGGTTTAGTAAATCTGTCTCAGATGATGTTTCATAGGACTTGCACTATATTACAGAATTGGAGCCACGTTGTGATTTATTATTTAGATGTCTTAATCAAACTATGCCAAGATTATTTGCTCCCTAAAGTAGTTAGAACATTATAGAAAGAGTGTAAAAGAAATGCTTTAGTCAAGTATAAGTTTTTAGTATGAGTTAGTCTGTAAAGCCAGAAATTCAGTTTACCAGTTTGGCGGATAAGTTCGTATGGTTTTCCATTTTCCCATCTAGTCATAACATCTGAAGTCTCATGACTATGACTATTCCAAAATGAAGCATCCTAGTAGTTGTGATTTCAGCTCAGTTCATGTATCATGCCTTAGTTTTAGATCCCAGATATTTAGTCACGATTTAGTTTGTAGGTGCCCCGTGCATCATCTCAGCTTTTCCTTGATATCTTAGCCAAGTTAGTATTCTTTGGGGGATATAATGTCCCAAGGGGGAGATGCACTATAACACCCCCCCCCCCCAATATTTCATATACCAAACCTTCTAATTTTTTTTCACATGGAAAAATCCAATTTGGAGTAATGGTAATCATAAGTTGACTCTCTCATTCCAATCTCAGTTGTATGACCAGTCCTATGTCATGACATGTATCTAAGGAATCAGTTCAGTTCTTGATATTCTGTTTATGTATCATGTTTCAGACTCAGTCATGTTCTCATGTTCCCGTTTATACGTGTTTAGTAAATGATCTCAGGTTTATCAGTATTCTCAGCTTGAGGTAACAGTGTTCCTTAGATTTAATTAGTTCCATGTTTAGTTACAGTACAAACTTTAATTATTATTGCATCCCATATTTATGACAGTCATGCATTCATGAATCAGTTCAGTCATGTATTCTATGCATCAGATATGCATGTTCAGTAAGAAAACTCAGTTTACTAGTAGTATCAGCCATGTAATCATCCTTCAATATGCATGTTCAGTGAGTAACTCATTCTATCAGTATTCCTCAGCTTAACCAGTCTCATTCGAGGACGAATGTTCTCAAGAGGGAGATATTGTAATACCTTGTATTTTCTTAGCTCAATTTAACTCTCAGTACACAAGTATTCTTACATAAATTTTTAAAATACCAGAATTTTAGTTTAAGACCGTCCATGATGTAATAAAATTTAGTCAGCTTTCCAACGATAAAAAATTTGCCCAAATCCGATACCCGGGCCAAGAGTTAGAGATGTTTTCGTAAAACAATGTACCACCTGGTACTTCACCGCGTCGCTGAGGTGGTGCAAATGGCAATTGTAAAAATACAGTGAGCCATCGCGATCCCACCGCATCGTGCTAATTCCCAGTTTCCCAATTATCACTTTTTAGCGTGATTTCGCGATCATGGCGCGTCATGCCAAGGGTTAAATTCGCATACAGTGGGGTACAACAATTGTATCATGTCGTGCCAAGCTTCTAGTTCCCAGTTGTCCAGTTTCCAGTAAGATGGCATGTTTTCACCGCATCGCGCCAGCATGGAAAATCAGAATTTTTAGTTTCCGTGATTTTATTTCAGGGGCTATTTGGTCAATTACCAAAACCCCTAATCAGCCTAAACACAAAATTAAGCCCCTAAACAACCTACTATTTCATTATTTACTCACTTCTCTCAATATTAAAAATATTCTCTCTCAATTAGCAAACACCTCCAGGAACCTTCAAGACACTTCTTCTCAGGTATGTTAGGTGTTCATTCATAGGTTCCTTTTAGCCATGAAGTCCAAGAACCCTTTTTAAACACATAAGATCTTAGATTCATGATTTGTATGCTTAAATTGGATTGTATTCATGTTCATGACATTATTTGAGTTCCAATCCATGCTAAATTGTAAGTTCTATGAAATTGAAATAGCATGTATATTAAATTGTGTAATTCCCATGTTATAACTCTTGAATTTGCACGTTTGGGTGTTGTAGTTACAATGCTCTATATGTTTTCCATGATTATATGCATTAAACTGTGCTTCCCAAGTGTTTGATAGAATGTCCATGTTAATTAAATAGTGAAATCATGACATGCTAGCATATGTACAAGATTATTCCCTACAAGTGTTTGATAAAATATCTCTATGAATGAATTATGAACTAGTGGACATTGTTATGCTTTTCAAGATAATTCTATGCTTTACTTTCCATGCTATTGAGTCCTAAGTGTATTTAATAACCAAAAGCATAGTTGTTTAACTAGAATTACAGTAGCTTTAAAATAGTCTCAGTAGTGTCACAAATATAGCACTCTTACTCAGTCAGTTACAGAACTCAGTGAACTCAGTCCTGTTCATTCAGTTAAGACGATTAGTAAAGTTCAGTCCAACCTAATATAGTTTAGTGATCAGTGAAGTGTCTATTCAGAGTAAGATTCAACATCGAGCGAACCCAGGGATGGGGGCATTCCTGCCAGCAGAGGGTTTGACCCTTATTAGTAATGCCTGAGTTACAGAACTATGTAGCCGATGTAGGTTGAGATGACTTCCTGCTAGATAAGGGTTGACACATCTATCATGAGTTTTCCTGTCAGTGAGGGTTGAAAAAATGTCTTTCTGCCAGTTAGGCTTGACTCACAGCTATTATTTGTACCCGTGGCAAGGTACTGACACCCTTCTAACTGGGGTTACAGGTTGGACCCCAATTAATTTAGAAAAGGGTATGTTGGTTAGATGATTACCTCTCATAGTTTTAGTTTCAGTCTCAGTATAGAACTCAGTTCAGTTCTATAAAATCAGGACTGTTAGACACAGTCACGTAGTTATTAATAATTCAGTTATTAGTAATCTCAGGTATCAGTTACTCAGTATTAGAAATCAATACTCAACTTCTGTAAAAGCTCAGATACGTATACACGTATATGCACAGTATTGCATACTCAGTATTTACAGTAGTTTAGTTATCCATGTACTCTTATATTCAATTACTCTATATCATTTAGTCAGTTATTGTTCATGCATATAAACCCCTGTATTCGGACTTACCTCATGTAGCATACCAATATATTCCATGTACTACGTTTCACATTTTTAATTTTAGTCTCAGTATAGAACTTAGTTCAGTGCTATAAAATTAGGACTGTCAGACACAGACACGTAGTTATCAATAATTCAGTTATCAGTAATCTCAGGTATCAGTTACTCAGTATTAGAAATTAGTACTCAGCTTCTGTAAAAGCTTAGATATATATACACATATATGCACAGTATTGCATATTTAGTATTTACAGTAGTTCAGTTATCCATGTACTATCATATTCAGTTACTCTATATTATTTAGTCAGTTATTGAAATGCAAATAAACCCCTACATTCAGACTTACCTCATCTAGCATACCAGTATATTCCATATACTGACGTATACTCTTTCTTTACGCTATGATGTCTCATATCATAGGTTTGGAAGCTCAAATTCCTGACCACGCTTAGCCAAATTCAGTCAGTAATATCATATTACAGTAGTGAGTCCTCATCTATCGAGGATATACTTTTATTTTAGTTTTACAGTAGACTCAGTATTTTTAGTAGTCGGATTTAGTTGGGGGATTGTCCCATCAACTCCACTTTCAGATTGTTCAGTTAGAGGCTTTTCATACTAGACTAGTTCAGACAGTATTCAGATCTCAGATGTTTTATCAGATGTTATTATTTACCAGTATTTCTGATTGTGAACCTTATGGCATTTCAACCTATTTTCCACATTATTTCAGTATTATTATTCAGTGCTCACAGTAGGTACCAACTCATAGGTTAGCTTGTGGTCCCTTGGGATCATAAGCACCGTGTTCCATCCAGGGTGCAGACTCGGTGCATTACATAAAGTCTCACACCCAGCAAAAGTCACAACATAAGATCGATGCACCCGATCCACCACTAAAGAATTATCTACCGGGGTAGATACATGAATAGGCATGGCAAGAGGCTCACTAATAGAATCAAACCTAAAGAAAAATACACATACACATAGGAGAAAGTTGATTCGGGATCAAATAATACAGATGCAGGTCTAAAACAAATAGGGATGATACCTATAATCACAATATCAGAAGCATCTACCTCAGGTCTGGCTGGTATAGCATAATACTGACCATGACCACCAGCTGCCTAGGTATCCCTACGACCACCAACTGCCTGAGTGGCCCCACGACCACCCTAGGAGCTCTATTATGTCTGCCCCTCACACCTCTAGTAGCATTCATACCCCTCACAGATGAAATAGGAGTAGCTCAAATCACCCGACGAGGATAGTCTCGGGCCACATGGCCGTTCTCATCACACACAAAGTAACCTCTATGACCAGTCTCAATAAGAAAAGGTACAAATAGGCCTAAATAGCCACCCTGAACTGCTGAACTAGAAGGTACACCACCTGAACTCTGTAAAGCCGCCTGCACTAGCCTACCATGGTATCCATGGGAACCTCTAAAATCTCTGAGTCAAGAGGTCTGACTCCTGAACTCACCAAAATACCGCTCCTTCTTGGTGCCTCCCTGAGATCACTAAGAGTACCATCTGTCATCTTAGCATGATTTATAATGCTCTAAAAAAAAGCCCCAAACACAACCATCTGAGATGTAGCCAACTGAAAGGAGACATCCAAACCCTTCACAAACTTTTGAATCTTCTCAAACTCGGTAGAAATGCTATCATAGGAATATTTGGATAGGGAATGGAACCGTGCCTCATACTCAACAACTATCATGGAGCCTGCTCCAAATGATCAAACTCATCCCACATACGATCTCTCAAACTAAAAGGCACAAATATCTCTAGGAAAGCTCAGCGAACTGATCCCAAATCATATATAGAAAATCACAAGGTCTACAATTGACAAGCGACCTACACCAATCTCTCATCTAATAGGATATATAAGCAACTCTATAGGACTCAAGCGAACCTAAATTGTTCAAATTTTCTCAGTAATTAATTAGAAACTCGTAGCCATCCTCTCCTACTACACCACCAAATTTGGGAGGACTCAATCGAGTAAACCTCTCGAACCTCTTTTGATCCTTAAAAGATATCACTACACTAACTATGAGAGGAGGCATAGTAAATTTGGCAGGCTTTGATCCCATTTGGGGAGGTAACATAGATGATGACTGGACTCCTGATCTTAGGACCCCATAGTCAGGTTGTCGGCATTGAAGGTGGAATAAAACTTGAGGTTTGAGGAGTACCTAAACCAGAAGCAGGTGGAACAGGAAGATCCACACTCTGAACTAGAGGAACACCCATCATAACCAAAGGAAAACCCTTTAAATGGGTCAGCAAATGTACCAAAAATCCCTCCAACACTGGGGAAGACGAACCCTGAAAAACTAGAGCAGGACCCAAACCTCCAACCTGCTCAGCACGAGGCTCAAAGAAGAGTCCCCTAGCAATCCTCCTAGATGGGGCTACACCACGAGGCTGTCCTCTTACTCGAGTCCATCCATGACTCAAGGCTCACTCTCTGGGTGAAGGCTCTGCATCACTACTCTTGTAGGACCTATTCAACACCATGAGTGCAAAAAGAGTAAAACATTACTCAAAACATAAGATATGAAAAAACTTTGCATGGTAAGGAATAAAAATAAGAAAAGTTTCCTAAAGACATCTTATAGCCTCTCGAAGACAGATACAAATGTCTACATACCAATTCACAAGACTCTATTAGACATCCCGTTCTTACATAGTTGAGACCAATGAAACCTGGTTGCTCTGATATCAATTTCTGACAACCCAAAAATGAGGGTCATGATGGCACTTATCGCGGCGTACCTTGACAAGTAAGACTATTACCCAAATTGACACAAAAAGAGGAAAAGACAAAAAGATCCCAAGGTAAGGCTTCTGGAATAAAGATGAACCATGTAGTAATCATAATAATATGAAAAGAGCTTATCCAAAATATCAATCATACCTAAAACCAGCTGTCAATAGTGTAAGAACTACTAATACAATCCAAGAGCCAAATACATTGAAAAAATAAACATAAAGGAATTATCTGTCTCTGAATACTAACCTCTACCTTGGAAGCTCCAACAATCGCTCGAATCAAGCAAGTTGAAGCGCACTCGAGCTAGGACCAACACCGAAAGGGCACAGTAGGCATGAGTACAGTCCACTTATACTTAGTAGGTATCATAAGCCGACGAAGAAAATTAGTAAATAAAGAATACAAAATATAAACTAACGGTACATCACCTGTAATAAAAAAAATATCCCACAATAGTAGCCCACACCGCTGGCACTAACAGTTCTAATATATAACATATATTACAACAACACACCAAGATATAAAATACAAGTATACATTATGTCACGTATAAATAGAACAAAGGAGAACGTGTAGATACAAGATCATCAAATACAAGTAAAGAAAGGTAAGATATACATGATGACAAATCAATATGGCAATACAACACAGGATAAACACAATAAATTTAGTTCAATGTATATTATGATGATGATGATGATGCACGAGGTCATTGCACAACCTCTGGGATCCTCGTACAATCCCCGTATATACCTATGAAGATAAAGCTTTTCGACGTAGGACCCATGAGGAGGACATCAACCCGTATACAATCCTTATATCTCATATCTCCTTTCCGGCATATCCCTCGGAAAGGTTTTTATAAGGTGTTAAAATATATCCTCCCCGATACATCCATCGGAAAGGGTTTTAAAAAGGTGTTGTCAGTGTTTCTCAAATATTGCCACGGTGATACCAATGTTTCATGAATGAGTATGATATGAGGATGTAATGCTCATAATCAATCACAATGATTATTTTCACAATCAACCATAAGATATATTTCCACAACCACGTGATCCAATATCCACTCATTATTTCAGTTTCATCCATGAATTTGTGATTTCAAACATGAAATTTTAAATTTACAATCTAAATTAAAGAGGTTAAACTGATAAAAATCTATAAAATTAGGGCAGATCTCAAATAGGATCCCAAAATCAGTTATTTGTGCACTTGCACCATTTATTCGTAGATCATACATGTTATTGTCAAAAAGAGCAGAAGAAAGAAACTCCAGCTTCTAATTTTTCATGTAAATAAAAACTCAATTATTTGAAAAATTTTGCAAGAATAGACTATACCCTTTCTATTTGGACTTATTATGAGATCTTTAGGCCTTTATAATTCTTTGTATTTGAGCCTATTATTTATTTATTTTTATTTTTATTTTTTGAAAAATTTGATTTGTAGTTGAAGATATTTGTTTTTTAAGTTTATGGATTTACGAGATATCTTTATTTTTACACATAATAAATCTGAAAAGTCCATAATCATATGAATTTTTACTGAATTCAGCATATTTTTAACCGAATAAATATTAAGAAGTAATATAATTAAATTAATTATTAAGTCCAAGAAATGTGGATTTAATTAAATTCAAATTTTTATTGGGTTAGTCCATTAGTTTGGGGTATAAACGATGAGCTCATTTTGCCAATCAAGATGTCATGTTATTCTAGAGGCACAATTTGACACAACGTGTCAAATGACGTGTCACATCAAGTCAAAGGAGTCAATAGAATCATGTCATATGTCAAAATGATGCAGCATGCTTAACCAGATCAAAGGCCAATAAAAATATGACGCATGTACAAGTTGACATATTTCAATCAATCAAATATGGTTATTTTACTTAAATTTGATTGATCAGAAAGGGTTTGTACTCACCATGACTCTTTCTTTCCACAACTATAAATAGGGGTCCAATAATTTAGAAAAACAAAGAATAATTCTGACAAGAAGCAAGAGAGAGCTCGTGAATCAAACACAATAGATTTTTCTACAAGCTACAAATCAAGTATTTAAGTTCATATACAACTCAAGATCAAGAGGAATATTCAAGATCAAGCTCAAAGGCTCTTGAATTCAATTTCACAAGTCAAGATCAAATCCATTAAATTCACAAATTGAGCACTTGAATTTATATTTGAAAAAGTGAATCAGAGGTTCATAGATCATAACACCCACATATTGAACTCAATAAAATAATTGTTGCAATATTTTTGTCTTAATTATTATTATTTTTCAACTCAAATTTAATTGTCTACAAATTCTAACACATCCAGTAGGACCAAATCTTCCCTTCATATCTTCTCTCACAAATTAGATCTGTAAATTTGGATCCAGAAAATTACAAAGATGACAGAGTACTTCAAGACTTCTCTTTGAGTTTCATCAAGTCTACACGTCGACAAGCCTTGAAGCAAGGGGTGTTTGTAAATATAGAAATTTTGTGGAAATCTATAAAATGCATCCGAATTTTGTCAGATTACCCTAACCCTAGCTTGGAGGCTACTCTACCCTAAATCTTAAATTGTGCCTATTTAAAGGACAAATATCCCTTGAAAAAGGAATCACCAATATCCCACAAAATTATGAAATATTCACAAAGAGATCATCCTAGTTTTGAGAAATATGTTATTAATGATCCCTGAATCATGGAGAGAATCAAGAAACAAAAATCAAGGGAGGAACAGAATTGTACCCATATTCCTTATCAATAAAATATTGTTGTTTCTTCAGATTTTGTTTTTGGTTGAAGTTTATTTTTTATGAAATAAAATTTTTGGCGTCTCTGCCTATTTTTCAAAGAATGTATTAACTTGAATTAGTTTTAAGGGATCTATCATAGTTTTCACTCCAGTTCCAGTGCATTTCTAGAAATAGATGAAGAAATTTCTTATTTAGACATACTTACAGAATATCGAGATGTCTTTTCTTGGAGCTATAAGGAGATGCATGGCTTAGATTTAGAAGTAGTTGTTCATCAATTGGCAATCAAGAATGGTGCTCGTCCTGTTAAGCAGACCCAATGGCGCTTCAGATCAAACTTGGTTTCATTGATTGAAAAAGAGGTTAACAAACTTATTAAAGCCGACTGTAATAATGAAGTTAAGTACCCCACATGGATATTAAACATTGTTATTATGCGAAAAAAGAATGGTTAAATTCAAGTTTGTGTCAACTTCAGGAATCTTAACAACGCATGTCCTAATGATGAGTTTCCAATCCCCATACCTGAATTGATAATTGATGATACTACTGGTTTTAAGGCAATGTCTTTCATGGATGGATTATCCAGATATAACCAAAGTCGAATGGCACTAAAAGATAAAGAGCTAACTATATTTTATACACCTAAAGGTATTTATTGCGATAAGGTGATGCCTTTTGATTTGAAAAATATTGGTTCTATTTACCAAAGGGCTATGCAACACATCTTTGATGACCTACTCTATAATAATGTTGAATGCTATATGGATAACTTAGTGATGAAGTCAATAAAAGGGGACAACCACTTGAAATACTTGACAATAGTATTTGAGTTGCTCTGAATATATCACTTAGGATGAATTCGTTGAAATGTGCCTTTGGAGTTACTTCTGGTAATTTTTTTGGCTTTATTATATGACATCAAAGAATTGAAATTAATAAATCCAAGGTTAATGTAATTTTTTAGATGTATGATCCTCAAAATATTCATGAGTTAAAAAATCATCAAGGAAAGGTAGCATATTTAAGGAGGTTCATCTCAAAACCGACCAAAAAATGAAGAAGGGAGATCCTTTTAAATGGAGCCAAGATTGTAGTAAGGCCTTTGAAAGTATTAAATTTACTTGATGAAACCTCTGGTTCTTTTGTCACCTATTCCTATAAAATCATTGATACTCTATATTGCGGCACAAGAAAGGTCAACTGGAGCATTACTGGTTCAAGAAAATAAAAAAAGGAAAAGAAAACTCTATTTACTATCTAAGCAGAATGATGACACTCAATGAGATGAATTATTATCCAATCAAAAAGTTATGTTTGGCATTGTTCTTCTTAATCCAAAAAATAAAGCACTACTTTTAAGTTCATGCTGTCCATTTTGTGTCTAGAGCAAATACTATTAAGTTTGTAATGTTGAAACTAGTAGAAAGAAAAACGTGCTTCTAAATTCTTTTTGGAGAATTAAAAAGCTTTTTATGTCATAATACACTTCTTCTTTCAATAAAGTTATCTGATAAAAGTGTGAAATAGTGTAAATAAAATATATTATATATTTACCATAATTATCAATACACTATTTAAGAAGAATTCCTATAAATATGGAACTGATTTTAAATTATATAATTAAAAAATAAATTTTGAAAATACAACAAAAAAATATATATTTTAATAAGTTTCTATAACTTGCAATGAAACTGCTATTAATGCAGTTATCTAAAAGTGTTTCTAAAATTTATAATTTTGAATCTACTAATACTATATGGGATAATTTTCTCTTTTTACTATGATTGAGATTCAACAAACTATATGAAAGGATCCATTCATTTATTGACACCTAGAAAATGAGTTTTATTTAAAAATTTTAAAGCTAATAAAGAGAGAATGGATGTATGTCCAACAGACCAACACAAATATTAAATTAAATAAAATCAAAATGCAAAGGAAGTGGATTGTGGGGTCCACATCTATTTAATATAACATCTTGAAAAAAATCTGGAGAATTCATTGAAGCCAAGAACTCTTTGAATACTCAGGCCTCCTTCTTTTTTTCTTCTAACCAAAAACATCATTATATTAAAAAAAATACTGTATGTAGATCAAGTAATAATGTTCAATTTTAGTTAGTGTTGTTGCTGATTCAAAGGAAAGAACTGATATTTGAAGCTGAAAAGAATCAAAAAATATGAGAGGAAATCTCCTTCTATCTAATGCTAAAAAAGATCAAGAATTGGGTGAAAATCTCTTTGGAACTTCTTCTGCTTATTTAATTATCTATGATTTCAGGTATGAATTTTTCTTCATATTTTTATGTTATCCATACAATTAATAAAAAAAATATTATAAATACCTGATAAAGTCAAATTTTCATAGATTTTCTTTGCATGTCAGTTTTAATATCAAAATACAAACTTAGCATTTGTTTGCACTAATTTTGATGCTAAATTAAAAATATATTATACAAAAACTAAGTCCACAATATAATCTTCTTCAAAGATTACATTGAATTCTTTCAAAAATTTATTTGTTTGATCCTTGGCTTTGCAAGAAAGCTTCATATTGCAGATTCAAGTTTTAAGTCAACAAATTGAGTGAAAGTGTTTGGTGAATCTCCATGTAACTGCATACTTGATTTTAAAAAAGTGAATTAACAGTATTAAAAAACTGATTAAAGTCACTGTAGTCATGTTCAAAAATAAATTAGAGGAGAAATCAAACCTCAAACTTAATCCCATGAACTCATATTGTATTTGTTGCATTGAGGTTGATTGTATGCCAAAAGTCACTTTTGTATTCAAAGATATATGGCTCTGTACTAGTACTGCTCTATTTTTGAATGCTATCAGTGATTTCTTTTTCTTTTTTACTCACTTTTTGACTTCATTCTTCCATATTCATTTTTCTTTCCTTTTTTTAATTGGATTCAAAACTCAATTCGCACACCTTATTAAAGGATCAACAGAACTGAATTTGTGCTTGTCTTTACCACAATATCCATTATATATTTCACTTTGATGTTTACTAATTTCAGCTCTCGCTTGATACAAATATTTTCTAGAAATTTCTTCGAAATTCTCATCATTTGCGGCTAAAGTCATAACATCAAAAAATCTTCATTAACCCATTCAAACTATTGTCATAGAAGATTTCACCGATTTCTTCTTTGTAGCGTATTTCCTTAAATTCATTCTCATGCTTAGCATTCTTAGATCATCTTTGCAAAATGCATTTCTCAGGAATATATAAAAAATTCAAGTCAAAGAATAGAAATTTTAGTGCATGACAACATAACTAACCCATAGACTCAAACTTATGACAGCTAAAAATAATTAAACTTCAAGGGAATTAGATTGGACAACTTCAATTTGTCCACTTTCACTATTTAAAATTGTATATCTGGTAGTATTGCCATTAGTT
Organism: Capsicum annuum; assembly: GCF_002878395.1. Taxonomy (NCBI): domain Eukaryota; kingdom Viridiplantae; phylum Streptophyta; class Magnoliopsida; order Solanales; family Solanaceae; genus Capsicum; species Capsicum annuum. Next base: position 154,024,077 of record NC_061119.1, on the reverse strand, counting down.
TCAGCACTGAGTGTTCTTTTGGTTGCTCCTTGAAAAATTCATGTTGGAACCTTGTAAATTTTTCTTGTGTACACAATAGCAGCATGTTTTAACATTTCAAAATCTTCTATGGATAGTTTAGTCTTTCCTCAAGATTATAATCCTCGACTGCTTCAATATCTTGCATTTCATTTGTTCCCTACTCATAATGCTTTACAAACTCAGTTATACTCATTGCCTTATATGATATTTCTGTGAAGACTCTATTTGTGCTCTCATTTATTTGAATTGATTTTATGTCTGTCAAGAAAATAGAACGACTAAATGCAAGACACCACTTTTTTCTCAAATCATATAACTTTTGAACAAGTATTACTCGTACAATTTCAATCACTCATCATTTTTTGTCATACTAACTCAAATTCTGATTTCGAATTGCACCCCCACAAGAGAGTATGTCAAAACTTTGACTTAAAGTAAAGTTGAGGTATATTTTTTTAGAGCATTTCTGTCAATATGCCATTCGCATAGTCGATAACACGTGTCAGAAAAGACTTCTTTAATGGTCACTGATATGGCAGGAGCTTGATCGATAAAAAATATTTTTGATGCTTTTCCCCGCATTGCCTTTAAAAATACTTGAAACAAACAAACAAATGAACCACTGGTTCATTGCATAAGATGCACAACCGAAAAAGATATTTTTCCATTAGTTATTCACACCAACAAATAGAGCATAAATCATGTTGTATCTATTTGTATGATAAGTAGTGTAAAAAATCATCACATCCCAAAATATTCACTGTGTAATTTAGATATACTATCTCTCCAAAACAAATTGCACAACCTATCATCTTCATCAACTTGAAAAGAATAAAAGAAGTTTGAGTCCTCCAATTGCAAATACGTGAAATAATTTATCAAACTTTGAGCATCTCCACTACTAATCATATTTTTTTTTGTGCTTGAACAAAGTTATGAGCATCTTGTTCAATGAATCCTAATTTTCAATTTCACTCGCTTCATTCCAAAGATACTGAACAACTTTTTTTATATGAATACCGACATCAACCATAGAACCAAGAATATTTTTAGTAGCATTTGTGAGCCTACGATCAGAATGTATGAAATATTTCAAATTATGATGAATATGCATATCATGAAATTCACATATTTTTCATATTTTATTTGAAATTATAAATTTTATACGAGTCATACAACCACATCTATATTCTAAGTAAATATGTTAATGAACAACTTGTGGGGTACATGGGACTCTCCCAAGCAAACTTAATAATAAAACACTTGTTGGGTACATAGGACTCCCCCAAGTTAACTTGTTAAATGGGTACATGAGAATCTTTTAACCTCTTAAGATTTGGCTAAGGACAATACTTGCAAGTTATAGTCGGTATGACGATACCATTATTAATAGCCTTGGTTAATAATAAATGGAATAACGGATTGGTTGGTTGGAAATTATTTTAATTAGACAATAATGGCGGGGTGTGATATCTAACTGTGAAGATGGGAGTTTAATGAACGAACACTGAAAAATCATATTTGTTGACATGAGGGGTTGGTCATGGCGACCATATATGATACTATGAGGTCCATAGAAATTCTCTAAGTATATTATACATATGTATCATGGAGAGCGAAGGGTACTGGGGAATCCCCTACTCTTATGGTATCTCTGGTTTATATGGCTACATGAATCAGGGCTCGTTTAGGGGGTTACACTAGATCCATATAGCCCGTGGGTGGTTTTAGGACGATTAAGATACACATACCCAGGTTAATGGTTTTAAATGCATGCTAAACTCGATTTTCTTTACCGACAAGGTTATATATGTATGTATGGTTTGTATGCATATGGTTGGTTTACTTTATTTTACTAGATGGAATTATTTTATCCTTATCCTAAGCTCGTGCTAGAGTTCACCCGCTAACCCATCTTCGGGCGGCTGTATCCCCACGTGATGTAGGAACCAATTATTCTACTCCTTCTGCATAATGATCGGATTTTAAGATTATCTTTTAGATTGAAGTGATGAGCTTCTACCTTTTCGAAAGGATTCATTTCATGTTCATAGATTTTTTACACACTTTGGTTTATTTATGGATATTAGTTTTCTTTTGGTTAGAGGATTTTGTGGAACTACTATGGGTTAGTATAGGCGAGATCGGTAGTGGTGTCAGCCTTGGTATTGGTGCTGATACTGATTGACTGTATTGTTGGTTATTCCATCTTTTTATATTATGTTATGGAACTTGGTTTGGTTATTATTTTGGTTTTGGCTTATGGTTTTGGTTGAATGTGGTCATTGGTTGGATTTGGGATGGTTGGGCTCGTTTGGGTTAGTCTTGGTCATAGACCTATTTCTGAGTATAGATTAGTGCTATTACATGTTATCTTGTTTTATATTTGGAATTCATCCGACTCAGGGCATATGCTGGATGGTTGGGTTGGGTTGGGTATCGGGGGTGGTCTCCGATCTTGGTTGGACTTGAATTTCCCATTACAACAATACCCCTAGTTAGTTCATGTCAAGTTGGTATCAGATCTCTAGGTTTATGTCCTATTAGGAGTCCACAAAGATGTGTCCAGTAGAGTCTCTTTTAAGGGTGTGTAGCGCGTTACACTTATAAGGGAGAGGCTACAAGGCATTTAGAAATGTTTCACTTTCTTGGTATTCTATTCTCAATCTTGGAGTCTAAGTATTGGAATATTCTCTAATTCTGATTTTTTAGCTTTTCAAATCATGCCTTGACGATCTGGAACACAAGAAAACTTTTCTGTCCCATCTGGGGACAAAGTGGAAGCAACACAGGGGATCCATACTCGGTCTAGGGGTCCAGTCCCTGATATTTCTGGATTTTTACTGGTTGCTACTAGCCCTCTTAAGAGTGAGGTAACGAATGAAGAATTTTTTCAATTGATTCATACTATTGCTCAGTTGGTTGCTTCTCAAGTTGAGCGGGATGCATCTGGTGTTTCATCTGCTGAGGCCACAAGGGTTGGCCAATTTATGAAGATGAATACTTCTACTATTATTAGTGTAAAGGTGGAGAATGATCCACAGGGTTTCGTAGATGAAATAGAGAAGATATTCAGGGTGATATAAGCCACTAACATGGAAAGGGTGAATTTTATAGCTTATCAACTCAAGGATATTATGTACCAGTGGTACGGGGAGTGGGATAGGGATAGAGGTGATGTTGAGGAGTTATCCTTATGGGAGACTTTCTTAAATGCTTTTCTTGATCACTTTTTTCCTTAGGAGTTGAGGGAAGTGAAGGCAGAGGAATTTTTCAATCTAAGACAAGAGAAAATATCTATTAAGGAATATGCCTTGAAATTTCATTAGCTATCAAGGTATGCTCCAGAATCGGTGTTTGATATGAGGGTGAAGATGAGAAAGTTTGCTTTTAGAATATCTCAGGATTTGATCCTTGAAAGTAAGACTACGTTGCAGATCAAGAAAATGGATATGTCTAGGTTGGTGGTTCATATGCAACAGGTGGAGGAAGAAAATAGGAAGCAACCTGTATTTTAGGAAAGATAGGGTAAGAAGTATAGGTATTTTAAACAAGGTGGTGGGTAACAACAAGGTAGTCAGGATGAAAGTAAGTGGCTAAAAAGGAAGTGGAGAAGTTTTGGTTCCTTCTCTCCTACTAGTGCTCCTTACCCAAAGCCTTCGAGTGATAGGCGTTTGCAGGCTGATGATAATTTTTTAGCACAGGGTGCCTAATCTCAGGCGAGCGGGGAACCATTAGCTTCTTCATGCCATACTTGTTCGTTTTGTGGTCATTTTTATCAAGGATTTTTTGATGAAGGGAGGGACAAGTGTTTTAAATATAGTCAGCCAGGCCATATGCTCAGAAAGTATTCGGTTGGTAAAGGGGCTTTAGAAGCGGTCAGAGCTTTGGTTGTTTTATCTTCTGCTCCTATACCTAGTGGTGCTGCTTAGGCGTTTGCTCCTACTTCTAGTGCCGACATTGGTCAAAATAGGTTATATGCTCTTGTAACTCGATAGGAGTCTGAGGCATCACTTGATGTCATGATTAGTATGTTATAACTCTTTTCTTGTGACGTGTATTTCTTGCTTGATTTGGGCTTTATTCTCTCTTATGTAACCCCATTTGTGGCTGTGTATTGTGGTTTTAATCCTGAGGTTATTTCAGTTTTTCTATTTCTACCCCAGTAGGTGACTCAGTTATTGCTAAGAGAGTCTATAGTGCGTGTGTGGTATCTATTGGTAAGGCAGACTTTGGTGGATTTGTTTGAACTGGATATGGTGGATTTTGATGTTATTCTAGGGATGGATTGGTTACAGTCTTGTTACACATTTTTATATTATCGAACCTGTAAGGTTGTATTTAGGTTCCCTGGTGAATTAGTTATTGAGTAGGAGGGTGGTTCCCTAGTTCCTAGGGAAAGGTTTAGTTCTTATCTTAGAGCTTAGAGATTAATCTATAAAGTGTGTCTTATCATTTGGTCCGAGTTAAAGATTCTAACTTGGAAGGTCCTTCTTTATATTCAGTTCCAGTGGTAAATGAGTTTCCTGAGGTCATTCTGGATGATCTTCCTGGCGTTCCTCCAGATAGAAAGATTGAGTTTGGTATTGATTTAGTTTTGGACACTCGTCCAATATCTATTCCTCCTTATAGAATGGCTCTGGCTGGGTTGAGGGAACTCAAGGAGCAACTTAAGGATATTCTGGATAAGGGGTTTATTCATCCTAGTGTATCCCCATAGGGTGCACTATTATTATTTGTGCGCAAAAAGGATGGTTCTCTTCGGATGTGCATTGACTATCGGCAATTGAATAAGGTACTGGTTAAGAACAAGTATCCTCATCCAAGGATAGATGACTTGTTTGATCAGTTGCAAGGTGCCAAGTTCTTTTCTAAGATAGATCTTAGGTCTGGGTATCATCATCTTAAGATTAGGGAGGAGGATTTCCCTAAGATGGCTTTTCATACCCGGTATGGACACTTTGAGTTCTTGGTTATGTCATTTGATTTTACTAATTCCTCGATGATATTTATGGATTAATGAATAGGGCTTTCAGGCAATTTCTGGATCTCTTTGTTAGTGTGTTCATTGATGACATTCTAGTTTATTATAAGAGTGAGGTGGATCATGCTAATCACTTTCGTATGGTGTTGCGGAGCTTGAAAGAGCAACAGTTGTATGCCAAGTTCTCCAAGTGTGAGTTTTGATTTAATGCTATAACTTTCTTGGGCCATATTATTTCTAGTAAGGGGATCATGGTGGATCCACTGTGGTGAAAAGGTGGCCGACACCCATGACTCTAACCAACATTCAGAGCTTTTTGGGTTTGGCTGGGTACTATAGGTGGTTTGTGGAAAGTTTCTTGATGATAGCTGCCCCATTGACTAAGTTGACTCAAAAAAAGGTAAAGTTTTCTTTGTCGAATGCGTATGAAGGGAGTTCAAGAAGCTTAAAGATAAGCTAACTTCAGCTATGGTTTTGACATTAAGGTAATGAGGGGTTTGTGGTTTATTGTGATGCATCTCGGGTGGAACTTGGTTGTGTTTTTATGTAACATGGGAAGGTTATAGCCTATGCTTCCATGCAGTTGAAGGTCTATGAGAAGACTTATCCTACTCATGATTTGAAGCTTTTAACGGTGGTTTTTGCTTTGAAAATATGGTGGCATTATTTGTATGGAGTGCACATGGTCATCTTTTCTAATCATAAGAGTCTACGGTATGTGTTCACTCAGAAGGAACTAAATAGCAGGCAAAAAAGATGGTTAAGATTCTTAAGGACTATGATATGAGTCTTCAGTACAACCCAGGTAAAACTAACATTATTTTTGATGCTCTTAGAAGGTTATCCATAAGGAGATTAGCTCATATGGATCAAGAGAAGCGGGAAATGGTGAAGGATATTCACCGCTTGTCTAATATTAGAGTTCGTCTGTTGGACTCCAACGATGGTGATATGATGCTACAAGAAGTGGTTCGGTCGTCTCTTGGTGCAAAGATTAAGGAAAAGTAAGTCTTGGATCCTATCTTGATAAAAATCAAGAGTGATGTTGGTGTACAAAAGGTGATTATCTTTGATATCAGTGGTGATGGTACTTTATGGTACCAAGAGAGGCTGTGTGTTCCTAATGTCAATGGTTTACGATAGAGGGTTTTGGCTGAGGCGCATGAATTACTCTATGTTATTTATCTTGATTAGACGAAAATGTATCATGATCTCAATGAAATGTATTGGTGGAGTTGTATGAAAAGGGATGTGGCTGATTTTGTGGCCAAATGCTTGGTGTGCCAACAAGTCAAAGTTGAGCACATGATGCATGGTTTGTTGTATCAAGAAATTGATTTACCCGAATAGAAATGGGAGGTGAACAATATATATTTTGTTACTGGTCTTCCTCGGTCTCGAAATTAATTTGATTTAATTTAGGTCATCGTGGATAGGATGACCAATTTCGCTCGCTTCTTACCAGTGCGGACTAACTTTTCAGCTGAGGACTATGCGAGGTTGTATCTTTATGATATTGTAAATTTCTATGGGGTACCTATTTTGATTATTTTTTATTGGGGTAACCAATTTTCATCTTACTTCTGGAAGTCTTTTCAGAAGGGATTGGGGACTAAGGTTAGTCGGAGTACTGCTTTTCATCCTTAGAAGATAGGTAAGTATAAAGGACTATTCAGACATTGGAGGATACGTTGCGTGCGTCTGTGATTGATCATGGTGGCAGTTGGGTTAAATATCTACCTTTGGTAGAGTTTTCTTACAATAATAGCTATCATTCTAGTATTAGTATGACCCCTTTTAAGGCATTATATGGTAGGAGGTATAGATCTTCTATTGGGTGGTTCGAGCTTGGTGAGGTGGATATGTTCGATCTGAATTTTGTTTATCAGGCTATTGAAAAGGTAAAGGTGATGCAAGATAGGCTTAAGGCTGACCAAAGTTGCCAAAAGTCCTATGCGAATGTAAGGTGTAAAGACTTAGAATTTAAGGTTGGGGATAAGGTGTCCCTAAAGGTATCTCCCATGAAGGGGTAATGCATTTTGATAAGAAGGGGAAGCTAAGTCCTCGATTTGTTGTCCCTTATGCGATTTTACGGAGGGTTAGTAATGTGGCTGATGAATTAGAGTTTCCTTCTAGTTTGAGTTCTATTCACGTGGTATTTCACTTCTCTATGTTGAGGAAGTGCGTTGGTGATTTTTCTTCAGTTGTTCCTTTAAAGGGATTAGGTATCTCAGATTTTCTATCTTATGAAGAAGTCCTGATTGAGATCTTAGATAGGCAGGTTCATTGGTTATGAACTAAGGATGTGGCCTCGGTTAATATTCTATGATAGAACTACAAGGTGGAAAAGGCTACATGGGAAGTGGAGGAGGACATGAAGTCCAAGTATCCACATATATTTTTTGCTCCTAGGATTCGTGCGGAAGGTATGTTTCTTTCAATATACTTTTGTTTTCAAACTTTGTTAAAGGAAAGATTAATATCTTTGTATCTTTATTTTCTAACTTGGTTAAAGGTTGGATTGACATTTTATACTACAAATGAATCGTGCTTGTGTTTACCCTACTTTGTCTGTCATTCGGGGATGAATGTTCTTAGTGGGGGAGACTATAACACCCTAGGTTTTTGACCCTTAGAGAATTTCCTAGATTTCTAGTTTTTGGAAATGATACGACTAAGGGAAACTAGTCGTATATTAGGGTACGGTTCGTATGGGTTGGTCGTATGCATACCAGTATTGGTTGATGGGTTGGATTGGTTTCTGGAATAGATGCAACTTGGTGGATATGAGTCGTATTGGTGAATATGGGTCGCCTGATTTGGGGCTTTTCCTCCACTTAATGTTACACTTGGTAGTACTTGGATCTAAGTACGAGTGGCTCACCATGAGCCGTAAGCTTGGGTACGAGTTGTACCATGGACTCATATGGTAGATAGTGTTCAATCCTCTTTGATTCCATTCTACCAGGGGTACGGGTTGTATGCTTTGGGTACAACTTAGTTTGGGTAAGTTATACCTTGGACAGTATTGGGTCCAAGGGGGAGGCCTAGGGTACGAAGGGTGGGTACCACTCGTATTGCAGGGTACGACTGGTATGGTTAGTCGTACCCCCTAACGAGAATTTTATGTAGTTAAGAGAAATATGGACATTTCCCCACTTAACCTATTAAGGCCCCACAAATTTTACACATTTGGGAGGTTATTTGCCCTATTATTCTATTCATAAAACTTTAAAAACACTCTCTAATCCTCTCTAATGCTTTTGGGTAAAGGAAGGCTAGGGTTTTACTAAGGTGATCGATTTGGGGCTTGTGTTGGTGATTTCTCTCTGTCATCTACTCAATTTAAGGCATGTACTCCTCCCCTCATTATTAGTTCCAACTAAAGTCATATTTTGTAAACTATTTTCATGGCATAATTGTTATATGGTTTTGGGTTTTCAAATATATATTGGGGGTATTGGATATAATGGCTTGGTTATGGTTTTCCCATATTTTAATTATGTATTTACATGTTTTAATGGTGGTTTGGATACTTGGTTGCATGAGAATGGTCAATTGGTATTTGATTTTGGTTTTGGAAGTACTATGCCCCCAATATGTTTGATAAAATGCCTATAAGAATGCTTTTACTATATTGTTGGACTTTTTAATAGAACTATTGCATGGTATGGTTAACTGAACTTCTAGTGGGGTACAATGGAATCCCCAAAGTAAATATGTTTATTAACTTGTGGGGTACATGGGACTCCCCCAAGCAAATATAAAAATGGAACACTTGTGGGGTATAAGGCACTCCCCCAAGTTAACTTGGTAAATGGGTACACGGGAATCCCTTAACCTCCCAAGTTTTGGCTAAGGACAATAGTTGTAAGTTATAGTCAGTATAACAATACCTCTATTAATAGCCTTGGTTATTAATAAATGGAATAACAGATTGGTTGGTTGGAAATGGTTTTAATAGGGCAATAATGGCGGGGTGTGATAGCTAACTGTGAAGGTGAGAGTTTAATGAACGACCACTAGAAACTCATGTTTTCCGACATGAGGGGTTGGTTATGGAGACCATATATGATATTATAAGGTACATGGGAATCCTCTAAGTACACTGTACATATGTATCATGGAGAGCGAAGGGTACTAGGGAATCCTCTACTCTTATAGTTTCTATAATTTGTGCAGCTACACGCATCGAGGATCGTTCAGGGGGTTACACTAACCCATCTAGCCCGTGGGTGGTTTTAGGATGGTTGAGCTATACATACCTAGGTTAATGGTTTTAAATGCATACTAAAATCGATACTTTTTCCCCGCATGGTTATCTATATATTTATGGTTTATATTTATATGGTTGGTTTACTTGGTTTTACTGGATGTTATTATTTTATCCTTATCCTAAGTTCATGTTAGCGTTCACCTACTTACCTATCTTCGTGCGGCTGTATCCCTATGCGATGCAGGAACCGACCATTCTACTCCTCTTGCATAATGATCGAATTTCGAGATTAGCTTTTGGATTAAAGTGGTGAGCTTCCATCTTTATGAAAGGCTCCATTTCATATTTATGGATATTTTTATACACTTTGGTTTATGTATGGATATTGGTTTTGGATATGGTTGGGGTCATGTCCCAACCGGATATTGATTTTCTTTTGGTTAAGGTTTTTATGGAAATACTATGGGTTGGTATGGGTGGGATCGGTAGTGATGTCAGCCTTGGTATTGGGATTTGTATTGGGGCTGATACCGGTTGACTGTATTATTGGTTATTCCATCCTATTATATTATGTTATGGAACTTGGTTTGGTTATTATTTTGGTTTTGGATTACGGTTTTGGTTGATTATGTCATTGGTTGAATTTGGGATGGTTGTGCTCGTTTGGGTTGGTATCGGTAATAGACCTATCCCTTAGTCTGGATTAGTGCTATTACATGCTATATTTTTATATGTTTGAAATTCGTCCGACTCAAGGCATATGCTGGATGGTTGAGTTGGGTATTAAGGATGGTCTCTGGTCCTGGTTGGACTTGAGATGGCCAATACAACAATGCCCCTGATCGGGTCGTGTCAAAGAATATCCTAATCTAGGACGATGCTGGTATAGTTTTAACCAAGCTATTGACTTGTACTCCAGTGGTCGATAGGTATGCGAATCTGTGTCCACTGATGAGAAATTGATCCATATGTTGAAATAGACTTTAGGCTCTCAACCAATGTCAACTGAACAAGTTGAGCACTCTTCATTGCTTAGGACATCGAGCACTCCATAGTGGTATGCATTGAGGAGGTACCATGGAGATTGACTGTGTATTTCATCATACTCATGGATACTAGGAGTGTGCTAAGACATATTGGGTGGAAGTCAACAAACCTTGAAGGCAGCAAAAATATATAATGTCATTTATACTTCTCTATTGCCTATGATCAAAATTCAAACATATTACAAGCCTTTCTTAAGGCTTGGTGTTCAAAGACAAACATATTGCTGACATCGGTTGGAAAGTTGTCCATATCTCTTTGGGATTTACATTAAATTGAAGGCCTAACCATTGGAAAACTCACTGGTGTTGATGAAAGAATGAGAGATTTAGCCCTTGAACTTAATTCTTATTTGTAGCCTTCTAGCATCTTCAAGAAGGAGAGTCTCATAATTTGAGAGTTACCCTAAGCAAGTGGATAAAGTTTTGGTGAAAAAAAGTCTTGAGATAGGGTCGGCTCCACTAAGAAAGGAGAAAAAGATCTATTCACATGAAGTAAACATATAACTCAACTGGGGTTATTCCTAAAGTTGCAAAGTGGTCAAGTGTAGATGATGTAACATTTTCTAAACTCAGAGTGGGGTATGAACATAAGATTGATAGATATTTGATGGCATTTTTATCATGTTAGTTGTGTACCTTTGTATTTCCTTCTAAGGATGGAGATTTCATTCATCCAGGAACTATTAAAATTGCAGCTATGATGGCATATAAACATCCATTCTTGTTGTTCCTATCTTGTCAAGCATTTATACTTGTTTATACATGATTACCAAATGTTCGCAGCTTGAGCACATCAAAGTATCCATTCCAATTCATTATGTGTATGGTTGGTTTGCTTACTATTTCAAGACACATTTTTCTTCCTAATAGACCATCTACTTCTTTATTGGTAGCATATTATGGAAAAGATACTGCAAGGTATTTTGATGAAGAGCATACCTGAAGAATATTCATAGGGAAGATAACATTGATTGGAATTCTACTATGCTAAACAAGTCGAATCTTTGCTATTTTGTGGAAAATGATAACAAGGAATCTAAGGTAAGTTACTTCATGAGCCTCGGTTTTAACTTTACCCTTTGAGATGTGGAAGCTTATTAATCCTTGAACCATATAGTCCACATCTATTTAGCCGTCAGTTTGGATTTTATAAATACCTTCCTAGCATCTTAGAAAGTGACATTCATAGTGCGCTATTTGATGAAGGCCTTAAATTTTCTCAAATTTATTTGTCGTATGGATCCATGGCAAAGCAATTTTTCCTGTGGCTACACCTAATGTGCGAAAGTACTCCTCCACTGTGTATAAATCTTGGTGGAACAAATATAATGGGAGCTTTTTTGAAGTTAATTCACAATCATTGGTGAATATCATAGACCCTGTTACTAATATTCCTCAAGGACATGGCGAGGAGGTCCCGATTATGGATAAGCCTTCTGTTTTAAAATCTAAAGTAGTCATTTTAAATATAGTCATGGGACCTCTAAATACATAATATCAAGAAGATGAGCCGCTTTCTAGATTCAAAAGGCTTTCAACAATTGACCATCTAAAGATGAGAGCAGTATTATTCATGAAGATCGTTTTTAGAAGAAGATAAGATCTTCTTTAGACAAACCAGGAGATACTAACTTACATGTGGTGGAGATTCTTGATAATAATGATAATTTATTGAGGACTGCGCTAACCATGAAAGAGGTAATAACTTATCTTCCCCATTAAGAATTAATATATCCCTTTCTCCAAAGGGTGAACCATAGGCCTATGATACTTGCAATAATTTGGGTCAACAATTTTCCATCTTTATCGGGGCCACTTGTTTCTGGCAAATCAATGAGTTTATGTTTGATAAATTGATAAATTTTTTTAGAAATGTTAGAACCAAGGAAGGGATAATCTTTTTCTTGTATCTCCTTTAAAGTTAACTTATGATTTAGACATACTTGAAAAGAAGTCGCCTTCATGCTTTGGTTCTTGCTCACTTTTGTGGTGAACTTTATAGGCTACACGTTGACATTTATGGATTCTTTATTATCACTTTTGTGGGCAAAATTTCTCCATATTTTGGGTTCTTACTTATCCTTTCCTTTTCAAGGGTCATGGATAGGTGTTACTTCTTTTTTAGCAGAAGATATTCTCAACTCCATGTCGTGAGCACGAGTAGTCAAATTTTCAATGGATTTTGGCTTGATGCCTTTTAAAATATAAAGAAGATCCCAGTGCTTTTCTTGGATATACGTCTCTATTACAGATGCTTCACTAAGCCAATCTTTGCAATTTAGGCTCGCATTTCTCCATTGATTGATCAAGTCAATAACCAACTCATCCTTTCTTTGGCGAGTATTTGTAAAATCTACCATGCTCCTTATATGCCTAGTGCTATAGAAGCTATTCAGGTTCACATGCTCCAGTTGCTCTCAGTTATCAATGGAATTAGGCTCGAAGTTTGTGTACCAATCAAAGACGTTTCCCTTTAGGGAGCAGACAAATTACTTGAGAGGATAGTCACCGTAGGTTCTATCATTGTTACATGTCTCAACAAAGTATGTGACATGTTGCTTTTGATATCCTTTTCCCTCCAATTATTGAAATTTAGGGGGTTGATAGCCAGCAAAAATATTGAAGCTATCAATCCTAGCTGTATAGGGCTTGGTGTATGACAAGAAATACTTCGTGGCAATGTTGTGTTTATCTCTGAGGGTCCCTTCGATGAAATCTTTTAATTGTTTAATTAGGATCATTCCTTTAGAAAATACTGACATCTCCTCAGTAGGTGGTGACTATTTGTAGTATACTACCAGGACTCGATTTCACAGGTCATGATGACACCTACTATAATCCACCGGTAGGTAAGCAAACCATAGTCTAAATTATCTCATATCGTACTATTTAGAGAAATGGAGAAAGTAGAGAAAATGAACTTAAACTAAAGACTAGTATAGAATGAAACCCTAAGACTAGGTGAAGTTAGTACTAGAGATTCTAATACAATCAGAGTACAAAGGGAAATACAGAATACATATACATATGCAAACCATCTCCAAATTACAAAATAAAGATAAGTTTAATTAATATGTGGTAGAGTAGGAATACTCTGAATGTTAGGAGCTCACCCCAAATCTCTGATCCATAGTTGCTTCGCACAATGCACACATCAATGACGAGAACTCATAATATGAACTATGGGTTGCACAAGTATAGTATGAGTACCAAGTGTTTGGTACTCAGTAGGCATCGGCCGATTGAGCTCTAAAGGTAATGTACGCATAAATCACATGTAAAGCAAGAATATAAACTACAGGAAACTATCCAATAACTAAACATTATAATGCTAATAGAGCCATAAGGATAACTATCCTGTTCTAATAATAACCAAGGACTAACATGTAATACCATATATCACTAGACAATACACAAATAAAGAGTACAAAAAAGATACATAGTAGTAATACAAGGTCAAATGATACATATACAAAATGTATATATAAGGATGTAGAAGGATATACAGTAATACTATATATATATATATATAAGGACTAACTCAAAAGAGCCAACCTATATTTCAAGGAATGTCAACCGAGTAGGACAGTTAATACTAGCATTATCAAAGCCTCTAACCTAATTTTCTAACAATGAGGTAAACTATCAATAGCATAACTCGCCAAAATAGAAAGAAGGAATCAGAAACATACCACTCCATACCCATCCTACCACGAACTAAGATAATAATCAATAATAAAGTAACCGGCTAGTACAGAAAAACAATAAACTAACCAGCTTCCCATATCCTGAAAGGTTCAAGAAAGCACTCAGTAAACAACAACCATAGCCTATACCTATACAACCTCCCATAAGGATGATAGATATACACACCAAACAAACATACTGGTGTTAGGTAATCCATATAAATAAACAAATGCAACATAAAACAGAAATATCATGCCCAATCCAAGTGTCAAAAAGAACTAAGTATATACACCTTCTCTAGTTCAGTAGCTTACAAAGGAAAGACCTACAATGAACATCCTTCTCCAGTACTGTGGTTCACAGACGAAGGGACTCATAGGAGAGTCAGGATATTCATGTACATTGCTTGGTCCTAAATTAAGACTTCCAATAATTATCTTAACCAATATAATCCATCCAGTACCAGAGAGATACAAATATATAATAAGAGCTCAGACTTGAACCAGACAAAAAGAATATAAATCTATAAAGCTATTACACGTGATCAAGTTCGGGATTAAATCAACATAGCAGCATCGAAGGGGTCAAAATCTCCATCATCTGAAGTAAATAATAATGGTAAAGAATGGTTTAATAATGGATCGAAATCAATCTCGACCTAATTTTTGAAACAACTCATTTAGTTACAAAAGCTCATAAATTATCAAATACGGTGGTATGGTTCCCGTTGTAAATGAATCCATTTTAAAAGTGAAAAGTGGGAATAAATCCTTTTATAAAAAGCAGTAGTAAAAGCAAGGATTTGGTTAGAATTGTACCACCGAGTGATCATAAATGCGCCTACAAGTATGCATGCCATAACCAGTATTCAAACAATATAACTATAAACCTCGAAGCATTTGTAAACTAGAATCATGTCCTTTTAAAGGGTAAAATACTAACCTAGAGTCCAACTGATATCGTAACCACGACCCCTGGCCCACAATATATAATTAACATAATAAAGCCTCATAACTCGGGAAACTATGGCTTAAGGTCATAAAATCACTACAAAGCTCTAATTAGAAAAATACCGCCCAAATCACTAAGTCATATGGTAAGGCCTATACTAAAGGATCTGTAATGTCAATCTATGCCTAAACAAGTTCATAAACAAGATAATAGGATTCCAAGGTCATATCAAGTATTCTAGTTAAGGATTGAGTCACATCTCTATCCAAAATTCACCAAATAAGTTAAGTCATGATGTACTTGTCATAATCCCATCCTAAAATTCTTACCTAGCACGTAATCTATATAATACATAATTTTGTAAAGAAAAGTAAACGGAAGCCTACCTCAATGCTGAACCGCAATCTTGAATCATTCATAAATCACTCAGCTTTGCTCTACGATCTTCACACTATTAAAACAATAATCTGCATGTTAAGGAGTAAAATGATAACCATATTGCAATATAAAACTCCAGGCCTAGAATAATTAAAAAAAAGAGCCTACGGGGCCCGATAACAGAATCCCAAAATGGAATCTGTCGTGAGGTCCCTCAAAAAACAAGGAATGTATGCTCAAAATTTTAGCACAAATGGAGTACAAATCGAGGCTCAAATCAGCCCTAAGCGATAATGAAAAAAGAGGAAGAAATAAGAATTAAACGGAGAATTTAGGCCAAAAACTCATAAAGAAATTAATGGAAAATGGTCATTTCATTACTCCCTACTCATCGCTAGATCCAATCAATGATTTCACAAGTTCTTGAAATCCCAGGGCTAATAATGACAGAAAATGGTGATATAATGGTGAGGAAATTGGAAAAGAGAGGATTATATACTGCTAGGGATTACCCATCGCGAATGCGAGTCCTGTTTAGTCCCAATTGCGATGCTTGTCAAAGGAAATATTCACAAATGAAAGAAAAGCATCACGAACTCAAAGGAAAAGAGGCTAGACTTTTGCAAACGCGATAGCAGTAGTCGCGAACACGAAGAAAAAAATGGGTTGGGTCTGGTCGCCCTTCATCGTGAATGCGAGAGAGAAGGCTTGCAAATGCGATTGTCAAACTCTTAACCCTTTGCGAAAGTAGCCTACCCATCCTGAACGTGAAGGGTAAATTACCCCTACACAAGCTTCTTTTTATCTGTTATTCCACTAAGTCCACAAGGGCTTCAATCGGGTGTTCGAGATTAGCTCAAAACCCCATGTGTGCAAACAAACTATGCTACCATACCAAATTTAACATTCCAGATTCAACTAAATCATCAAAACTTTCATCCGGGATTGTTTTGATTAACTGTGGGTTGCACCTAGTTTGTTTTAACTAAATTCTACCCAATAACCAAAAATGAGTCTGAAAATCTCAAGACTTGAACCAAGGTTCTTCCTTGCCTAAAATCAATGTTATGGAGTTGATGACACTTCTGAGTTTCTCATTCAAGGCTTTTTACTAGGAGTTTTGGTTTTAGACTAATTCTATAACAGCAAAAGCTCCAAAATAGTAAAATGAGCCTAAAACTCAAGAAAACTTTTTGATAATTGAACCAACAGTTCCAAAAAGTTATAAGTGACCTATGGCCACTGTAGGAAGCCTCAAAATACTATAAATACATGAAAAATGAGAAAATGACCTAGAGGGTCATTACAATATCCACTACTAAAAGGACTTTTATCCGCAAAAGTCAATGGATAGAAAGAGCTCGAAAGCTCAAAGGGACGAGGTACTAGGTTCGCATGCACTAAGCATGACTTCCCAGATAACCTCTAAGAAAGAAATAATGTTTTCAATGGATTTCACTAAAGATATCCTTTTTTCACCAACTTTCTCTCTTTATTTTCTAAATAGGCCAAACCTCATCCTCCACAACCAACTGACCTTCAATTGAGTTGAACACGACTGAAGCACGTAAACTCAATCCAAACCATACTGATATCACATGAACACAAGCAAAACCAGGCAGAAACTCAACCAAGCTAAAGAATATCTAAGGCATGAATCATACAACCAATATCTAAATCTCAAATCCAATATTTCTTTGTTATTCCAAACCTGTTATCTATTCTAATTTGCACAAAATATCATCTGAATCCTGTCTATACAATCATAACACTGACCTCAAAAAATTGCAGCTGATCTACCAAAAATCCATACTGGCAAGCATAAGAAAAAGACCATAAGGTTCTACTTGGACACACAAATGGAGATGATCAAAGCATGCGATCTCTAGCTAAAGCTACAATTGGTCTGGATGACCCTCAAAACTAACAGTCAAGCGACCAAAGCAAAAAACTCTCAAAACTGAATGATTCTTTCCAGAATATCTCACTAACAATGAATGAAACCATGCTAAGTCTAACTTGAGCATAGTCCTCCTACTGAATAGACAATCCAAAATTTTAAAAAAAAATGAGAATTAAGGTCAAGAGCAGTAAAAACCAATACCATGTGCCAATAGACTACCCTCGAGTATTATCAAGAATGACCCATATGTATTGAAGATAACCAAATAGGTAGGTAAAGAGTGGGCTTAGTCAGCCTATAAATGAATTCTTAACTGAAACAACTCTGGAAATAGACCTGCAACCAAGTCATTCAATAGATAGCTATCATCTCAATACTAAAGATGAACTATTTGATCCCAACTCTCTGAATTGATCCCATCTATAAGTCAGTGTCTATACTCCAAAATCTATCACAACTTTCAAGCCATCATCCCAAAGAGTCAAAACCTATAACTAGCACCAATAAGTCTTTAGTAAGGTCAAATATTCGAATCAATCTCACTACCAGATGTCAAACATATACCTAATGGTTCCCCCAATGGTTAAAACTGAAATTTCGCAGAAAACATCACCACAATGAAGCAAAACCATCGATCGAATACACGAGAAATCAAATTCACATCTGCTGGGAGAGTACAACAAATCAAGGCATAACTAAGAGCATATCAAAGTTGGGAAGAGTACTAACGGTAGCTAAATCTAAGAAACTTAAAAGATATAATATTAGCTTGAATCTGGTCAACCCAATACTCAGTCTACAACTACGAATACCCATAAGTACATATCATTAAGAAAAAGCACTCCCAGAGTCATATTACGCCGAACAAATATTGAGAGGAGAAATTTCTGAATTCACCCATGGAAACCACCTCCAACTCAAATGATCCATGAACTACATCATATGAAGAACAAAATACCTATTTCAACACCAACACTAAGATCAAGACCATTACTATAAAATAAACCCAAAAAACCCAAAAGGTAAGCCTTATACCAATTAATTTCTAAAATGGGCCATAGAAATGAGTTACCAATTCTAGAATCATAATAGAACCATGGAAGACCAAACCTACCTTCACTTTTACAACCCACTCAATAATCGATTTTGCCTCACTAACAAGATCCTACCTCACTAATAGAAAGAAAAACAACCAACCAAGGATCTAGGCCAAACAGATAAAATAGCAAGAAGGGCATCACTAACTAGATAACACTAGTCTAGCCGTCTTTCAAGTGAGTCAATAACAACCAAAATAATAAAAATTACAACAATAGCAAGGTGCAGGAGGCACTAAAAATGAAAAGAAACAAAACCAATACCACTCTAAGGTCATAATAAGGCCAATATGCCAAGGGAAAGAGACTTTAACCAAAATGCTACATTCGAGGAAATCATAATACTGATCCACTTAATACACTACTAAGATAAATTATCTAAGAGGGTAGATACATAAGCATAAAAATCTACACAAAGGTACAACAGCTAACATAGTAACATCAAGGCATAAAATCACTAATGGGTATGAAAATCCCAGCTCAACTCAAATAAAAAATAATAGATAATAAGTCAAATCACACCTATATAAATAGAGTCCAAAGTCATATGGCCTGACGTGCCCAAAAGAGTTCCTAAAAGAGTATGAATTTGAGTGTGTCCAAACCCGAATTGAGCATCTAAATCACCAACTGAGGCATTAAGTGCACTACCTCTAACTGAAGGTGATACAACTCTATGAGGTTGGTCTAGATGAGCTGAATGACTAATAACCAAAGTAGGGGACACTCTCAATACTAGTGATCGTCTCTCTGTAGTCATAACAAACCCCTGAAACTCTAAACTGAAAAGAAACATAAGTTGTTCCTAAATGGATGACCAACTGAACTAGCCAACACCAAGATCAAGACCATTACCAGGCAATGAACCCAACCAAACCAAAAGGCAAGCCTTAGACCGATCAATCGCTAAATTGGCCATAGAAATGAGTTGCCAATGCTAGAATCATAATAGAACCACGCCAAAACCACCTTCACTTTCACAACCCGTTCAATAATCAATCTTGCCTGACTAATAAGATCCTACCTCACTAATAGAAAGAAAGACCAACTAACCAAGGTCTAGGCCAAACAGAAAAGAATCTCATAAAGGGAAACACTAACTAGATGACACTATTCTATCTATTAGGTGAGTCCATAATATCCAAAATAATAACAATTGTAACAATAACATATGGTGCAGAAGGCACTAAAAATGAAAAAAAACATAACCAATACCACTGTAAGGTCATAACAAGTCCAATATGCCAAGGGAAAGTGACTTTAACCAAAATTCTACATCCAAGGAAATCACAATACCAATCCACTTAATATACTACTAAAATAAATTATCCAAGAGAATATCCACGTAAGCATAAGAATCTACACAAAGGCTATAACAACCAATGTAGTAACATCAAGGTATAAAATCACTAATGGGTATGAAAATACCAACTCAACTTAAATAGAAAATAAAAATAATAAGTCAAATAACACCTATAACAATAAATTCCAAAGTTATATGTGTTGACGTTCCCAAAAGAGTATGAATTTGAGCGTGTCCAAACCCGAATAAGCATCTAAATCACCAACTGAGGCACTAATTGCGCTACCTCTAACTAAGAGGGCTACAACTCTATGAGGCTAGTTTGGATAAGCTGAATGACTAGTAATCCGATGTAGGGGACACTCTCTAGACCAGTAATCAGTCTCTCTGTAGTCGGAATAAACCCTTGAAACTCAAAACTAGCAAGAAATATAAGTTATTCCTAATTAGATGACCAACTGATGCCTGGGACACTCTCTAATGAAATGATCATCCTCCCCAAAATCATAACATACCTTAGGAGCTCTAGGTTGGAGAGGAACATATATTCTAATCCTCTCTGAACAATCAATTCATGCCTAGGGTATTCCCTTGACCAATGACCAATCTATCCATAGTCCAAACATGTCTCTGGGACTTTTTGATGTACTGCACTCACTGATCTAGAATGCCCACCATGGTTATAAGATCTATACCAAATCCTTCATAATTTCTCATGAGAACTTTACATGTTATGGCCACCACAACTGATCTGAAAGCCACCTATAGCCTGAGATGCTACCCTTACAAAATTGATGGGTTGCAAGTGATGTTGATCCCTACTGGGAGAATCCTTACTCTCGGAGGAAATGCCAATAACATTGTACTGATGACATGGCCTTTTACTACCACCTCTATACATCTCAATGCATGCCTTTTTTGTGGTCCTTGAGTGATCAACAACATGAGGGAAGGATGACCAACTACTATCAAATGCTCTAATGCCAAGCAGAGTGGAAAGGCCAATTCTCTTTCAAATCCACACACCAACTCATACTTGAAAAGATATAGTATAGGAGTATATGTGTCCCACTCGAGAAATCCACTATCATACTTTGAAATAGATAGAGAACCCTATTGGACACCAATAAACCTTACTCTGGCATGAGAACTATTCGATGTACCAGATATCATCTTTTGTCATGAACTAATTTCTCATATAATGATGGAGCCTACTGTAACCCGTCGGTAGGCAAGCCAACCCCATAGATTGGAACTACTAGTAACGAACTACCAAGAACACGAAGGAAGGAATGTGGAATAGATATAATACAAGACTAATATGCATAAGATAATCCCAAAATTTGGTGGAATCAGTACAAGAGCTTCTACCATTAATAAGGATACAAATGTGGTACTAAATGAATATACATATACAGCCATTTCTGAATACAACATATAGACTAGTCTAGTACATAAGAGGGAGAAAAGCAATACTCCTAATGTCAGAAGCTTACCCTACGTCTTCCTAACCATAGTTGCTCTATATGATGCTCACAACAACAATGATAACCTGTACTCTGATCTACAAGTTGCAAAAGTGTAGTATGAGTACCAAACACATGGTACTCAGTAGGCAACTGCTGACTGAGCTCCAAAGATAAATTGATTATATATAACATATAAATAGAAAGGTAACTACATCCAAATATCTATCATTTTACATAATAAAGCTAATGAGATAAAATAGATAAGCTATCCAATTCATATTGAAAAAACTAACATAATAAGGCTAAGAAGATATTAAAGATGAACCATCCGAGTCTAGCCATACTCAAGAACCCCAACATTATACCATATATCGTTGACCAAAATAAGAGTAAATAGGTAAAATAAGGATGTAGAATAGTATATAAGGCCAAGGAATGAATACACAATCTGAATAAATAAAAGAAGAAAAAGATATACTCTAATACCGTAGTTACTGATATATAGATGTATATATATAAAAACGACGACAACTCATCGTACAACCTAAGTCATCATACTAACATCTTCAGGCCTCATAATAACTATGGATACTATAGCTAATATCATCAGGGTCTCTAATCCATACTTCTAGACATGGACTAACTATCAAACTGAAGAGATAGTAAAGAAAGGAATCATGATATCAAGGTCTAAACCCATAATACCTAACCAATTTGTAATTATGCATATAAATATAACCGCAAAGTAAAAGAAACAAAATTGTACCTCCAATCATAATACCAACCCAATAATCAAACTATTATAGACTAACCATAATAGCAATAACAGCCACAATCCAAGGTAACAATAAAAACACAAGTAATCTGATAATTTGGAAACACAATACCTAATCGACCCTTTTATAAATCCTCATCAGGATAGGCTAAGAAGGTTCAATCATCACTCAGGCAAACAACAATACGAGCCCATACGGATGCAATCCCAATAAGGCTGATAGATACAATCTCCATGCAATATATTGCAAGCAACACTCATACCTATACCTATGAAACCCCCATATGGCTGATAGATATAGGCACACATTGGTGATAGGTAATACATATGCATAAATAAATATGAGGTGAATCTATGATATCTTAATTATCATATCATTATTAATATTATAATTAATATCCGAACTCAAACTGGTAGATGTATATATATATATATAACATCAATATTACAATCAATATCCTCAACATTATCTATATCATCAACATCATTAATCATTGGGCTTGACCCAGAACTCATATTATCAATACCATAATCAATCATCGGGCTTGATTTGAAACTCATATCATTAATGCCATCATTAATCATTGCGCTTGACCTAAAACTCATATCATCAATATCATCATCAATCATTGGGCTTGACCCAAAACTCATATCATCAATGCCAGAGATATATGTGTGTATATATATAAGTGCACGACAAGATTCATGGCTAAAAGAATGTAAATCTATAAATTCATTGCTCAGGGTAAACTTCAAGACTAAATCATCACAGGAGTGTAGAAAAGGCTAGAAAATCTCTTTTGGAGTAAATAGTAGTAGTAAAATCATGGATCAAAATCTACCTCAGCCAAATCTTTAAAAACTATTTTCAATATCAATGCATATAAGTCATCCATTAAGGTGGGACAATTGTCATTATGAAGTAATCGATTTTTAAAGTGAAAAGTTGGCTTAAATCCTTTTTTAGGAAAAATAGTAGTAAAATCATATTGTAGTTATAATCATACTATTTACCATATTTAGTAATCATGAATATACCAAATCTATGCATACCATCATCAGTAATCAAACAACAAAATCTTAAGCATCAATATATTGGTAAACTACCGCCATTTTCTTTAGAAGGATGGAATACTTCCTGAAACCAAACTATTTAGTATCATGAACATGACCTTGGGCCCAAAAATATATCTGGAATAACTACAACATCATAATCATAGCTTGAGGCCCAAATGTATATCTGAAATAATCACATGTTATATTCTTAGCCACGCTCGAAAGTTATATCAAGATTCGCATCTATAAGCTATAACATTAAGAATATCCAAAATCTATATCAATATCTATGTCTATAAGCCACCTCATATTTATAAGGCATCTTATACTTATAAGGCATATTAAACTCATAAGGCATATCGTTTGTATAGGACAAATCATATCTATGAGGCATATCATTTTATATGGGTCGAATTATGTATAAGACATATCACTTAGCATGTCGAAAGGCCATATCGTTAATCAAATCTGAAATCCATATCATGGCTATGAGCCCTTGATCATAATTTAGGAAAACCATCACCATTCACCAAGTCACAGAGTAACCTTATACTAAAGGCTCAATAGTCTCAACTATGTCTAACATCCTTAAATAAGTCTACAAGGCTAACATAAGTCTTGGCCTAAGGTGGGCTGGAGGAACCCACTTCTAATCTTCAAAATCCATAGTTATTTAATTTTTACCCTGGACTAGGCTAAGGAGAGGGTACATAAGTCGTAATGAGCCCAAAGATAGAAATTTCACCTAAGACATGAGCAAATAAGTCAACTCCACCTAAATTATAGTTTCAAGATAACTAAATAGTTCAAATAATTCTAATCATACTAATCATGCTCCCAACATCTACACTACATCTCAAATCTAGCATAATGCCATAATTATACCACGAATTCCATATAAGAAGGCAATGGGTTCATAGGAGTATAGTAAGTATTTCGCCTTACTGATCAAATCTCTCATCTAAACCCCAATCTTTAATAATCAAAACTAAATCATGTTGTACTACTCATAATCAATCTTACAATTCTTATTTATATGCAATATATAAGTTTCGTAAGGGGACTGGAGCAGGCTACCATGAGACAAAAGATCTTCTTTCTAAAGAGATTTGATTCAAAACTCTTATATGTACAAGGTTCAATATTAAAATAATTTCAGAGGTTTTCCCTAACTTTGTCCGTGTCAACAAACAATTCGAAATACCTCGACTTTTTTAGAACAGGTCCGAGTCAAATAGCAATGATTCGAAGCACTTCTTTTTACACTATTTCGGAAACCAAAGGACTCAAACACACCATCTTGTGAAGTAGAGTAGATAGAAGCCTACCTCGATGCCGAACCTCAAATCTTTGAATCATCTACAAAACATCTTTCTTCACTCTACGATCCAAAAAAGATGCTACACTATCACAATCATAATCTATGTGTCATTTGGAGTCAAACAAGACTCATATTTCCATATAATAGGTTAGGTCAAATTTTGGGTCAAGAATGAGCCCACGAGGCCTGTAAATGGAATTCAAAGTTTAACCCATCACGAGGTCCCTTTAAGGATAAGGAATGTGTACTCAAAATTTGAGCACAAACGGGACACAAATTGGGTCTCAAGTCAATCCTCAAAGTTTAAGAATTCAAATCCCTAATTCTAAGAATTTACCATGAATTTGGCTTGAAATCAAAGGGAAAAATCAATGGGAAATCACCAAAAAGGATTTGACAAGATCACATTAGCTTATTTGGATGATTTTCCACTCTTTTACAATCCTTGAGCTCTCAAAATGGTGTTAAAATAGTGGAAAGAGTGCTGGAAAATCAAGCTGAAGAAGGGGATTACATATTGGGTCAGGAGCTGCGATTGCGACTCTAAAGTTGGGATCGTGATCTCCAAGGCATAAAATGCATGTTTCAATCATAATTTACCCATCACGATCATGATCGTACCAGCAACCAAATGCACCAGCAAAGTCAAAAACATGTTTTTGACCCTCGAAACTCATTCAGAACCCTATGAACATAATCCAATAGTGGGATTAAACCACATTTCAGATCTAATAGAATCATCAAAACTTTCATCGGAGATCATTTCAACTAAACATAGGGCCCACACCTATAGTTCCAATTTTTACATAATCCGCCCAATATCCCAAAATGAGTTTGAAAGCCTCGAGACCTAAACCATGGGTTCCCCTAGCCTAAAATCAATATTTCGGAGATGATGGCGCTATCAAAATTCTCATCCAAGGTCATCTACTAAGAATTTTGGTATGAGGCCAAATCCTAAACACCAAAAACTAAAATAGGGAAATGAACCTAAAATCCAAATGAATTGTCTGATCAGCGAACCGATAGTTTTGACAAGTTATAAATAAACTATAGCCTCTGTGGGAAGGCTCAAAATGTAAAAAATATACACAAATTAAGGAAATTATTTGGAGGGTCATTACATCTCTAGATATAATGTATCTATTAAGATACTAAAAATTTCTAATGTCGAATCATAAAAAACTAAGATAGTCCCAAATAATACCAGATCTTGGGTTGGCCCCAAATTCTCTAGCAGATATTGAGAATCCTTAATATCAATCTCGAACTCCATAGCCCGACACTGAGATAAAAATTTAAAACACATGCGAAGGTCTTATCTGCATCTATCGATAACCTCGTGTTATCTATTTGGGAAAGAATGAAACCAAAGAAAGTACTAGAGGTTCATAGAAATACGAACACACGACAGGGAGTCAAGAATAGAATTCCCTAAGAATGCCCTGTAGCCTCCCATATATAGGATGCTAACATCTTTGTAATGATCCACAAGACTCTACTATATACTTAGCTCTTGTACCAGTACATTAGTAAGGCTAGGCTCTGATATCGATTTCAATGACCTAATTTCTTAAGTCATGATGGAACCTACAATAATCTATTGGTAGGTAAGTTAACTCGTACTCCGAAATAACTAGTAATGGACTACCTAGAAAAATGGAGAAAATAGAAAAAATGGACTTAAATAAAAGATTAATAGAGTATAAAACCCTAATACCGGGTGAAATCAGTACTAGAGCTTCTAATACAATCAAGGTACAATGGGAAATACAGAATAAATAGATATGTACAAACCATCTCTAAAATAATAA
The DNA here is from genome assembly GCF_002878395.1 of Capsicum annuum. Classification (NCBI taxonomy): domain Eukaryota; kingdom Viridiplantae; phylum Streptophyta; class Magnoliopsida; order Solanales; family Solanaceae; genus Capsicum; species Capsicum annuum. The sequence goes on along the minus strand of NC_061119.1, from coordinate 153,998,056 downwards.
ATACAAATATGTCTAGTCAATGCGATGAAGATTAGGAATATTTCAAACATCATGATATCACCCTAAATATTCGATCCATAGATGTTCCACACACTGCAACATAATCAACAGGAACTCATACTATGATCTATAGGTTGTAGAAGTGTAGTATGAGTACCAAACGCATGGTACTCAGTAGGCATCGATCTACTAAGCTCCAAAAATAATGTAAGCATAAATCACATGTAAAGCATGAATATAAACTACAAGAAACTATCCAAGAACTAAAACTAATAATTTTAATGGAGCCATAAGTATAACTTTCCTACTCTAACATGTAATACTGTATATCTCTAGTCAATATACAAATAAAGAGTTAAATAAGGATATATAATAGTTACATAAGGCCAAAGGATACATATACAAAATGAATATATAAGGGGTGAGAAGGAAATACAATAATACACTATATATATATATATAACACTCAAAGGTAATACCCTAAAAAAGACAACCTACATCACAAGGCATCCTAACAAAGTAGGAAATCTAACACTAGCACAATCAAATTCTCTAAGATAAGCATCTAACCATGAGGTAAACTATCAGTAGCATAACTCACCAAAATAGAGAGAAAGAGTCAAAAATACACCGATAATTGGATACTAGTCCATAACTATCTTGACATGAACTAATCATAACATCAACAATAAAGTAACTGGCTAGTCCAGATAAATAACAACCTAACCAGCCTCTCTTAAGCTCAAAAGGTTCAGGCAAGCACTCATCAAACAACAACCGTAGCCTATACCTATACAACCCCCCATAAGGCCGATATATATATACATGTCAAACAAATATACTAGTGATAGGCAATACATATGAATGAATGAATGAATGAATGTAAAATAAACTAAAAATACCTTGTCCAATCTAAGTACGATAACATACCAAGTGCATGCATACACCTCCTTCAACTCAGTAGCTCGCAAAAGTAGGACCTACAATGATCATCCTTCTCCGACACTATGGCTCACAAATGAAGGGACATCTATAGATAACTTAAGCTATACATATATACTACCTGATCCCAAATCAGGAAGGGACACCCATAGAGGACTTATGATATCCATATACACTACCTAATCCCAAACCAGGACTTTTGATATTCATCATAACCAATCTACTCCATTTAGTATCAAAGAGATATAAATGTATAATAAGTGCTCGAACTCAAATCAAGACTAAAAGAATATAAATCTACAAATTTATTACCCCAGATCAAGTGTGGGACTAAATCAGCATAGCAGTGTAAAAAGGGTCAAAATCTCCATCGATTAAAGTAAATAGTAGTGGTAAAAGAGTAGTTTAATAATGTACTAAAATCAACCTCTGCCTAATTTCAAAATAGCTCATTTAGTTTCAAAAGCTCATAAATCATTAAATAAGGTAGAACGATTCCCGTTGTAAAAGAATCCATTTTAAAAGTGAAAATTAAGAATAAATCCCTTTTTAAAAATAGTTGAAAAGTAAGGATTTGGTTGGAATCGTACCACTAAGTGATCATAAATGTGCCTAAAAGGTTGCTTGTCGTCACTAGTATCCAAATAATACAACCATAAGCACCTAAGCATCTATAAACTAGAATCATATCCTTTTTGAGGATAGAATACTTACCCAGAGTCCAACTGGTATGTAACCATGCCCTTGAGCCCAATAATACATAATTAACATAACAAATCCTCATAACTTGAGAAACTATGGCTTAAAGGAATAAAATCATTACAAAGCTCTAATGGGGGAAATACAACCCAAATAGGTAATTCATATGGTAAGTCCTATATTAAAAGATCTACAATGTCAATCTATGCATAAAAAAGGACAATAGGGTTATAAGGTCATATCAAGTATTCTAGGGTAAGAATCAGATCACATCTCTATCCCAAATTCCCTAAATAGGTTAAGTCATGATGTACAAATCATAATCTAATTCAAAAATTTCTACCTAGCATGTAATCTGTACAATACACAATCTTGTATAGAAAAGTAGACAGAGGCCTGCCTCGATGAATGTAACACCCCGGAAGTACCTCCTGGATGTCACACGGAGTTTAAGATGCCGAATAGCTTTAACCTAACCCTTGATATCTATTCATCTTAAAACTCGCATGAAAAGTGAACTAACATATATAGAAACTGAAGGTAAACAATTCCATGGCTTAATATAAATCTTTAAATTTGGAAACCTTAAACAAACTCTTTGAACTTAAAATATACACAGTCTGAAAAGCCTTTACTGCTAATAGAGAGACACTAGGATATACCCCAACTAACCCAAACTTAATTGGAAATCAAATACTAAAATACTTGTATTAACAAATAGAAGTCTAATAAGTTGTGTCCTCAAACTATGAGGACTCACCAAAAGTCAGGATGTAGGTGATGATGCTCGTAGTCAATCGTGCTACTGGAAATGAGCACCAGAACCTACATTCTAAGATAATGTAGCACATAAACATATATATGGCTCAGTACCTCTGGAATGTACTGAGTATGTAGGGTGAATGCATAAGTAAAGAAAAATATATATATATAAACTTTCAAATGATGCATGCTAAGCGTAAATGACTTACCTTGGACTTGAACAAAACTAAAAACTACAAAATCATAAAACATGGATAATGAATCATATGAATAAGCTTAGTGAGCCAGAACACTTAGTTTATAAAATCTTTACTTTTATTCTTTCTTATAGGAGATTCTTCTAACCGTCATAAGCTATGTGATCTACCATGGAGTCCAACATCTTACATATATTGGAGAGAGTTGTTCTACCCTTGCCATCAGTATAGAACTTTAACTTAAGTGATCACTACTTTTCATCCATATTGGGAAAAATCTTAACCTACTGTGGCTCGTAGTTTCCAGGAATTTAGGATATGCTCATCTGCATTCCATTCTCAGTGCTAAATATTACTCCTAGATTATATATATATATATATATATATATATGCTCATACTTTAGAAATCCACCTTAAAATAACATAAGGTTTTATGAAATGAAAATCATTTATGCTTCTCTTTACTTTAAATCATAATCAAGATGAAGACTTGTGGATTTCATGTCTTATCTTTAGATCAAGGGATCAAGCTTTCTTGAATTATGGTATATTGCATATGAACGGAACTTTAAAATCATTAAATTTTATTGTAAACTTAATACATCTTCTGAGCTCTTGAAACTCTTACTTTCTTTCATAGTATTTATAAAAAGATAGCAGGCTCAACGTCTATATAAAAATCTTTCATCAGAATCCACATAAAAGTATTGAAACTCAAATCACAATATCAATCTTAAAGCTCAAAACACAAATATATGAAGCTTTTAAACATCTTTCTTTTTGGTCAAACTATCGATCTTTTCATTTCATGCCAAAAAAGTTTGAATTACAAGTTCCTATAGATGCAGACCATCTATTTCTCTCATATTTGCTAATCTAGCTACTGTCTACTAATAAGAAACAATCTAAGTGTATACAAAATATAAGCTTATACTATGTCAACTTCTCCCTTCACCTCCACAGTTAAGGCCATTTATCCAGCTTGCTGAGAGCAGCTGTCCATGAACGTAGAGCTTGTCCTTTGATATGAATATGGATGGAAATTTCCCTGCATAGTTTATCCTGCTTAAAAATTCCTTTTTGAAATCTGATCAGGTTTTTTCTCTCCATATGAGTGCTACTATCATTGCAAATATGCAGCTGATCATAGCACACTGTCCAGATTTACCTTTTGCTTTCCTATTTGCCTAATTCAATTCTTCTTGCCTTCACCTAATTATTCTTTGTAGACCCAACCATGCTAATAGTATTTTCCATAGTACCTTGGTTACAGGGCATTCAAAGTATAAGTGGTTTACTGACTCTGAGCTTGTGTTACAAAAACTGCATTCCAGCGGGACTTGAACACCTATTCTCTGCAATCTATCAACTGTTGCTAATCTTTTCCATACTGCCAGCCATATTGTGAATTTATGTCTCAGGTGTATGGTTGGGTGTGAAGAGATTCACCTCTAGTCCACCTTTTGATAGTTTGGGAGCATAGCTTTATACATCTTCTTGATGGAGAACTTCCCATTTATCACTATTTGTTTCAGCCTGGTTGCCAGGTTTCCTTGCAGAGTAGAAATCTCCATTATGTGTTTTTTGGCCTCTATGACTTTCCTTAGTACCCAAGTACCATTTGAAGGAATAGGGTATGTTTCTGCAGTGTACCCTTTCATATAGTATTCATGTAACCATTTGATCCACAAGCATTCTTTTCTCAGTAACAGCCCATAATAATTTAAGATTGCTGCTTGATTCCATATTTTCATGTTTATTATGTGTTATCCACCTGCTGATTTTGGAGTACAGAGCTTTTCCCAAGAAATCAGATCTTTTTTTGAGCTAGCAATGGATCTAGTCCATACATAAGTTTGACATACCTGTTCGATCAACTTCAAGATTCTCTTAGGCAGTACAAAAATTTGAGCCTACTATGTTTACACACCAAATAGGAATGACTTGATCAACTGTGTTCTACCTACATAGGATAGCAATTTTATGGAGCAACACCTCACTCTATCAGTGATTATTTCAACAATTGGCATGCACTATGCCACAGTTAGCGTTTTGGAGGATAACAGAACTCCTAAGTATTTGAAAGGTATCTCCCTCTTCTGATATCCAAAAGAGCTTAGTATTTCCCTTTTTACTTCAGGTTTGACCCCACTTATGTATATTGAGCTCTTGTCAGTGTTTTCTTGGAGCACTGTAACAATAAAGAATCTGTTAAAAACAGCCTGAAGTAATTGTATGGATGTCCTATCAACCTTGAAAAATAAGAGTAAATCATTTGCAAAGCATATATGCTTCACTCCTAATTTTTTGCATCTGGGATGATATTTGAACTTTGTGCTTTGGTCAATTTCTAATTCTCTTTGAAAGTACTCCATTGCCAAGACAAAAAGGTAAGGAGAAATGGGGTCTCCTTTCCTTATGACTTTTTTACCCTCAAATGGTTTTGTCAATTCTTCAAATAGAACAAGTGAGTATGAGACTGATAAAATACATGCCATTACCCATTGAATGAATTTCCTGGGGAACCCTAAATTAGCCAGCATACTTTCCAAGAAACTCCACTCAATTGAATCATATGCCTTTCTCAAGTCAACCTTCATCACACATCTAAGGGATAATCCTTTCCTTGTGTACCATTTTAAAACTTTATGATTTAAGCATCTTTAGCCTTAAAAATCATAAGATAATGGTATGCTTCAATATATGAGAATTTTCGAGATAAAACTTAGTATAAAATATGTAAATTCAATCTTAAAATCATGTTTTTTGGGCACAAGGATGTAAGATTATCCTTGTTCATAAAACTCTACATACTTGGAATTTCTTAAATTGTGAAGTGGGCTTGAATTTTTGAGACTTGGAAGATGGCTTGGTGAGAAAACTCTAATCTTGATGCTCTTAAAGATAGGAGGAGGAAAGTGTTGTTAATTGACTGGAAGTGGAGGAAAATAACACTCCTTTTTAGGTTATAAGTCATGGGTTGGGAGTTATAAGAGGGAAATAGACCAAAAGGCCCTTTAACTAAACATTACAGAAATTCATCGCCAGTGTATACGAGTGAGTCATACGACTCATATGGTGAAGGTACAAGTTAACTTCATGACTCATAAGCTTGGCAGGATCAAGATAGTATACATGGTCAATATTCGAGTCTAAATCGACAACTAGTAACATCACAATATGACTTGTGGCCCCTACTCATAACTTGGACAGAAACTTAGAGAACCTAGGCCGTTACCCTCATGACTCAACTTAATACGACTCATACCATGTATTGACAACTTCTAGGATAGACTCATATCAATAACAAATGTTAACTATTCCACACTTCCATAGGTATAACTCCAACGTACGACTCATATGTTGTTTATATGACTTAAGGAGATAAGTCATACATTGTACAGTAGCTTTTAGACATGGGGTATTACAATGACGAAAAACAATCTTAAATCATCCACAAAGTGCTTATCTTTGCTCCATAATCCCAAAATAGCATTGAACTATCAAAATAATAATCTATATGATAATAGGAGCAAAATAATATCCATATTGCAATATGAAACTCGGAGATCAAAATTGAGTAAAAAAATGGGCCTATAGGCCTGCTAAAGAAATCTTAAAATTAAATCTATCATGAGGTCCCTTGAAGAACAAGGATATATGCTCAAAATTTAAGCATAAATGGAGTACAAATTAGGGATCAAATTATCCCCGAGAGGTAATGAAAAAATAGGGGAAAATAAGAATTAAATAGAGGATTTAGGCTAAAAAATCACAAAAAAAATCAGTGGAAAATGGTCACTATATCATTCTATACACATCCCTAGATCCAATAAATGATTTCATACTAGTTATTTATCTCCAAGGGGTAATAATGGCAAAAAATAGAGAGAAAATGGTAAAGAAATTAGGAAAGAGGGGATTGTATACTACCAGAGGGTTTTCCATAGTGAATACGGGGCCACCTGGTCGTGATCACAATGCCTATCAAAAGAATTCCTTGCAAATATGAGGAAAGTGTTGCAAACATAAAGGATAAGAGGTCACACTATTGTGAACATGATACTAGTAGTCGTATTTAAAATAAGAAGAATGGGTTGGGTCGGGTCTACCTTTATTGCAAATGTGAGAGAAGAGGCTCAAGAATGCGATGCTTAAAATCACGACCCTTTGTGAAAGCAAACTAATCCTCACAAACGTGAAGCATAAATTACTATTGCACCAGCTGTTGCATAGCAACAAGTTTATCAAGTCCATAAGACTTTGATTGGGTGTTTGATATTCATTTGAAACCCCGTGAATACAAACATAGTATGCTACCATACCAAATTTGACATTTCTAATACAAAGGAACCATCAAAACTTTCATATGAGATTTTTTAAATTAAATTTGAGTGCCACACCTAGTTTCATTTTAAGAAAATTCTACCTAATAGCCTAACATGAGTCCGAAAGCCTCAAAACATGAATCAATGATTCCCCTAGCCAAAAATCAATGTTTCAGAGCTGACGAAATTATTGGATTTCTCGTCTAAGGCTATTTACTAGAATTTTTTATTTGAAATCAATTTCTTAATAATAAAAGCTCCAAAATAGAAAAATGAGCCTAAAACTCAAATAAATTGTTTGATAACTAAATACAGTTTTGACAAGTCATAAATGACATGTGGCCACTATGAGAAGGCTTGAAATGCTGAAAATGCACAAAAATTGAGAAAATAATCTAGAGAGTCAGCACAAATACTCTATCTTATAAACTTTTGGAGCCTTTTTCTAGTGCATGGCTAGAATCCCCGTCTATTAAGCCTTCTATTTTATCCAGCAACCTATCAATTCTAGCATCTTGATTGTGTACAAATTTGGTTAGACCTTCAATTGCCTTTATCAAATTTGTAGGTTGCCCCTCCATAGATGAGGAATCATTTACTATTTCTTGCATAATTATTAAAGATGTCAGAGAGTAGCATGGATTGTCACATAAGTTAATCTTTGAAGTGCTCAACTAACGTGGGGTAAGTGGAGATTATACGCTAGTCGAATGACCATCATTCTTTGCAACAAAATATTTTAAATTAGAGAGCTCAGGTAGAGCTAGAGTCTTCTTGATTCTCTCTACCACACTGCTTCCCTATTTTGAAGTAGTTATAGGGGACCTTGTTCCTTTGGGATTGAAGATAAAAACTAGACTTGACATGAATGACACTTGGTGTGTTTGTTTCCCTATAATACTGGCCTTTCTCCTTGTGATTGCTCCAAAGCTCTCAAAAGTAACACCAAAGATGTTTTCTACCTCGATAGAGAACTTGGAATCAACAGCCTTAGAGGCAGTGGGTTAGGAGTTGGTCTTCTTGGAAGTTATTTTAGTATTCTTAAACTTTGTCATTGGAAAATTTGAGATGAGAGGTAAAGATTATCCCACTGTAGATGATCAAGAAAATAATAATTGAGGAAAATAAAATATCACAATAATGATTTTATTCGTTTCAATTATAAGTGTTACAATCTCTATGAATCCTCTAATTTGCATTTTCAAATATAAATTCAAGATCTTCGAGTTTGGTCATTAATTTAAACTTGATTTGTGAATTTGATGGATTTGATCTTGACTTGTAAATTTGATAAATTTGATCTTGACTTGTGAATTTGGATTCAAGGGCCTTTGAGCTTGATCTTGAATCTTCATCTTGATCTTGGGTTGTATATGAACTTATATGCCTGATTTGTAGCTTGTAGAGAAATCTACTATATTTGATTCACGAGCTCTCTCTTACTTTTTGTTAGAATTATTCCTCTATTTTCAAAAGTATCTCAAAAAGTTTTTTAATTTTTTTTTTGAATATATTATTTTTGTGTCCTAGCGTTTGCCTAGCACACCTCTTTTGAGGTTTTCAATCTAGAAGATTTTTTTGGGTCGTACACAGTTTATACTCTTGCAAGACAAGAGTAAGCATGCACTTTATGCTCGTGCTTTAAGGAGATTCATCTTCCTTCAAGGATAATACTTCTTCAAGAACTTGAGATTGATAGGAACAATTTTCACGTCATCTATACCAAAAACCTTGTAAGCACCATTTGAATATGCCTCTTTTACGACACATGGCCCATCCCACTTTGAGGTGAATTTTCCTTCAGACTTACGAGAAATGATAATGGCCCTCATTACTGTAAGTGCTTGATTTACAACTTGAAAGCACCTCAAAAGAACCCTTTTGTTGAAAGAATAAGATAGATGGGGTTGATAATTTTTAAGATTTTGTTGAGCCTCTGCATCTTTCAAGGTTTTCATCCTAGCAGAATGTTTTTTAATCGTACATAGTCTATACTCTTGTGGGATAAGAGTGAGCATATAATTTATGCTCGTGCTTTAAGGAACTTCATATTCCTTCAAAGATAATACTTCTTCAAGGAACTTGGCATTGACAGGACCAATTTTCACCCCATCTACATTGACAACCTCATAAGTGCTATTTGAATATGCCTCTTGTACGACATATGGCCCATCCTACATCGAGGTGAATTGCCCCTAGACTTACAAAAAGTGGTAATGGGCCTCCTTGATACAAGGACTTGACCTTCAACTTGAAAGCACTCAAGTAAACTCTTTTGTTGAAAGAACAAGATAGATAGTATTGATAACATTCAAGATTTTGTTGAGCCTCTATGCTCTTTTCATTAAGAAATTCTACCTCCACAATATGCAACTTAGAATTTTTTTCTTTGGTTTCCAATCAGTCATCTTATATGCCCACAAAGCTTCTTCCATTTATTCATGCCTAATCTCTTTCGGTCTTAGAGATAACTTTCTTCAACTGATTGCACAAAGTCTTGAATGCTTCGACTAGACCATTGGCAGCAGCATGGTACATAGAAGATTTATATTGCTTAAAATCAAAGAGATCACAAATATTTTTCATCAGCTTAACATCGAAGGACTTACCATTGTCGATTATTATGTAATAAGGGATTCCAAAGCAGTAGATGATATTTACTTGGATGAATTTCACAACACTCTCCTTCTTTACTTCCTTAAGAGCAACAACTTTGGTTCATTTTGAAAAATATTTTGTTGCAGCAAAGATGTATAAGTGTCCACCAGAAGATTTTGGTAGTGGTCCAACAATATCAAATCCCAAGCATCTAATGGACAAGATGCTATAGTTGGGTGCAATACTTTAGGAGGTTGATCTATGAAATTTGTATGAAATTAACAGGCTTTGCATATTTTAGCATAGTGCAAGTAATCTTCCACCATTATTGGCTAATCATACCCCATCCCTTTTATGTGAAAGTGCAGCTTTGGTCTAGACTGGTGGGATCCAAAAACTCCTGAGTGCGCTTCTTCCAAAGCTTAAACTGCTTCTTCCTGTCCAAAGCATCACAAGATTACCCCCTCAAATGATCTTCTGTATAACATGTCCTTGTAGTAAAAGAAGTGAGGTGCACGATGACAGATGTCATTACTTTGCCTTATATACTCTGAAAGTATCTCATAACACAAGTAGTCAATAAATAGTTGTCTCCAATCTTCTTTCACAGCTTCAGACATAGCAACAAAGTTCTCAAGCTTATTTTTTATATATTCATCCTCATCCGATGGTGGTGCTACCCATTCTTAGTAGATGGTAACTCGTGTTTAATTTGGTAGAGTTAGGATCAAAGCTAAAATAGTCAATATATTATCCTGCTTATTTCCCTTTCTTGGCACATGTTGGAGGGTCCCTTTTCCAAGTCATTCTCTTACTTTGAGCATAATTGTGATACAAGCGTAACTCAGGTTTTTTGAATTCATAGTTTTCTAAGAGTTTCTTGATGACCAATTGAGAGTCACCAAAGACTTTCAGTTGTAGTTGCTTCATGCCGATGGTCATTTCAACTCCAAGTATCAATGCTTGATATTTAATAACATTGTTGGAGAAGTGGTTATGTCAGGGCAAAAAAGTATGGGATAACCCCTCCCTGTGGAGTGACAAACACCATGCTAACACCAACTCCAATTTGATGTGTAGTACCATTAAAATACATATTCCATAGGGGGTCAGATTTCAATAACCATTGCATCTTATCAGGAAGTTCATTAGTTAGTTTTCAATCATCAAGTATCAGGTGGTATAGCTAAAAGTCTATTAATGCTTGACTATATATGGTCTTTTGAGGGATATAAATGACCTCTAATTGTTAGAATTGAAGGTACACTTTGCAAATCAGTCACTGAGGTCCATTCACATACTCAACCTTCAAAATTTTATTAAAACTCAATTCTCCATTAACGTACTCAAGATTTTTCTTGAAAAAAAAATTGAGGCTCCGATATTCATCTTCTTCGCGTAAAAACTCGAAATTGATCTATTTGGGGTTTTTCATTCTCCGTTGTTATAGATATTCATAAATCATAACCCCAAATTTGTCATGTCTACACCCAAATTTAATTCTACTCCTTCGCATAGAAGTTCTAGAATAATCGAGAATACTAGCATTCATTTGATTTAGGTTGTTTTACTCTATCTCTTTTATCTAAGTGTAAAAAAAAGATTTTTAAAAGTGAGTCTTACAATAAGAAGTAAAATTAGTGCTTGCCCGATAAAATTGAAGTTCCGTTTGGTGATGAACCATCGAAGAAGCTCAATTTGAACATGCATATTGGAAAAAATCTCAACAAAAAGGTTGTTATTCCTCAAGATAAGATGAATTATAAGGGAAAGAATATGGTTAGTGAACAAGTGTCGGACTCCGATTTTGAGGATGAGATTTCATTACTCAAACCAAAAAATCCAAGTGTGGAGGCATACATATAGATATTGTATTTTGATGTTTAATTATTTGGTTATTACTGTGTGTTTTTCTAAGATTGTTGGTATGAACGGAGTTTAGTTTTTGTATTTAAGTAGTATTTATATAATGTTATGCTACTTTAATATTTGTTTCGCATTTTACATCGTTGAATGAAATTGATATGAATTAAGTTGCATCAGATGATATTAAATTTGATATCAACTACATCAAATTATACATTTTTCGATTATCCAATTAGTAACATTTGACATAAATATTGTATTTTTGATTCTGCAATTAGTAACATTTAGATTCTTTCAAATTATATTCTAAATATATGCATACATATATTACATGTCATACACACATATTCTGACCTTCCTACCTATTTGAAATATTTTTCATATATATTAACATGCACAAGACATATACACAAACATATAGTGATATGCACAATTGAATGTCGTATGTACTTATATATTGTATGTATGTAAGTGTATGTACAGTGATACATAAGATATACACTTAACATACGTCAAACAAACATTCATTTTTTTCATTCCTGGTGGTGGAATAATTGTATGCCGAATGTATGCTATTTTTATATTCAATGTATCACTAGATAAACAATAACATACACATACAAAATGCATGTAACCACATAATTATATGTTCTGTAAATATCATTCTTATATTTTTATTGTATATATGCGACAAAGTAATTGTATGTTTTGTGTATGTGACTGGTGTTTTTACTGTGTTTATATATATTTTGTTAAAACACTATTGCTAGTTTTATTATTTCTTTAAATCGAATAATTAAGGCCCTAATTTTGCATCTCTAAGTAAAAATTTTCTTTTTTTTTTTCAATCCTAGAGCCCTCAAATCAGTCAACCAAATCCAATGGCTTGCTAATGATTTGCAGTATGTGTATTATATTATAAAATTATGCACTCCTAATTGGAAACTGAAATTTCTAAATGCTCACATTCAGTATTCATAATTACAAAAGTTGATATACCAAATTTTTGTTATCTAATTATTATAATCTGTGAATTCTTTGTGTACTTGATGAACATTAATAAAGAAAACACAGAAACAAAGAAGAAGATATAGAGAAGAAGAAGACGAGGGATAAGAGGAGAGATTAGAGAATGTGAATTTGTTTATTTACTTCATTCAATCAGGAAGACAAGGTAAATTATTTATAGAATTGTTTTTATGTTAATCAATTTGGAACAAAACCGTTTCAGAGAAGATTAAGGGATAATTGATATCTGTCATAACTGTAATTCCCCTTTTATGGGTATGTAATATATTTTTCATATATTAAAATTATTTTTTTCTTATTTTTAATCATTAAAAAAATATTTTTTTTCGTTTTATAAATAATTTTTTGCTATAACTTGTAAAGTTGAAAGTATTGCTATAAGTTACAATTTTTTATTGAGAAATGCTATTTTCGTTTTTTCCCCTAGTAAAAAATATTCAATAACTATTGATTTGTATAAGCCATGACAAGTCAAAAAGAAAAAAAAAATAAAATCTTTTGTACACAAGAAAAGAGCTTACCATGCAGAGACTAGACCTCGCCACCGATGAAAATTGTACAATGCATTGTATTCAAATTTTCAACAAATAATATTGATATTTATAGAGGTAGAATAGGCGGTGGTAGTAAGACTACTAAACCAATAAAATTTGGAGAAATATCCTAATCCTAAGAGGATGCAAAAGGAGGTATACTAATCTCTCTCTCTATATATATAATATTAAAAGTGTGAAGACCCTTAGAAAAGTGATTTGAACTTTTTGTCCTTCATTAAAAGTCTCTTCTTTAGACAAAATTGTCATTTTACTATTTTCTTCAAATTATTATTTAATTATACATATAATATTAACTTCTAAAATATATGATATTAGAACTTTAAATATATGATAAGACTTTTTCTTAAATTAGGAGTTCTGAAATATATGGTAAGAAGTAATTTTATTTTATAATTTGTATAGATTTAATTTGCCTAATTTACTATCTATATTTATTTTGTTAATACACATGCTCATATAAAGGTCAAAAAACTACGAAAGTTTCTTGCATAAGTTTCCAAGAATTGTAAACCTATGTTATTCAATTCAACAATTTGTTTTTGTTGTCAATTTTATATTTGGACGTCTATTTCTATTTTGAATATCCATAAGTTTTCGTAGGGCAAAGAAAGAGCAAAGTGCACACAGATCTTATCCACCTCATGGATATAAAGATGTTGTTTCCGAAAGATCCAGGTAAAATTGAGTTTGCATAATTGAATCTTAATATTGTTTATAATGATAGAAAACTTAGAATTCTATGTAAGGAGAGAACAAAGTGCACATAAATCCTACCCTACATCATAGAGATTAAGAGATTGTGTTTATGCAAGATCTCGACTTAGATGAAGTTGAGTTTGAATAAAAAAAATAGTCCGTTTTGTTTGTTTGTTGCATGACTTTGAGAACAAGATATATATAATCACTTTCTTGCAACAAATTTGGTGATTAGCTTTTTCATATGTGAATCTTTTTTTTAGGCGAGGAGATATCGGAAACAACCTCTCTATTCGATAAGATTTGGGTAAGATATTTTTTGTTCTTAATTTTTTTTTTTAATTATGAGAGTGATCTACTAATCAATATGTTATTTTTGTGTTTTGATTAGGATTTGCAACTGGATTGATTACCGACAAAATAAAGATATGTGTTCAAAAGCTTCACAGTACTAAGGATTAAGCTAGCATGCAATTAGGAGAAGTTACTCGATTAACGTGCACTCCAAAATATGCTTGTGGTGCTAGTGGATATCCGCAATGGGTACCCTTTGCATTGTGTAACTTATTGGAATAGTTTGAGGTAAATTTTTGCATATTTCTTTATTGTTGTGGAGGTATAACATTTGAAAATTGCAAATCAGGTGTGTAATTTCAATTATAATTTTTATTTTATTCTTTAGTCACAATCAATATTATTTTGTTTTCATCACATTAATCTCTTTTCATCTTTATATGAACAATGATATAGGTAAAAAAATTATTAATTTTGTTCTTTATTTTTTTTTATATAAAAATATATCTTGGACCAACAAAAATGATAAAATCATTTTTTCTTATTTTATCCTAATTTTTAAAAATTTAAAATCCATTAAAATTTGATTATTAAACTTTACTTTATATGAAATATGTACCTTAAATTAAAAAAAATAGTATTGAACAATATTTTTTAATATTTATTTTAATGTAAATAAATATTTCTCTTCTTTTGCTCTAGAATTTGTAATCTTTTTCTATTAAAATTTCACTTCATTAGAAATCTTGATTTTCATACTATAATCCTTTACATTATTGTTAATTTGTTATAAGTAGTTGTTTTATGTTATTATGCTCATATTAATGTATTTTATTATTTTCTTCATATTTAAAATTTTTAACATAAGCAAATAGTTGCATTAAATCTTAAATAATCAAAGGTTGCACGTGTGAGGCACAAACTAATCAACTAAAGTTGATTTTAAGAAGATTTGAAAAATCTAGAAATAAATATGAACGTGTTAGAATAAGAAAAATATACTACTAAGAACTATCAAATTTTTAAAAGTTTTAAATAAGTAATCAAAGATTTTCTAAAGATTTAACTTTAAAAATAAAAAAAAATTAAATATAGAAAAAAATAAAATAAATAATCGTACTAGAAATGTGAATCAAATCGATGTGTCTCTCTTAGTCTCTAATAGCAAGGAAAAGCGGCACTACATAACAAATGTAAAAGTGACGATCTATTAACCACTTGAAACTTCTGGTGGTAAAATATATACATGCTTACAATAAAATATATGTTACGTCTATGTTATTATATTAAATTGTGAAGATTTTTTAAGAAGTGATTTGAAATTTTTGCACTTCATTAAATATCTTTGGAATAGATAAAATCGTCTAATTTCAAATAATAAAAAATTACACGTCCGAGACACGTGCGATTATTATATAATATTAAAAGTGTGAAGGGCCTTAGAAATGTTATTTGAACTTTTTTTTCCTTCATTAAAAATCTTTGCTTTAGACAAAATCATCTTTTCACTATTTTTTCTAATATTTAAGCGTTGAAAATTAATTAAATATTATATGATAAAACCTTTTCTGATTAGAAGTCATCATAATTAATGAAACAAATATTTTTTCATTAGTTTAAGAATTTCAAATCAACTAAATTTGATTTTAAAAAGATTTAAAAAAATCTAGAAATAAATATAAAGACATTAGAATAAAAATAATTAAGAAATATCAAATTTTTAAAAGTTATAAGTATGTAATAAGAATGTAATAAATGGTTTTGTAAAAATTTGAATTTAAAATAAGAAAAAAATTTAACTATAGAAAAAAAAATATTTATACCATAAATATGGTTCAAATTGATGCGTTTCTCTTAGCCTCTGACAACAAGAGGAAAAGATATTGCATGACAAACGCAAAAGTGATAATGTATCAACTACTTGAAACTGTTGATGGTAAAATATATATGTGATTACACTAAAATATATATTTATATTTACATTATTATATTAAAGTGTGGAGAATCTTTGAAAAGTAATTTAAACTTTTATATTTCATTAAAAATTTTCATAATAAATAAAATTATTTAATTTACGTTAAACATGCGAGACAAGTATGGTTAAACTAGTACCAAGAAACAAGGGTCACTTTGTGGATAGAATTTTAGTGGGGAAAGGGAATGAAATTTATAGGACCAATGTATTGCTAAAATTGGAAACTAAAAAAAAATGGCATAATTCCATCCCAAAAGGGAGGAGAGCAACATTAAATGCTGACAAGGAAAAAGGTCAACTTCAGCCTTTTTTGTAATTTTGTTATTATTCACGTGAACCCATAAAAATATATATGTATATATGATAAATGTAAAAAAATATTTTATTCAAGTTAAATGTGTTTTCTCATTGGATACTCATGATAATTTTTATATATAAAAAAAAATTCAAGTTAATACTTCAAGCCTAGTCTTAAAATATAAAAATCTAGATAAGTCTTGAAGCTAAGGCATTTGTACTAATATGAACTAGTATACATATCCGTGCAATGCGCGGATAATATTAACGAATTATTTTTCATATCTGAATATTTCTTTTGAGTATGTTAAATCATATTACATTAAAGAAAAGTTCAACCATCAGATTATTTCTCAATAAAATGCGGAAAAAAAATAATCTACCACACCCACCTTCCACCCCTACCCTACCAATTTCAATATCAAATGATCCACCTCTTTGTACGCTTGGAGGGCTAACTCCGATTAGAAATATAAAAATTTTACCCCTCCCCCACGTTTCCACCTCTATCCACCCCAATTCCCATATCTCTATCAAATCTATATGAAAAAAATAATCATTTAATTATATGTGTGAGTGTGTGTTTCATATTTTTTTTTATATATTATTCACAATTTAAAGATAATAGATTTCTAATATTCCCACTCATTCCACCTCTAACAAAATTTGTATGAATAAAAACAATCATGTAATTCAAAAAAGTTTTTATATTTCATGTTTTTCTTTGTTTTATTGTTTACAATCTAAAGATTTTTCATTATAAAAAACAATGTAGATTTTTATTCTACTGTATAATTTATAATTAGTAACATATATGATATTATCTAATTGCTTCATTATATTCTAAAAATTAGTTCAACACCCCCGCTCCCCAGTCCCCTCCCCCTCCCCCTTCCACCACTAATCCTTAGTGTGCATTTTTTCCTGTTATATTTTAATTACTTTAGTTTTCTGTAATTTGATTTTAGATTAAATTATTTGTTTTGTGTTGCACGCATAAGCAGTTGAGTGTTCCTCACTTTTGTCTCAAAATGTAGAAAATAGAATAGATAAGTTTTGTTATGCATCACAAAATAAATGATATGTAGACTAGAATAACACTCTAAACTAATTTAGTTTATTAGAAGTGATTATAATTTAAAATTCAAGTTAAACAATTTCAAAACTATCGAAATATAATCTTATCTCATATTCTATTATTCATCTTTATGCTCTTAATTTTTTTTCTTTATATTATGAAACTAAGTGACATCCAAAATCGCTAAAAAGTTTTATATATAAATATAAATTTGCAAGTAAAATTAAAAGAGAATAGATAAATTAAAATATCAAAATGTCTATAAATTTGTTTTATAATCCTCCTAAAAAAGTAATTATTTGAATATGATATTAATATAGAAATCAGACAATTATGAATTGCATATACTTGAATTAAATATAGAAAACTATGAAATAAAACAACATTAAAAAGAAGAACAATAATATCAAACACATTTTAAAAAATTCACGAAATTTATTATTATAAAATAAATATTTCTATTTTTTTTTTTTTGGTAACTAACTTTTCCATTAATCACCAATGTAATCTTTACAAAGCTCTAAGTAGCTTGCTTTGACTCAGTAGCACTACTAGTCAACCCTCAAACTTAACAGAAAATAATAACTCAGAGCTAAACTACCAGGAAGAGAACCTGAAATTCTAATACACGTAGTTATGTACTATTTTCTGCAGTCTTGGTGGGGCTCTTACACAAGCAATAAAAAGGGTCTCCTTAGCTATAACCTCTCATGATCTTCCTCTATTTTCGAAAATATGTTGGTTCCTCTCTATCCACAAAGAATGCGTAAGTTCTGAGTATAAAGATTTATGCCTGCATTGTCTTCCCCTTAGCTTGAATTATCGTCTAATTTAGATGTTGTTTCAAGGTACAAGGCTTGTATGGATCCCTATGCATCCACCGTAGGATTCTTGTCCACAAAGCCCTTGCAAATGGGCAAAGTACAAATAGATGTTTGCGACTTTCATCTTGCATTTGACATAAACAACACTTGGGTTCTACCTATATTCCCCACTTCAGTAATCTCTCCTTTGTGAGCATCTTACCATGCATCTGTAACCAAGTAATAAAGATAGATTTCGTCCTGGCCGCATTCTAATATATGATAACGCTCAAACTACATCTCTCTTATGAGAATGTAAGCGATCGTTGTCAATATATAACCCAACTAGGTTGGGGTCGAATCCCATAGGAAATAAGGCATGAATTTGGGTTATCCGCGGGTTAATCAACTGATAGTTACCAGTTTCCTATGAATGGGGTTTTTTGGAAGTGTAACAAATAATTACTTCTCAGTTCAATGCTTGAAATCAATATGATAAGGAAAATCAGAGTTATGTCCACTATGGGTATTGGGATTTGACAGACGCTAGTAACGGTTCAAGATTCTTGTGGTAGGTAGGAACAATAGACTATCCTTATTGAAGTTATGTATAAATGTTTCTCAACCTATTTAGATATTTAATCACCTAATTCCCTCGAACTTAGGGAATTTATATTTCATAACAGGATGTTATCCCAAGTTAATTAATCTTGTTACAACATTAATTATTAAATGAAAGTTTAATGTTTCCAAGTCCCTGTTGATAATTCACTTCTTACTAGGATTGATTTCTTAAATCAAGCAAATCACCCGTAAGCAAAGTCTATTGTTTGCAACCAATAGTCAGCATGTAAAATAATGGAATTAACAAGAAGTTCCTACCACTGTTAGAATCTTGAACACTTAGTTACGTTACAAACCTAAACCCATAGATCCCACAACTCGGTTTAAGGGAATTTAGCTACTCATAATAAAATAAGTAAGACAACAAGTTGAATTCATACTTAGATAGATGATCTTACAGTAAGATGAATAGCAACAAATGTTTCTCAGATTTGATCCAGTAGAAAATCCTAAAACAATTGTAATAATCTCTCTAAAGAATTAAAGTCAGAAGATAGAGAGAAAAGTGCTCTAAACGTGAGTTCCAAATGTCAAGATGATGAATGAAAACCCTAACATATGCTTTAAATACTTCAGTCTAATTATGGAAACAAAATCATAGATCACAGTATTTTCTTGGACAAGTGACGACGTATGACGGCTTATCAGGAGTCTGGCGGCTTATCAGGAATGTTGTCAACTCCTCTTCAGTTTGATAATATTTGCCTTGGGCTGACAATGAGGCTTGACAGCTTATCAGACATGTGATGACTTATCAGAGATGTCGTCACTTCTTTACTTTAAAATCCATTCCCTGCATAAGCCTGACGACTAGCCTGATAGATTATCACACCTCTGACGGCCTATCACAGATGTAGTCATACATTCCAGTTAGAGGCCACTCTCTTTCTAAGCCTGGTGGTAACTTTGATAGCTTATCACAAGGCTGATGATTTATCAGATAAGTCGTTAGCTATTTTTCCTCCTCTACTTGCTCAAAAATTAACTCTTTTACTCTTATAATTGCTGATTCTTTTGTATCTCGACTTTTCCTGCAATATCAAAGAGAAAAAAATCAAAAATCAACAAAAGTTTCTTAAGACTTTGCAATTATTCTCAGTTAAGAGCCTCAAATGTGTTAGCATCTGCTCATACATCAACACCCTCAACTTAAAACAATTGTTTGTCCTCAAGCAACTAAAACACAACCAAGAGGATATAATGCACATTCAGCAGTCAACCATCCATATTATCTGAGAATATCTTCACCATCTCCAAGTTCAATCAATTTAAAAACAATTGTGTATGTTATTGAAGAACAACAATGTGACACATAGGAATTAAGATATGGCATCAGTTCAGCAATAACAACCATGCATGTACTAAGACTACACTATCCAAACAATTTAGCACTTAGCAATGTAACCAGTGTGCCCTCACTACAAAGAAGTCCCACTTCACTTATATCAGACATCACCTATGTAACCATGGGGACAATCAAAAGACACTCACTTTTAAAATGAGGTTCCAATCAGTTTATGCCGAATACCATAGGCTTGCCCTTATTTTCATTACCAAGATTTCCAGATAGGTCAGCTAGGATCACTATATATCTTCTCTTTGGCTTGTAATGTAGGCTAGGGGCTGGTATGATACTCGATGATTTTTAAAGTGACTAAGCCTCCTTAACACTACACTAGTTTTTGGGGTCTCACTTATTAGCCTTTTTCTATTCTTCTCTTTTCTTGATTACACATATTCAGGATGGGTTTGGTCCTTTCTACAATCACTTCTTTTTTTCAGAACTTTTATTTTTTTGTTCTTTTCCACCGCACCCAGCTTTTTATTTTTTTCTTTTATTCTACCTTTCTTCATACTTATTTTACATCACACACCCCTATGATAGCCACCCTCAACTTAGGCCATTTGCCTAAGTCAAGGTGCACAATATCCAAGGAGGACCAGGGCCAAAATAGGTTCATTATGATATAAATGGGACGGTGATAGGTGTCATAAAAAGAAATAGGCTATTCAGGCTCAAAACAGGGATCAAGGGATATTATTCATATAGGGAAGGTCATTTAGGCTAAAGTGGGCTAACATTAAAATGGCCTATGATCCTTTCCTAACCCCTAGCCTTCAACCTAGGTAAGACTAACCAGGCAAGTTCTGGATTCAACATACAAAGGGAACTAAGTAAAATATCACACGCATATGGCAAACAAGTATATCATAAGTTACTACTCATCCAGTTCATACAATTGTTTAGCAATGTCTATCAAGTCACTAGAACTAATACCATACAAAGATGCATAGTGGTCACAATTAGATGCAAATCACATAGTTAAAAAATTAGACCATTTTGAGTGGTGTTCACAAAATACAAAACCATGTTAACTACCTCAGGTACTTGTATTTCTCCTAGTCAACTATAAAATATTACAACAACAACTCACCCTACACCCTCAACTTAACATCAAAGAAAAATTGAACTAAGAGTTAGGGGATACCTAGAGTAGATCAATCACAGGGATCATGGGTCTCTGGCCCTGCTGCTACATCCTCAACTGCCTTACCTCCATCAGGAGTCTCTTTTCGTTCTGACATATCTGGCTTAGCAGTTGTTGGGGCCCTACTAGTTGAGGTACCTACGGCTCTCGCTCGGATGGCTACTTCCCATTTCTTATTGTCAACTAAGGACTCGATCATCACCTTCTTAGTTTTCTTTTTTTAGCCTTCTTTCTTGCCCTTTTCTCTATTTTTCTTTCTTAGTCTCTATCAAGCCTCTCTCTCTTACCCTTACCTTTCTTCTCGCCTTTCTTCTTTATTTTCTTCACTAGTTCCCCCGTGAGATCAGGCAATGGGATTTTACCTTTAGACTCATCAATAGCCAGATCTGTCGATACCATAAGTTGGTGCTACTATAATACCCTAACATCTGCCTTTACCTTGTCTAGGGTTACTCTAAATTGTGCAAGTTATGAGCCCGACATTTCTCGTACCCATGTATTGAAATAGTTATCTAACTCATCAATCCAACCGGACAAGGCTTGAAAGGGCTCCAGTACGACCTTAATTCTCTTGTCTACTGCAGAGGCAAATTGTTTGGCAAAAAAGTTACAGCTGAGCCTCGGACCATTTGGCTTGTTTTGCCTCTCCTAAAATTCATCAAGTTGAAGGCAAATTCTATGGTAGACACAACAATTGATGGATTTGTTTTATTTCTAGGCACTGATTCTGCTATTGCTGAGGATATTGGTGCTGCAGCTTCAGAATCCTGCACCGCTACATTAGGTGTTGAGCTAGTACCTGTAACTGGCCGATTTGTTTCAACTCCTGCTCATCTGTCAAGTGTCAGCCTCAGCTGATTTTCATCATATTGGATGGGGTTGTGGGTCTTCTTGGCAGGCAGTTCATTGTCTATCCCTGCAACTTTAGGTATATTGGCTGCCTGACATAACCTCGTGATTAGAAAAGGGAAAGGATATGCCGTGTTGGGTATTGACACCTAAATTTTCATCTCCTCAGCAATGATCTCTCCGAAGTTCAAACTGAGTTTATCCACAAGACTTTCGACCAGTATTTCTCTATCATCTTTAATGATGTTATCTCCCTCAGTAGGCACCAAATGGATGCGCACTACACCCCACCAGAACCTTGCCTCTTGAGTCAGAGAGGCCTTGAAAATCCTTTTATTAGGGTTAGTTAGCCATTCAGGTTTCCCTTCAACTATGAGAGTGGATAATCAAGACCATTGATTTGCACGATGCTTTAACCGAGCATAGAATACAGGTGAAGTGGCCTGAGGAGTGAATTCGAGGCCATGAAGAAATCTATTGATTATTATTTCTAGAGATCCACCATCACACCCTGTACTGGAACTTTATGCAACAAAGGTTTATCCACCGATTTCTCTCTTTCTTTGCACATGTTCTCCAGGCGATCCTGATAGTTTGCATAGAACTCGCGAACTAGTGTATGGAAACAGAGTTTACTGGATTCTGATGACGAATGGAATATAATAAGTTCTGAGGATTAAGTAAGAGTACTGAAGTTACTGAGATTTATTGTGATTACTAAGGTTACTGAGCACTGAGATTAATGAGAATACTAAACTACTGAGATTACCGAGTTTTTCTAAGTTACATGACTGACTGATTTCTATAGATCATGGCTTGACTGAGAGTATCGTGAAAATATGACATGGCTCTAGGCACACAGCTATATTTTTTAGGTACAAGTACCCCCAGGACTCGATGGAAGGAAACTGACACACATGACTGACTTGATCATAAGAGTAGAGTCCATAATCCTTAATATCATAAATAAGGAATTTCATACTAAGCATGGTTCTCAACAATCTATTTCATGGAAGGGAATTTCATACAGCATGTATATACTTGCATAGATTTCAATATCATGCTTATTACATATTACAACCACAATCCATAATATCATAACTTGGGGAATTTCATGAAGTACATGGGTATTCTACATCTTGTACATGAGTGAGTTTTGCAAGTAAGCATAGCATAATTCCATAAGACTAGTTCATGAGTAATCCAACAGTGTTCACAAGACACAATATCAACATGGATGACATTGAATCATAGAGGCCTATCATGAATCCTTTACTTAGTCACAATTTAGCTATAATGCAAGATTTCTAGTCTCTTAGGTATTTTATCAAACACCTTACATGCACAACTTAGGCATAGGTGTAAATCATACAATTACTCATCATAAATAATCAAACTTACATGTTTTCAACTCATATGATATCATAGATTTATAATAACACATAAAGATTCTATCTTGGCATCATTCAACACATAA
>NC_061119.1:153967844-153971496 GCF_002878395.1 Capsicum annuum | reverse complement strand
GACGTCATCAAAGTGGTCATCAGAAATGTGATAGCCCGTCAAAAACGTCGTCACCATTTTCCAGCATGACATGCTGGAATAAAATGGGGATAACTCTTTGCTCCGATATCGAATTTAGGAGAAATTGGTATCGTTGGAAATATAATTCAATTATCTATCTGTTTATAAGTCATTAGCTTAAAAATTCCAAGTATAATAAGACATATGGTAGTTAGAAGTTTACTATACCAATATCCTTCTCAAGAATTCAATCGGTAAGGAATATTTTGATTCATCTGATAGCTGGGAGTTATTTGAAGCCTTAATATACATCTAACTTAATCATAAAACTATAAAAGAACCATGATGTACTATGAATGATCTTGGTACATGGCTCTAATATTGGTGTGGATTTTTTAGGGTATTACAATATCTCCCCCTTGGAAACATTTGTCCTCGAATGATGACTGCTTGAGAGGGGAGAAAAGATAAAATGACACATATATAGCATGAATGACTGATCATGATTTCATGGATAACATGACTAAAAACTGAGCATATTGTACTGTACATGCATAACTGATGCATGGGTAGATGATTTATGAATGTAGGACTAAGTGTTTCGGTAAATTAAATTTCTCAAACTGAGAATGCATATCTGATGCTTAACTGATAAGTTGAATCCATGCATATCTGATGCATGATTATATGACTGACATGATACATGAATGCTTGACTAAAAGTACTAATAAGCTGATTACGCATATCTGATGTGTGAATACATGACTAAACTAACTCACGAACATACGACTGAACATACAATGGTAAAAGCACTAAGATTGAACTGAAACATGAGAACATGACTGATTCTACTATGTGACATATGGACTGAACATCATGAACTGAACTGAACCTTTGAATACTTGACTTACAGCTGAGGTCTAACTTAAAGGTCAACTTATGAGTGCCCTCTATTCTAGACTGAATTCATTATGCAAGGAGAAATTTAAAGATCTAAGGCATGAGAGCGTTAAGAGAAAGTGGGGCATCTCCCCCTTATGACGCTATGTCCCTCTAAGAACGCTTACCTTATGAAAATACTGGGTGATGCACAAGGCATCTATGAACTAGATGATAACTAAACTTTGGGAGTCTAAAACTAATGCATGATGCATGAGATGAACTGAATTTGCAACTACTAGGAGGTTCTACCTTGAAATAGTTACATTCTCTGAGATTTTGGATAGCATGAATAGATGCAAGAATAAGAAAACAAGCTATACAATTCTAACTGCTCACTGGCACGACATGAATACTGAAAGAAAGGAAACTGTTCCTAAAATATCTCATAGCCTCCTGCACATAAGTGTGGTGCACAACACACGCATATACAAGACTCTACTAGATACGACTTTCAGACTTCCTAGGACTCTATTGAACCTTAGGCTCTGATACCAAGTTTGTAACACCCTAATTTTCTGAACCGGAATACTACATGGTGCTCATGACCCGAAGGACCAAAAGCTAACCCATGATTGATATCTGTACCTGTGTAGCATAATATACATAAAATACAGAAATATAAATATGAAAGGCCATAAGGTTCGAACTAAATAAACATCTGGTAACAAAATGCTTGAAAAAGGTATAACAATACCAAAACAAGTCATAAATACTGAAAATAATGAGATCTAAATATCTAATCTAACATCTAGTCTGAAAGCCTTTAACTGAACTGAATAAGGAGTTGGAGGAACATGTCTCCAACTAACTCCATCTAGAAACTAAATAGTAAATGTAGCAATAATTATATCATCCTAGAATGAGAAGGACTCACTGCAAACTCTGAACACTGGAATGCTACTGTCGATATGGAGCTCGTGCCTCTGAACCTATGGTGTAACATAAGAGAAAGCACCATAGCATAAATATATCAGTACATCTGAATGTACTAAGTATACGAGTGAGGTAGGGTAAATACAAAGGGTTATATGCATGAATAATGCTAACTAATATGAACGTGAGAATACATACATGTATAAATAACTATAACTTAACTCATGATGATGCTGACTACTAAGTCTGAATGCTGATGACATGACTTTACTGTTACTAAGGTACTGAATAGATTATTGACTATTTTTAATAGTTCAAATTATGAAGAACTTGTTTGAATGACTGTGTCTAACAGTCCTGAAACTGAATACTGGTAACGTGAGCTATGATAATTGATATAAATAATATAACTATAATGATCAAACTAATCGATATAACCGATATTAAGCGACTATATCTGACATTCTAAGTTCTGATGGAACTATCTGAGTTTCTTCTACTTGGAGTAACTAAATCTGAGATCAGTCTTATCTAGTAGGTGATCATGAGTATACTGATAATAAGGATGATTTGACTTAGTCTGAGATTAGTCCTATCTAGCGGGTGATCTTTAAATGTAATAATTCTGATACTAAATAATCATAGTTGAGATCAGTCCGTGCTAATGGGTGATCTTGAAGTCTATTTACAATGATAAGCATTGACTGTATCTAACAGTACTAAATATGTACTACTAAGTTGAGTTGACTATGGCTGAAAGCCCAGATTCTATAATTGAAACTGTGGGATGTGTTCCTCTAATCGACATGCCCCAAGCTAAGCTGATTGGGGTCTAATCTCTGCCCTGACTGGAAGGGAGTCAGTACTGCGCCACCAGTAAAGACATCTACTGTGGAGTCAGTCCTAATCTAACGGATGACTCCTGGGATCAGTCCTATACATATAAATGTGCTAATGGGTGACCCCTGAGTATGTCAGTCCTATCTAATGGGTGACATCTCGTACCTATGGTGGAAATGTAGTTCTAGGACTTAGGGATTGCTTCTAGGGATCTCAGTCCTATTCTAGCGGGTGAGCCCCCATCTCTAGGTTTGCTTGGTGATAAATCCCACTTCCATCTGAAAGACACTGAACTGAATAACTGGGCTGAACAAAATAACTTAACTGAACTGATTTGTTGAACTGATACTAATTAACTAAACTGATACTAGTGGTATTGTTTAGCGAAGCTATAACTGAGTTTATTGGATTTTTATAACGGATGGAATATAATGAGTTCTGAGGACTGATTAAGTGTAATGAAGTTACTAAGATTTACTGTGATTGCTAAGGTTACTAAGCACTAAGATTACTAAGAATACTGAACTATTGAGATTACTGAGTTTTCCTGAGTTACATGACTGACTGATTTCTATAGATCATGGCTTGACTGAGAGTATCATAAAAACATGACATGGCTCTAGGCACACAACTATATTTTTTGGGTATAAGTACCCCCAGAACTCGATAGAAGGAAACTGACATATATGACTTACTTGATCATAATAGTAGAGTCCATAATCCACAATATCATATATAAGGAATTTCATACTAAGCATGGTTCTCAACAATCTATTTCATGGAAGGGAATTTCATACAATATGTATATACTTGCATAGCTTTCAATATCATGCTCATTACATATTACAACCACAATCCATAATATCATAACTTGGGGAATTTCATGAAGTACAAGGGTATTCTACATCTTGTACATGAGTGGGTTTTGCAAGTAAGCATAGCATAATTCCTAAGACTAGTTCATGAGTAATCCAATAGTGTTCACAAGACACATTAT
>NC_061119.1:153962923-153967744 GCF_002878395.1 Capsicum annuum | reverse complement strand
TAAGACTAGTTCATGAGTAATCCAATAGTGTTCACAAGACACATTATCAACATGGATGACATTGAATCATAGAGACCTATCATGAATCCTTCACTTAGTCACAATTTAGCTATAATGCATGATTTCTAGTCTCTTAGGTATTTTATCAAACACCTTACATGCACAACTTAGGCATAGGTGTAAATTATATAATTACTCATCATAAATAATCAAACTTACATATTTTCAACTCATATGATGTCATAGATTTATAATAACACAAAAAGATTCTATCTTGGCATCATTCAACATATAAACATTATCAATAATCCATTCAAAACATGAAAACCATAATATATAGTTTTAGAAAAAAAGGGTTCTTGAACTTCATGGACGAAAGGAGTCCATGAATGGACACGCATACCTTAGACAGGAAACCTTGATGACTTGCTGGAGAGTTCTTGGAGTGGGAAACTTAATTCTTGATTATCTTGGAAAAAGCCCTAATCTTGTGGTTGAGAGTGTAAGAGAGGGTTTTTGAGATGCTTAACTGAAGAAAAATGGAAAAAATTATGCCTCTTTAGGGTTATAAGTCGTGGAAAGTGAAGGAAAT
Organism: Capsicum annuum; assembly: GCF_002878395.1. Taxonomy (NCBI): domain Eukaryota; kingdom Viridiplantae; phylum Streptophyta; class Magnoliopsida; order Solanales; family Solanaceae; genus Capsicum; species Capsicum annuum. Next base: position 153,967,152 of record NC_061119.1, on the reverse strand, counting down.
GATCAAAATACCCTTGTAAAAACGCCCTTGAATTGCTGAAAAAATATACTTGACGCCATCCGTGACAAGCCGTCAGGTCCGTGATAGGCCATCACGAATGGTCATCACAAAAGGGGTCTAAATTCTTTATTTTCTACCCAGGACTGACGACGTCATCAAAAATGTCGTCAGAATGTGACGACGTCATCAAAAAGGTCGTCAGAAACGTGATAGCCCATCAGAAATGTCATCACTGTTTTCCAGCTTAACATGCTGAAATAAAATGGGGATAACTCTTTGCTACGATATCGGATTTAGGCAAAATTGGTATCATTGAAAACATAATTCAATTATCTATACATATATAGGTCATGATCTCAAAAATTCCAAGTATAATGAGAGATATACTCTTTTGAAGTTGACTATACCAATATCCTTCTCAAGAATTCAATCGATAAGGAATGTTTTGTTTCGTCTAATAGATAGGAGTTATTTGATGCCTTAATATACATATAACTTACTCATAAAACTATAAAATAACCATGATGTACTATTCATGAGCTTGGTACATGACTCTAATATTGGTTTGGATTTTTTGGGGTATTACAATATCTCCCCCTTGGAAACATTCATCCTCGAATGATGACTGCTTGAGAGGGGAGAAAAGATAAAATGATGCATATATAGAATGAATGAATGATCATGATTCCATGCCTGACATGACTAAAAACTGAGCATATCATACTGTACATGCATATCTGATGCATGGGTAGCTGATTTATGAATGTAAAACTGAGTGTTCCGATAAACTGAGTTTCTCAAATTGAGAATGGATATCTAATGCTTAACTGATAAGTTGAATCCATGCATATCTGATGCATGATTATATGACTGACATGATACGTGAATGCATGACTAAAAGTATTGATAAGCTGACCATGCATAGCTGGTGCGTGAATACATGACTGAACTAACTCACGAACATGCAACTGAACATACAATGGTAAAGGCACTAAGATTGAACTGAAACATGAGAACATGACTGATTCTGCTACGTAACATATGGACTGAACATCATGAACTGAACTGAACCTCTGAATACTTGACTTAGAGCTGAGGTCTAACTTAAAGGTCAACTTATGAGTACCCACTATTCTACATTGAATTCGTTATGCAAGGAGAAATTGAAAGATCTAAGGCATGAGAGCGTTAAGAGAAAGTGGGGCATCTCCCCCTTGGGACGCTATGTCCCTCTAAGAATTCTTACCTTACGGAGATACTGGGTGATGCACAAGGCATCTACAAACTAGATTATAACTAAACTTTGGGAGTCTGAAACTAATGCATGATTCATAAGATGAACTAAACTTGCAACTTCTAGGAGGTTCTACCTTGAAATAGTTACATTTTCTGAGATTTTAGATAGCATGAATAGATGCAAGGATGAGAAAACAAGCTATACAAATCCGACTGCTCACTGACACGACATAAATACTGAAAGAAGGGAAACTGTTCCTAAAATATCTCATAGCCTCCTGCACATAAGTGTGGTGCACAGCATACGCATGTACAAGTCTCTACTAGATACGGCTTTCAAACTTCCTAGGACTCTATTGAACCTTAGGCTTTGATACCAAGTTTGTAACACCCCAATTTTCTAAACCTGAATGCTACACGGTGCTCATGACTTTGAAGGACCACAAGCTAACCCATGACTGATATTTGTACCTGTATACTGCATAATATACATAAAATGCAAAAACATGAACATGAAAGGCCATAAGGTTCGAACTGAATAAACGTTTGATAATAAAATGTCTAAAAAAGGTATAACAATATCAAAACAAGTCATAAATACTGAAAATAATGAGATCGAAATATCTAATCTAATATTTAGTCTGAAAACCTCTAACTGAACTGAATAAGGAATTGAAGGAACATGTCTCCAACTAACTTCATCTAGCAACTAAATAGTAAATATAGCAATAATCATATCGTCCTCGAATGAGGACTCAGTGCAAACTCTAAATATTGAAATACTACTGCTGATCTGGAGCTAGTGCCTCTGAACCTATGGTGTAACATAAGAGAAAGCACCATAGCACAAATCCATCAGTACGTCTGAATGTACTGAGTATACGAGTGAAGTAAGCTAAATGCAAAGGGCTATATGCATGAACAATGCTAACTAATATGAACGTGAGAATACATACATGCATAAACAATAATAACTGAACTCGTAATGATGTTGACTACTGAGTCTGAATGCTGATGACATAACTTTACTATTAGTGCGGTACTGAATAGATTATTAACTATTCCTGACAGTTTAAATTATGAAGAACAGGTTTGTATGACTGTGTCTAACAGTCCTGAAACTGAATACTGGTAACGTGAGCTACGACAACTGATATAGCTAATATAACTATAATTAGCGGGGGACTAGCTAATCTATTCAGCACCGCACCACCAATAAAGACATCTGTTATGGAGTCAATCCTAATCTAGCGGGGGACTCCTAGGATCAGTCCTATACATATAAATATGCTAACGGGTGACCCCTGAGTATGTCAGTCCTATCTAACGAGTGATATCTCGTACCTACGGTGGCAATGTAGTTCTGGAACTTAGGGATTCCTTCTAGGGATCTCAGTCCTATTCTAGCGGGTGAGGTCCCATCCCTAGGTTTGCTCGGTGTTGAATCCTACTCCCATCTGAAAGACACTGAACTGAATAACTGGGTTGAACTAAATAACTTAACTAAATTGATTTGCTGAACTGATACTGATTAACTGAACTGATACTAGTGGTATTATTTAGCGGAGCTAAAACTGAGTTTACTGGATTCTGATAAGGGATGAAATATAATTAGTTCTGAGGACTGATTAAGAGTACTGAAGTTACTGAGATTTACTGTGATTACTGAGGTTACTGAGCACTGAGATTACTAAGAATACTGAACTACTGAGATTACTAAGTTTTCCTGAGTTACATGACTGACTGATTTCTATAGATCATGGCTTGACTGACAGTATCATGAAAACATGACATGGCTCTAGGCACACATCTATATTTTTTAGATACAAGTTCCCCCAGGACTCGATGGAAGGAAACTGACATTCATGACTGACTTGATCATAAGAGTAGAGTCCATAATCTACAATATCATAAATAAGGAATTTCATACTAAGCATGGTTCTCGACAATCTATTTCATGGAAGGGAATTCCATACAACATGTATATACTTGCATAGCTTTCAATATTATGCTCATTACATATTACAACCACAATCCATAATATCATAACTTGGGGAATTTCATGAAGTACATGGGTATTCTACATCTTGTACATGAGTGGGTTTTGCAAGTAAGCATAGCATAATTCCATAAGACTAGTTCATGAGTAATCCAACAGTGTTCACAAGACACATTATCAACATGGATGACATTGAATCATAGAGGCCTATCATGAATCCTTCACTTAGTCACAATTTAGCTATAATGCATGATTTCTAGTCTCTTAGGTATTTTATCAAATTCCTTACATGAACAACTTAGGCATAGGTGTAAATCATACAATTACTCATCATAAATAATCAAACTTACATGTTTTCAACTCATATGATGTCATAGATTCATAATAATATATAAATATTCTATCTTGGCATCATTCAATACATAAACATGATCAACAATCCATTCATAACATAAAAACCATAAAATATAGTATTTTTAAAAAAAAGGGTTCTTGAACTTCATGGACGAAAGGAGTCCATGAATGAACACATGCATACCTTAGAAAGGAAATCTTGATGATTTGCTGGAGAGTTCTTGGATTAGGAAACTTAATTCTTGATTATCTTGGAAAAAGGCTTGAATCTTTTTTTTGAGAGATGAGTTTGATGGAAATCCTAATCTTGTGGTTGAGAGTGTAAGAGAGGGTTTTTGAGATGCTTAACTGAAGAAAAATGGAAGAAATTATGCCTCTTTAGGGTTATAAGTCATTGAAGGTGAAGGAAATGACCAAAATACCCTTGCAAAAATGCCCTTGAATTGTTGGAAAAATATACTTAACGCCATCCATGACAAGCCGTCAGGTCCGTGATAGGCTGTCACGAATGGTCGTCACAAAAGGGTCCAAATTCTTGATTTTCTTCCCAGGGCTGATGATGTCATCATAAATGTCATCAGAATGTGACGACATCGTCAAAAAGGTCGTCAGAAACGTGATATCCCATCAGAAACGTCGT
>NC_061119.1:153958443-153959923 GCF_002878395.1 Capsicum annuum | reverse complement strand
TCGTCAAAAAGGTCGTCAGAAACGTGATATCCCATCAGAAACGTCGTCACTATTTTCCAGCTTGACATGCTGGAATAAAATGGGGATAACTCTTTGCTCCGATATTGAATTTAGGCAAAATTGGTATCGTTGGAAAGATAATTTAATTATCTATCTGTTTATAGAGTCATGAGCTCAAAAATTCTAAGTATAATGAGATATATGCTCATTTGAAGTTGACTATATCAATATCCTTCTCAAGAATTCAATCAGTTAGGAATGTTTTGATTCATCTGATAGCTGGGAGTTATTTGAAGCCTTAATATACATATAAATTACTCATAAAACTATAAAATAACCATGATATACTATGCATGAACTTGGTACATGGGTCTAATATTGGTTTGGATTTTTCGGGGTATTACACTTTAAAGAAGATTTTTTTGTTTTGAATGTGGTTTGGTAAGTGGCTTAGTTGCTTGGAAATGGGTAAGTGTAGGGACTTTAAATGGGGATTTTTTTTTTGAATGTGGTTTGGTAGGTGACTTAGTTGCTTTAAAATGGTTAAGTGTAGGGACTTGAAAGGGAAGTTTTTTATTTTGAATGTGGTTTGGTAGGTGATGTAGTTTCTTGAAAATGGTTAAGTCTAGGGAATTTGAAGGGGATTTTGTGTTTTGAATGTGGTTTTGTTTTGATACTTAGTTGGTTGAAAATGGTTAAGTGTAGGGACTTTAAAGGAGATTTTTTTGTTGTGAATATGGTTTGGTAAGTGACTTAGTTGCTTGAAAATAGTTAAGTGTAGAAACTTTAAATGGGATTGTTTTGTTTTGAATGTGGTTTGGTAGGTGACTTAGTTACTTGAAAATGGTTAAGTGTAGGGAGTTGAAAGGAAATTTTTTTGTTTTGAATGTGGTTTGGTAGGTGATTTAGTTGCTTGAAAATGGTTAAGTCTAGGGACTCTGAAGGGGATTTTGTGTTTTGAATGTGATTTTATTTTGATACTTAGTTGGTTGAAAATGGTTAAGTGTAGAGACTTTAAAGGAATTTTTTTTGTTTTGAATGTGGTTTGGTAAGTGATTTAGTTGTTTAAAAATGGTTAAGTGTAGGGACTTTAAATGGGATTTTTTTTGTTTTGAATATGGTTTGGTAGGTGATTTAGTTGCTTGAAAATGGTTAAGTGTAGGAACTTGAAAGGAATTTTTTTTGGTTTTGAATGTGGTTTGGTAGGTGATGTAGTTGCTTGAAAATGGTTAATTCTAGGGACTTTGAAGGGAATTTTGTGTTTTGAATGTGGTTTTGTTTTGATACTTAGTTGTTTGAAAATGGTTAAGTGTAGGGACTTTAAAGGTGATTTTTTTGTTTTGAATGTGGTTTGGTAAGTGACTTAGTTGCTTGAAAATGGTTAAGTGTAGGGACTTTAAATGGATTTTTTTTTGTTTTGAATGTGGTTTGGTAGGTGACTTAGTTGCTTGAAAATGGCTAAGTGTAGGGACTTGAAAGG
>NC_061119.1:153915231-153958343 GCF_002878395.1 Capsicum annuum | reverse complement strand
TTGTGTTTTGAATGTGGTTTTGTTTTGATACTTAGTTGTTTGAAAATTGTTAAGTGTAGGGACTTTAAAGGTGATTTTTTTGTTTTGAATGTGGTTTGGTAAGTGACTTAGTTGCTTGAAAATGGTTAAGTGTAGGGACTTTAAATGGATTTTTTTTTGTTTTGAATGTGGTTTGGTAGGTGACTTAGTTGCTTGAAAATGGCTAAGTGTAGGGACTTGAAAGGGAATTTTTTTGTTTTGAATGTGGTTTGGTAGGTGACTTAGTTGTTTGAAAATGGTTAAGTGTAGGGACTTGAAAGGAAATTTTTTTTTTAAATGTGGTTTGATAGGTGATGTAGTTGCTTGAAAATGGTTAAGTCTAGGGACTTTGAAGGGGATTTTGTGTTTAGAATGTGGTTTTATTTTGATACTTAGTTGGTTGAAAATGGTTAAGTGTAGGGACTTTAAAGGTGATTTTTTTGTTTTGAATGTGGTTTGATAAGTGACATAGTTTCTTGAAAATGGTTAAGTGTAGGGACTTTGAAGGGAATTTTGTATTTTGAATGTGGTTTTGTTTTGATACTTAGTTGCTTGAAAATGGCTAAGTGTAGGGACTTTGAAGGAGATTTTGTGTTTTGAATGTGGTTTTGTTTTGATACTTAGTTGCTTGAAAATGGTTAAGTGTAGGAACTTTAAAGAGGATTTTTTTTATTTTGAATGTTGTTTAGTAAGTGACGTAGTTGTTTGAAAATGGTTAAGTGTAGGGACTTTAAAAGGATTTTTTTGTTTTGAATGTGGTTTGGTAAGTGACTTAGTATCTTGAATATGGTTAAGTCTAGGAACTTTAAAGGAGATTTTTTTGTTTTTAATGTTGTTTGTTAAGTGACTTAGTTGCTTGAAAATGGTTAAGTTTAGAGACTTTATAGGGGTTTTTTTTTGTTTTGAATGTGGTTTGTTTGGTGACTTAGTCACTTGAAAATGGTTAAGTCTAGGGACTTTGAAGGGGATTTTGTGTTTTAAATGTTGTTTTATTTTGATACTTAGTTGCTTGAAAATGGTTAAGTGTAGGGACTTTGAAGGGGATTTTTTATTTTGAATGTGGTTTGTTAGGTGACTTAGTTGCTTGAAAATGGTTAAATTTTTGTGAATTGATCTAATTAGTTGAATCTGATTGATTGCATTGATGGAACCTGATTATAGCTGGATATATCATTGGAACAATGATAATAGAATGGGTATTAGGGAGAAATTTGTTGATGGTGTCAAGAGATTTGTTGAACATGCTAAGACACTTGATATGTGGACACGTTATCAGGTTATTCATTATCCTTGTGTTAGATGTAATGATATCAATCTTGTAAGTGAAGAAGATGTAAAGGATATCTTTATAGAAAGGGGTTTCACAAGGACTTTTTAATATTGCGTGGTATTCATGGGGATGTTGTACAAAATAACTTTGTTGTTCGAAAAAGTAGTAGGTCTCCAGGGCATAATGAATATTAAGATACTAGGATGACAGAAATGGTGCACGATGCTTTTGGAACTGGTGTTATGTGTCATCCATCTGATGGAGAGGCTTGGAAGCATTTTAATGCAACTTATCCAGATTTTGCAACTGAGCCACGAAACATTCGATTGGGATTATTTGAGGATGGGTTCTCTCCTTTTTCAGTTGGTGGTGCGTCATATTCATGTTGGCCTATATTTATCACTCTTTATAATCTTTCTCCTGAAATGTTGATGACTAGTCCCTATATATTTCTGAAATATGTTATTCCTGGCCCGCATAATCCAAAAAGCGAAATAGATGTCTACTTGCAATCTTTGATTGATGAACTTCAAATTTTATGTCATGGGGGGGTTGAAACTTGGGATATCTCTCTTGAACAAAATTTCAATCTGCGTGCATATCAAATGTGGACTGTTAATGATTTTTCTACTAATGGAATGTTGTCTGGGTGGATGACTGCTGGAAAGCTGGCTTGTCCATACTGCATGGAAAAACAATAAATCTTTCATATTGAGACATGGCAGGAAAAATTCATGATTTGATTGTCATCGTTATTTCTTGCCACCTAATCATGAATTTAAAAGTCTCAAGAATGCATTCAGAAGGAATAAAAGGGAACATGATGGTCTACCTCTAAGGCTGTCTGGTTATGACGTCTGGGAAATAGTCAAGATTTACCTAAATCCAGCGAGGAATGATTGTACAGGCTTGATGGATATGGCATTTTGCATAACTGGACTATGCAAAGTATATTTTAGAAATTAGAATATTGGCCAGATAATTTACTTACACATAATGTTGATGTCATGCATATCGAGAAGAACTATTTTGATAACTTGTTCAACAAGTTATGGATATCACCGACAAAACAAAGGATAATACTAAGGCCAGACTTGACTTACTAGAATATTACAAACGCAGAGAATTACACTTACAACAGGGGCCCAATGGCAATGTTCTTAAGCCCAAGGCTAGTTTTACATTCAAGTTGGACCAACAATGTCAAATATGTGAATGGGTTCAAAGTTTGAAAATGCCCGATGGATATGCCTCAAATTTGGGAAATAGGGTTGATATGAAACAAGGATTCTTGCATGGAATGAAAAGACATGATTGTCATGTTTTCATGGAACAATTACTTCCAACTGTTTTTATTAGTTTACCTGAAAACACATGGAAATCAATAGCACAGATCAGTTTGTTTTTCAAAGAATTCTGTTCCACCATATTAAAAGAAGAAAATATGGCGCGAATGGAAAGTAATATTGTTGTTATCACCAACAAGCTGGAGAAGATTTTCCCGCCAGCATTCTTCGATGTGATGGAACATCTTCCCATTCACCTTGTGAACGAAGCTCAAATAGGCGGTCCAATTCAAACTAGGTGGATGTATCTATTTGAACGGTAAGCATTTGCAACATATTTAAATTCATACATATCTTTTTTAAATATAGTAAACAACTAACCTTAAGGTTGTACAGGGAAATTGAAAAATTGAAAAGAGGTCCCAAAAATAAACATAGGGTTGAAGGCTCTATAGTTGAGGCATATCTTGCAAGAGAAACTTCTCAATTTTATTCATACTATTTTCGTGATGAAGTTGCTTGTTCAACAAACCGACCAAATCGTCATCAAGATGATGTGAATGAGCCTCATTTGCATCTGATATTAATTTTCAATCAATCTGGTTGTAAGGCTAAAAAGACCATATCTCGCCAGCTCACTCCATGGAGCGCAACTCAGCAACTTTGTATGTCATGCTGAATTGCCCAGCAATTGAGCCCTTTTTGAAGTAAGGAGATTAAAATTTTAACATATCTTATTTGTTTACTCATTCTCTTAAAGAAACTAATTGTGTTTCCCATGTTGGATGTTCAGTTCATTTAAGACTCACTTCCACGAAATCAAGTGTATGCATCCTTTGCAACATGGTTTAAAAATGAGGTTCGTAAGTGTATTAATATTTCTACAAAGTTTAAGAATTTACACATTTCTCAACTAAAATATATATGTGTGTATATATATGTGTATAATATTTTTAGGTACACCATTCACCAAATGCAACCGCATACGATCAGCTCTTGAGAGATATTTCTTTAGGTCTAGTTGAAGCTAATGTAATGTCTCAATACAAAGTAATGATTTTAAATTTTCCACCGAACAACACTCCAGAACAAGGAAAACAAACAATAGTGGTATTTGGGTTAATGGTGATGATGATGTTGATTACTTTGGCATCATACACGAGATCTTAGAAATGGAGTATGTTGGTTTTCCAATAAAAAAAATTATCTCTTTCGATGTAAGTGGTTTGATCCAAGCACAATAGGCACAAGAGTACATAGGGAACATAACATCATTGAAGTGAAGCACAATAGGTCGTATCTTATTTACGATCCATTTGTTCTAGCGCAAAATGCTAAACAAGTGTATTATTGTAATACCCCGAGAATTTCAACTAATAGTAGAACCCTATTTCAAGCTTGTTAGAAATAAAGTTAGAGCTTGGTAGCTACATGATCTAGCTTGATGAGTATTAAGGCCTCAAAAGTGCCCTATCTATTAGACGAATCAAAACATTCCTTGCCAATTGAATTCTTGAGATGGATATTGTTATAGTCAACATCAAACGAGCATATCTCTCGTTATACTATGAATTTCTAAGAACATAACCCAGAAACAGATAGATAATTGAGTTAGCTTTCCAACAATACACTTTTCACCTAAATCCGATATCGGAGAAAAAAGTTATGCCTATTTTACTCCAGCATGTCAGCCTGAAAAACTGACTGACGACATTTTGTGATAAGTTATCACAAGTGTGACGACTATCACCAATGTCATCAGCCTTAGTTAGATTTTCACCCCCAGTGACGATATTTTGTGATAAGTTATCGCTAGTGTGACGACTTATCACCAATGTCGTCAACCTTAGGTAGAATCCAACCCCCAGTGATGACATTTCTGATAAGTTATCACAAGTGTGATGACTTATCAAGAATGTCGTTAGCCTTATACAGAAATCCATCAATTCCAGCTCCCCAGTGACGACATTTGTGACGACTTGTCACAAGTCTAACGGCCTATCATAAATGTCGCCAGCCTTAGATTTTCAGCAATTGGGAAGCAGTTTAGTAAGGGTATTTTGGTCTTTTTCCTGCACTTCCCACGACGTATAACCCTCAGAGAACGTATTTTCTTCTATTTCTCTTTAGTTAAACATCTCAAAATTCTCTACACACCTTTAACTACAAGGTTAGGGTTTCAACATAAAAACCCAATTATCTAGAGATTCAACCGTGAGAATTCAATCCAATAGCTCGTGAATAACCTTCCAAAAATTTTGAAGTCATCAAAAAGCTCCAAGTTTAAGGTATGTTGTTTTGAACAAGAACACCCTTTTGTTCTTGTGGCCAAGAGTTACTTATTTCCGTAAAGTATTTCATAAATTCATGGAGAATTCCTATCACGTTATTATATTGTGAGTTTTTATGAAACTATCTCTTACCCAAGTTTTGAGTTGTAATATTACTATGCATATTAATGCTTTAAATTGTCAATTTATGGTTTAAGTTGCATAATTCAACGTCTTTATCATGTTTTGAGAATTTCAAGTCCTATTGTTGTGAACTGAACCTTATGGTTAAAGCATGAGTTTGAGAATGAGATGTTAGCAATTTTTAAAGATTATCAAGAAGTGAGTTTTGATTGTAAGTTAAGATAGAAATCCACATTCTTGAGTTTGAAGTAAAGAGGATGCATTTTGGCTCCCATTATATATATATATATGTATATATATATATATTAGTGAATTGTTTTAAGGTGGATTTTCTAAAGTTGTGAGCGAAGTAAGGGAGTAGTATTTAGTACTGAGTTGGGCTTGATTCCGAGGTCGCATGCCCCAGAACTACCCCAAGTGGGTTAAGATAGTGATCACTAAAGTTAAGGTTTTATCCGATGGCAAGGATAGAACAGCTCTCCCCAACGTGAGTAAGACGTTGGAATCCATTTAGCTTATATGGTTTATGTCAGTTAAGAGAAACTCCCTAAGTTCCTAAAGATCTCTAAGTTCTAAAGTCCTCCAAGTTTCAAAGAGTTTTAGTCTTAAAGTTACAAAGTTTTGAAAGTATAAGTGTTCTGAAAGCTATGGTCCTAATAATTTCAGGTGTCATGATAATTTGAGGTTTTAAGTAAAAGCATGATGATTTATGAGTCTTGTGGCATATATTTATTTCAAGCTATGTGAGTATGTTTTACACCATACAAGTTTTCTATAAAAGCTTATGATATTGATTATTTTAATTGCACACTCCTTCATATGCTCAGTACATTCCTAAAGTACTGACTCACATATTTTTTTGTGCCATATATTCTCATAATGTAGGTTCAGGTGCTCAGTCTTAGCCTCACCAGTGATTCTTTCAAGAACTCTTATCTACATATCAGCCGTGGTGAGTCCTCATGTTTCGAGGACCGGTTAATCTTAGACTTTTATTTTTATTTAGTAGTTGTTTAATTCTTGTCAGTTGAGTATGATTCAGTTGGGGACCTATCCCAATGACTCTCTAGTTTGGAGTAGTAGAGGTTTGTCAGACTAGTCATCACATTATCAACACTTCAAGATATTCTTTGAGTTGTAGTTATTCAAACCATGTATTTCATTCATATTTATCATTTTATGATGTCACTGTGTTGAGTTCATACATTTTATCTCTAAGTAAGCTAATATATGAAGTATAAGGCTCAAAGGGTTAGCTTGGGGCTACTTGTAGCCTTAAGCACCGTGTGACATTTTGGGACTCAGTTGCGGGGCGTTACAAACTTGGTATCAGAGCCAAAGGTTCAGAAAGTCCTAGGGAGTCTGACAAGCCACGTTAAATAGAGTCTTGATCATCAGTGTGTAGCACACCACATCTATGAACAAGAGTATACGAAACATTTTAGGAACAAGTCGTTTCTTTCTCTCAAGTCCATCGCGCTCAAGTTGTCTCTCTCAGCTATTAATTTATACTCTCTTATTTCAGAATATGCCTCCCCATCGAGCTCAAAGAAATAACAATGATTAGCAACCTCAGCCCACTGATCCTTTGAATGAAAATGTGTCCCAGGCCGAATTCAGGGCAGCCTTCCAGGCACTGGCCCAAGCTATCACTGTCCAGGACAATCAGGCCGCAGATCCTCAGCAGTAGGGAGGTTTCTTAGCTACTGCTAGAATTTGTGACTTTATGTGGATGAGTCCGCTAGAGTTTTATGGGTCAAAGGTAGGAGAAGACCTGCAGTTATATCTTGAGGAGATAAGAAAAATCACACAGGTAATGCATGCGTTTGAAGAAGAGTGTATGGAGTTAGCATCTTACAGGTTGAAGGACATTGCGTATAAATGGGTGGTTTCTTGGAGGAAGAGTGAAGGGGAGGATGATGCTCCCATTACCTGGCAAATGTTCCAAGATGCATTCTTGGATAGGTTTTTTCCTTTGGAGTTAAGAGAGGCGAATATTGAAGAGTGTATGAACTTGAGACAAGGCTCCATGACTGTTAAAGAGTACTGCTTAAAGTTCAATCATCTAGCAAAATATGCGCTTGACTTGATCTCCGACGCCTGAATTGGTATAAGAAAGTTTGTGACAGGTGTGTCGACCTTAGTACTAAAAGAATATCGCAGTGCTATGTTGAACAAGGATATGGATTTGTCTAGGATGATGATCTATGCACAAAAAATAGAGAAGTATAAGATAAGGGAAAGATATAGAGCGAGAGGTAACAAGAGAGCCAGGTCTGAACAAAACGTGTACGGTCAGGCTAGATCCCAGGAAGGGAACCACCCTTAGTTCCAGAGTCGTTCTTCTATGCCAGCACCCTCATCCGCTTGTTCCCCAGCGCCTAGAGGTAGGCCAGAGTAGGGAAACAAGTCTTCTATGTCCAGGCCTCAGCAGAGTGTGAGCAGCAAGCCCAACTTTCCTCCTTGTGCCAAGTGTGGTAGAACTTATCCGGGTGAGTGTTTGGCTAAACAACATGGTAGTTTCGGGTGTGGCAAGATAGGCCACAAGCTTAGAGAGTGCCCACATGCCAGGTAGGAAAGCAGAGATACCCGACCCCAGACCCAGGCCACTAGTGCATCGGCTTTCGCAGCCCGTCCAGCTCCTCCTCAGGGCGCTTCTTCTAGTACTGCTGGTGGTCAGCGCCAAAATAGGTTCTATGCCCTACCTTCCCGTCATGAGCAGGAGGACTCTCCCGATGTTGTTACTGGTATGCTTCGTATATTTTATTTTGATGTATATGTGTTATTGGACCCCGGGTCAAGTTTTTCTTATGTGACCCCACTTATTGCTGTGAAGTTTGAGAAGAGTCCCGAAAGTATTTCTGAGCCTATTCAAGTTTCTGCTCCAGTAGGGGAGTCTGTTGTTGCTAAGAAAGTATACAAGAATTGTCCTGTTATAGTCTTTCATAGAGTCACACTTGTAGATTTGATAGAGTTAGAGATGGCTGATTTTGATGTTATCCTGGGTATGGACAGGCTTCACTCCTACTATGCGTCTATATATTGTCATACTAGTGTAGTAAAATTTCAGTTTCCTGATGAACCAGTTTTTTAGTGGTTAGGGAGTTTAGTACCTCCCAGGAGTCATTTTAATTCTTATCTCGAAGCCAGGAAGCTTATATCTAAGGGTTACTTTTATCACTTGGTTAGAGTTAAGGATACTAAGTCTAAAACCCCAAGTATTCATTTAGTCAACATTGTCAATGAGTTTCCTGATGTCTTTTCGGAAGATCTCCCAGGGGTACCTCCCGATAGAGAGATAGAATTCAGGATCGACCTTCTTCCTGACACTCAGCCTATTTCCATTCCTCCCTACTATATGGCACCTGCAGAGATTAAGGAGTTGAAAGAACAACTCAAAGATATATTAGACAAAGGTTTTATAAGGCCAGTGTATCTTCTTGGGGTGTACCTGTCCTTTTCGTGCGAAAGAAAGATGGTTCTTTGCATATATGCATTGACTATCGTCGGCTTAATAAGGTCACAGTCAAGAACAAGTACCCTCTTTCGAGAATAGATAATTTGTTTGATCAGTTGCAAGGTGCAAGTTATTTCTCCAAGAAAGACCTTAGATCCGGCTATCACCAACTTAAAGTAAAGGGGTGTGATATCCCGAAGATAGCTTTTTGAACCCGTTATGATTATTTTGTGTTTCTTTTCATGTCTTTTGGGATAACTAATGCCCCATGAAAATGAGACGAAAAGACCTTGAGTTTGAAGTTAATGATTTGGTGTATCTGAAAATTTTGCCCATGAAAGGGGTGAAAAGGTTTGGGAACAAAGGGAAACTTAGTCCCCGTTATGTTGGCCCTTACAGAATTCTCAACCGTGTTGGGAACGTAGCCTATGAAGTTGAGTTGCCTGCATAGTTGTTAGTTGTTCATCCTATTTTCTATATTTCCATGCTTAGGAAGTATATTGGTGATTCTATCATTGTTGATTCTTCAGATAGCTTAGAAGTTCAGAATAACCTTTCGTTTGATGAGGTTCCAGTTGAGATTCTAGATTACCAAGTCCGTAGACTAAGGAACAAAGAAGTTCCATTGGTCAAGGTTTTATGGCGGAACCAATCAGTTGAGGGTGATACTTGGGAAGCCAAAGCTGATATGCGATACAAGTACCCACACTTTTTCTTCACAAGTTCAAAGCAAGCCGAAGGTATTACTATTTTTAATTCTATCTAACCAAAGATTCAGCTATATAGCTATTTTATTGCAAATTTGTGCACTCTCAGAAATACTAGAAAGTTTAGAATGACATAGATTCAATTCAGAGACCTATTCTAACTGTGCATCCTCAGTTTCTTTGTATTCCCAGCTTAACTAGTTTCCAAGGGGGAGATATTGTAATACCCCGAGAATTTAAACTAATAGTAGAACCCTGTTTCAAGCTCGTTAGAAATAAAGTTAGTGCTTTGGTAGCTACATGATCTAGCTTGATGCGTATTAAGGCCTCAAAAGGGTCCTAGCTATTAGAAGAATCAAAACATTCCTTCCCAATTGAATTCTTGAGATGGATATTGGTATAGTCAATTTCAAATGATCATATCTCTAGTTATACTATGAACTTCTGAGCTCATGACCTAGCAACAGATAGATAATTGAGTTAGCTTGCCAACGATAACAATTTTGCCTAAATCCGATACCGGAACAAAAAGTTATGCTCATTTTACTCCAGCATGTCAGCCTGAAAAACTGACTGACGACATTTTGTGATAAGTTATCACAAGTGTGATGACTTATCACCAATGTCGTCAGCCTTAGGCAGATTTCCACCCCCAGTGACGATATTTTGTGATAAGTTGTCACAAGTATGACGACTTATCACCAATGTCGTCAACCTTAGGTGGAATCCAACCCCCAGTCACGACATTTCTGATAAGTTATCACAAGTGTGATGACTTATCATGAATGTCGTCAACCTTAGACAGAAATCCATCAATTCCAGCTCCCCAGTGACGACATTTGTGATGACTTATCACACGTCTAATGGCCTATCACAAATGTTGACAGCCTTAGATTTTCAGCAATTGGGAAGTAGTTTAGTAAGGGTATTTTGGTCTTTTTCCTACACTTCCCACGACTTATAACCCTCAGAGAACGTATTATCTTCTATTTCTCTTTAGTTAAACATCTCAAATTTATTTGCGCATCTTCAACCACAAGGTTAGGGTTTCAACATAAAAACCCAATTATCTAGAGATTCAACCGTGAGAATTCAATAATTCTTGCATAGTTGAATTCCCCGTTAAGAGGTCTATGAGGGACACCCAATAGTCTGTGAATAACCTTCCAAAAAGTTTGAAGTCATCCAAAAGCTCCAAGTTTAAGGTATGTGGTTTTGAACAAGAACACACTTTTGTTCTTGTGCCCAAGAGTTACATATTTTCATAAAGTATTTCGTAAATTCATGGAGAATTCCTATAACGTTATTATATTGTGAGTTTTTATGAAACTATGTCTTACCCAAGTTTTGAGTTGTAATATTATTATGCATATTAATGCTTTAAATTGTCAATTTATGGTTTAAGTTGCATAATTCAACGTCTATATCATGTTTTGAGAATTTCAAGTCCTATTGTTGTGAACTGAACCTTATGGTTAAAGCATGAGTTTGAGAATGAAATGTTATCGATTTTTAAAGAATATCAAGAAGTGAGTTTTGATTGTAAGTTAAGATAGAAATCCACATTCTTGAGTTTGAAGTAAAGGGGATGCATATATATATATTTGAATTATTTTAAGATAGATTTTCTAAAGTTCTGAGTTAAGTAAGGGAGTAGTATTTAGCACCGAGTTGGGCTTGATTTTAAGATCTCATGCCCCAGAACTAGGTGCCCCTATAGGATCTGGATATACCCCAAGTGGGTTAAGATAGTGATCACTAAAGTTAAGGTTTTATCTGATGGTAAGGATAGAACAACTCTCCCTAACTTGGGTAAGACGTTGGACTCCATGTAGCTCACATGGTTTATGTCAGTTAAGAGAAACTCCCTAAGTTCCTAAAGTTCTCTAAGTTCAAAAGTCTTCCAAGTTTCAAAGAGTTTTAGTCTTAAAGTTACAAAGTTTTGTAAGTATAAGTTACAAAGTTTTGTAAGTATAAGTGTTTTGAAAGCTATGGTCCTAATAATTTCAGGTGTCATGATAATTTGAGGTTTTAAGTAAAAGCATGATGATTTATAAGTCTTGTGGCATATTTTTATTTCCAGCTATGTGAGTATGTTTTACACCATACAGGTTTTCTATAAAAACATATGATATTGAATATTTTAATTGCACACTTCCCCATATGCTCAGTACATTCCCAAAGTACGGACCCACATATTTTGTCTGTGTTCCATATATTCTCGTAATGTAGGTTCAGGTGCTCAGCCTCAGCCTCACCAGTGATTCTTTCGAGCACTTTTATCTATATATCAGTCGTGGTGAGTCCTCATGTTTCGGGGATCGGTTATTCTTAGACTTCTAATTTTATTTAGTAGCTGTTTAATTCTTGTTAGTTGAGTATGAGTCAGTTGGGGACCTGTCCCAATGACTCTTTAGTTTGGAGTAGTAGAGGTTTGTCAGACTAGTCATCAGATTATTAGCACTTCGAGATTTTCCTTGAGTTGTAGTTGTTCAGACCAAGTATTTCATTCATGTTTCTCATTTTATGATGTCAGAGTGTCGAGTTCATGCATTTTATCACTAAGTAAGCTAATATGTGAAGTAGAAGGCTCAAAGGGTTAGCTTGAGGCTACTTGTAGCCTTAAGCACCGTGTAATGTTTCAAGACCCAATTGCGGGACGTTACAAAATTGGTATCAGATCCTAAGGTTTAGAGAGTCCTAGGGAGTCTGACAAGTCGCATTAAGTAGTCTTTATCATCGGTGTGTAGCGCGCCATATCTATGAGCAAGTGGCTACGAAACGTTTTAGGAACAAGTCATTTCTTCCTCTCAAATCCATCGTGCTCAAGTTGTCTCTCTCAGCTATTATTTCGTGCTCTCTTATTTCAGAATATGTCTCTCCACCGAGCTTGAAGAAATAACAACAATCAGTAACCTCAACCCGCTGATCCTCTTAATGAAAATGTATCCCACGCTGAATTCAAGGCAGCCTTCCAGGCACTGGCCCAAGCTGTCACTGTCCAGGCCAATCAGGCCGCAACTTCTTAGTAGCAGGGAGGTGACTTAGCTGCTGCCAGAATTCGTGACCTTATACGGATGAGTCCGCCAGAGTTTTATGGGTCAAGGGTAGGGAAAGACCCGCAGTTATATCTTGAGGAGATACAAAAGATTACACAGGTAATGCGTGTGTCTAAAGAAGAGTGTATGGAGTTAGCATCTTACAGGTTGAAGGACATTGCATATGACTGGGTGGTTTCTTGGAGGAAGGGTAGAGGGGAGGATGATGCTCCCATTACCTGGCAGATGTTCCAAGATGCATTCTTGGATAGGTTCTTTCCTTTGGAGTTAAGAGAGGTAAAGATTGAAGAGTTTATAAACTTGAGATAGGGCTCCATGACTATTAAGCAGTACTACTTAAAGTTCAATTAGCTAGAAAAATATGCACCTGACTTGATCTCCGACGCTCGAACTGGTATGAGAAAGTTTGTGACAGGTGTGTCGGGCTTAGTACTGAAAGAATATTGCAATGCTATGTTGAACAAGGAAATGGATTTGTCTAGGCTGATGATCTATGCGCAGCAAATAGAGAAGGATAAGATAAGGGAAAGAGATAAAGCGGCAGGTAATAAGAGAGCCAGATCTGAACAGTACGAGTACAGTCAGGCTAGATTCCAGGGAGGGAACCACCCTTAGTTCTAAAGTCGTTATTCTATGCCAGCACCCTCATCCGCTAGTGCCCCAGCGCCTAGAAGTAGGCTAGAGCAGGGAAACAGGTCTTCTATGTCCAGGCCTCAGCAGAGTGTAAGCAGCAAGCCCAACTTTCCTCCTGTGCCAAGTATGGTAGAACCCACCCGGGTGAGTGTTTGGCAGAACAACGTGGTTGTTTCGGGTATGTCAAGATAGGCCACAGGCTTAAAGAGTTCCCACATGCCAAGAAGGGAAGCAGAGATACCCGGCCCCAGACCCAGGCCACTAGTGCATCAACTTCTGCAGCCCGTTCAGCTCCTCCACAGGGCGCTTCTTATATTACTACTGGCAGTTAGTGCCAAAATAGGTTCTATGTCCTACCTTCCCGTCATGAGTAGGAGGACTCTCCTGATGTTGTTACTGGTATGCTCCGTGTATTTTATTTTAATGTATATGTGTTATTGGACCCCGGGTTAAGTTTTTCTTATGTGACCCCACTTGTTACTGTGAATTTTGAGAAGAGTCTTAAAAGTATTTCTGAGCATATTCTAGTTTATACTCCAGTAGGGGAGTCTGTTGTTGCTACGCAAGTATACAAGAATTGTCCTATTACAGCCCTTCATAGAGTCACACTTGCAGATTTGATAGAGTTAGAGATGGTTGATGTGATGTTATCCTGGGTATGAACTAGCTTCACTCCTGCTATGCGTCTATAGATTATCGTACTCGTGTAGTCAAATTTCAGTTTCATGATGAACCAGTTTTCGAGTAGTTAGGGAGTTCAGTACCTCCCAAGAGTCATTTTATTTCTTATCTCGAAGCCAGGAAACTTATATCTAAGGGTTGCTTTTATCACTTGTTTAGAGTTAAGGACACTAAGTCTGAAACCCCAAGTATCCATTCACTCAACATTGTCAATGAGTTTCCTAATGTCTTTCTAGAAGATCTCCTAGGGGTACCTCCCGATAGAGAGATAGAATTCAGGATTGACCTTCGTCCTGACACTCAGCCTATTTCTATTCCTCCCTACCATATGGCACTTGCAGAGTTAAGGAATTGAAAGAAAAACTCAAAGATCTCTTAGACAAAGGTTTTATAAGGTCCAATGTATCTCCTTAGGGCGCACCTGTCTTTTTCATGTGAAAGAAAGATGGTTCTTTGCGTATGTGCATTGACTATCGTCATCTTAATAAGGTCACAGTCAAGAACAAGTACCATCTTTCGAGAATAGATGATTTGTTTGATCAGTTGCAAGGTGCAAGTTATATCTCCAAGATAGACCTTAGATTCGGCTATCACCAACTTAAAGTAAGGGGGTGTGATATCCCAAAGACAGTTTTCCGAACCCGTTATGGTCATTTTGAATTTTTTTGTTATGTCTTTCAGGCTAACTAATGCCCCAGCAGCTTTCATAGACCTCATGAATCGAGTGTTCAATCCATATCTTGATATGTTTGTCATTGTGTTTATCGACGACATCCTTGTGTATTCCCGAAGTGAGGGTGATTACGCAAACCATCTTAGAATCGTTTTGCAAACTCTTAGAGATCATAAGTTG
This sequence comes from Capsicum annuum, assembly GCF_002878395.1. Lineage (NCBI taxonomy): Eukaryota > Viridiplantae > Streptophyta > Magnoliopsida > Solanales > Solanaceae > Capsicum > Capsicum annuum. Next base: position 153,943,965 of record NC_061119.1, on the reverse strand, counting down.
ATCGCCAAATTCAGTAAGTGTGAGTTTTGGCTAAGGTCCGTAGCTTTTTTGGGTCATATTATTTCAGATGAAGGTATTAGAGTTGATCCCCAAAAGACAGAGGCTGTAAGAAATTGGCCTAGGCCTATCTCTCCATCTGATATTAGAAGTTTCTTGGGTTTAGCTGACTATTACCGCCATTTTGTTGAAGCGTTCTCATCTATTGCGTCTCCCATGACTTGATTGACCCAAAAGAAAGTTAAGTTCCTATGGTTGGATTCCTGTGAGAAGAGGTTTCAGGAGTTAAAGACTCGAATCACTTCCGCCCTTGTGTTGACGTTGCCTGATGGTGTAGATGGTTTTGTAGTATACTGTGATGCTTCAAGAGTTGGTTTGGGTTGTGTGTTGATACAAAGGGGTAAAGTTATAGCCTATGCTTCTAGACAGTTGAAACATCATGAGAAGAATTACCTAACCCATGACTTAAAGTTGGCTGCTGCAGTGTTTGCTTTGAAAATCTAGAGACATTATTTGTATGGTGTGCCAGTTGATGTTTTTACTGATCACAAAATCCTGCAGTATGTGTTGACTCAGAAGGAGTTGAATCTTAGGCAGCGGAGGCGATTAGAATTGTTAAAAGAATATGATATGAGCGTTTTGTATCATCGGGGCAAGGCAAGGCCAATGTTGTGGTAGATGCCCTTAGCAGGATATCTGTGGGTAGTATATTGCATGTGGAGGAAGGTAAGAAAAAGTTGGCTCGTGATGTAAATCATCTGGCTAGATTGGATGTTAAGTTGCTCTATTCCACTGAGGGAAATATTTTGGTGCAAAGTAGTTCCAAATCCTCTTTGGTTTCAAAAGTGAAGGAGAAGCAACACTTAGATGCTAGCTTGGTCAGACTGAAGGAGTCAGTCAAGGACCAAAAGATAGAGGTTTTCTCTCAAGGGGGAGATGGGGTTTTGTGGTTGCAGAGTAGATTATGTATCCTTGATGTTGGTGATTAGAGGCAGAGAATTATGGTTGAAGCGCATCATGCATGGTATTCTATTCATCTCGGCACTTCCAAGATGTACTGCGACTTACGGAAAATCTATTGGTAGTGTGGTATGACGAAGGATATAGCTGATTTTGTGGCGAAGTATGCAACATGTCAACAGGTTAAGGTTGAGCACCAAAGACCTGGTGGTGTGATTCAAGAGTTTAGTATCCCAACTTGAAAGTGGGAAGAGATAAATATGGATTTTGTGGTTAGCTTACCTCTTTCCCGACACTATCATGATTCCATCTGGGTTGTTGTCGATAGGCTAACTAAGTCAACGCATTTATTACCTGTGCACACATCTTATACAGCTGAGGACTATGCTAGATTGTATATTCGAGAGTTGGTCGGGTTGCTGGAGTTCCTTTGCCTATTATTTTGGATAGGTGTACTCAGTTCACTCTGGAGAGCGTTTCAGAAGGGTCTTGGTACCCAAGTTCATATGAGTTCCGCTTTTCATCCGCAGACAGATGGTCAGGCTGAGAGGACTATCCAAACTTTGGAGGACATGTTGAAAGCGTGTGCCCTTGATTTCAAAGGTAGTTGGGATGAGCATTTGTCATTGATAGAGTTTGCTTACAACAATAGTTATCATGCTAGTATCAATATGGCACCATTCGAGACATTATATGATAGGAGATGTAGATCACCATAAGTTGGTTCGAAGTGGGTGAAGCTTCTTTGGTTGGACCTGATGCAGTATTTAAGGCGATGGAGAAGGTGAAGTTTATTAGAGAAAGGTTAAAGACAGCTTAGGGTCGTCAAAAGTCATATGCAGATGTGAGATGAAAAGACCTTGAGTTCGAAGTTAATGATTTGGTGTATCTAAAAATTTCGCCCATGAAAGGGGTAAAAAGATTTGGGAAGGAAAACTTAGTCCCCGTTACGTTGGCCCTTACAGAATTCTCAGTTGTGTTGGTAACGTAGCCTTTGAAGTTGAGTTGCCTGCATAGTTGTCAGTTGTTCATCCTATTTTCCATATTTCCATGCTTAGGAAGCATATTGGTGATTCTATCGTTGTTGATTCTTCAGATAGCTTAGATGTTCAGAATAACCTTTCGTTTGATGAGGTTCCAGTAGAGATCCTACATTACCAAGTTCATAGACTAAGGTACAAAGAAGTTCCATTGGTCAAGGTTTTATGGAGGAACTAATCAGTTGAGGGTGCTACTTGGGACGCTGAAGCAGATATGCGATCCAAGTACCCATACCTCTTCTTCCCAAGTTCAGAGCAAGCCGAAGGTATTACTTTTTTTTAATTAAGCCCCTATCTAACCAAAGATTCAGCTATATAGCTATTTTGTTGCAAATTTGTGCACTCTCAGAAATACTTGAAAGTTTAGAATGATTCAATTTAGAGAGCAATTCCAACTGTGCATCCTCAGTTTCTTTGCATTCCCAGCTTAACTAGTGACATTCGAGAACGAATGTTTCCAAGGGGAATATATTGTAATACCCCAAGAATTTCAACTAATAGTAAAACCCTATTTCAAGATCGTTAGAAATAAAGTTAGTGCTTTGGTAGCTACATGATATAGCTTGATAAGTATTAAGGCCTCAAAAGTGTCCTAGCTATTAGACGAATCAAAACATTCCTTGCCGATTGAATTCTTGAGATGGATATTGGTATAGTCAACTTCAAACGAGCACATCTCTCGTTATAATATGAATTTCTGAGTTCATGACCCAGCAACAGATAGATAATTGAGTTAGCTTTCCAATAATACCAATTTCGCCTAAATCCGATACCAGAGAAAAATGTTATGCCCATTTTACTCCAGCATGTCAGCCTAGAAAACTGACTGACGACATTTTGTGATAAGTTATCACAAGTGTGACAACTTATCACCAATGTCGTCAGCCTTAGGCAGATTTCCACCCTCAGTGACGATATTTTGTGATAAGTTGTCACAAGTGTGACGACTTATCACTAATGTCGTCAACCTTAGGCAGAATCCAACCCTCAGTGACGACATTTCTGATAAGTTATCACAAGTGTGACGACTTATCATGAATATCGCCAGCCTTAGACAGAAATCCATCAATTTTAGCTCCCCAGAGACGACATTTGTGACGACTTGTCACAAGTCTGACGACCTATCGTAAATGTGGGCAGCCTTAGATTTTCAGCAATTGGGAAGCAGTTTAGTAAGGGTATTTTGATCTTTTTCCTGCACTTCCCACGACTTATAACCCTCAGAAAATGTATTTTCTTCTATTTCTCTTTAGTTAAACATCTCAAAATTCTCCGCACACCTTCAACCACAAGGTTAGGGTTTCAACATAAATACTCAATTATCTAGAGATTCAACCGTGAGAAATCAATAATTCTTGCATATTTGAATTCCCCGTTAAGAGGGCTACGAGGGACACCCAATAGTTCATGAATAACCTTCCAAAATTTTTTAAGTCATCCAAAAGCTCCAAGTTTAAGGTATGTGGTTTTGAACAAGAACACCCTTTTGTTCTTGTGCCCAAGAGTTACATATTTTCATAAAGTATTTTGTAAATTCATGGAGAATTCCTATCACGTTATTATATTGTGAGTTTTTATGAAACTATGTCTTACCCAAGTTTTAAGTTGTAATATTATCATGCATATTAATGGTTTAATTGTCAATTTATGGTTTAAGTTGCATAATTCAATATCTATATCATGTTTTGAGAATTTCAAGTCCTATTATTGTGAACTGAACCTTATGGTTAAAGCATGAGTTTGAGAATGAGATGTTAGCAATTTTTAAAGAATATCAAGAAGTGAGAAATCCACATTCTTGAGTTTGAAGTAAAAGGGATGCATTTTGGCTCCCATTATAATATATATATATATATATATATTGTTGAATTGTTTTAAGATGGATTTTTCTAAAGTTCTGAGCTAAGTAAGGGAGTAGTATTTAGCACCGAGTTGGGCTTGATTTCAAGATCTCATGCCCCAGAACTACGTTCCCCCGTAGGTTCTTGATATACCCCAAGTGGGTTAGGATAGTGATCACTAAAGTTAAGGTTTTATCCGATGGCAGGGATAGAACAGCTCTCCCCAACGTGGGTAAGACGTTAGACTCCATGTAGCTCACATGGTTTATATCCATTAAGAGAAACTCCCTAAGTTCCTAAAGTTCTCTAAGTTCTAAAGTCTTCCAAGTTTCAAAGAGTTTTAGTCTTAAAGTTACAAAGTTTTGAAAGTATAAGTGTTTTGAAAGCTATGGTCTTAATAATTTCAGGTTTCATGATAATTTGAGGTTTTAAGTAAAAGCATGATGATTTATGAGTCCTGTGGCATATATTTATTTCAAGCTATATGAGTATGCTTTACACCATGCAGGTTTTCTATAAAAGCTTATGATATTGATTATTTTAATTGCACACTCCCCCATATGCTCAGTACATTCTCAAAGTACTGACTCACATATTTTTTGTGTGTGCCATATATTCTCGTAATGTAGGTTCAGGTGCTCAATCTCAGTCTCACCAGTGATCCTTTCGAGAACTCTTATCTACATATCAGCGATGGTGAGTCCTCATGTTTCGAGGACCAGTTATTTTCAGACTTTCAGTTTTATTTAGTAGTTGTTTAATTCTTGTCAGTTGAGTATGAGTCAGTTGGGGACCTATCCCAATGACTCTCTAGTTTGGAGTAGTAGAGGTTTGTCAGACTAGTCATCAGATTATCAACACTTCAATATTTTCTTTGAGTTGTAGTTGTTCAGACCAAGTATTTCATTCACATTTCTTATTTTATGATGTCACTGTGTTGAGTTCATGCATTTTATCTCTAAGTAAGATAATATATGAAGTAGAAGGCTCAAAGGGTTAGCTTGGGGCTACTTGTAGCCTTAAGCACCGTGTGACGTTCCGGGACCTGGTTGCGAGGCGTTACAATTATGCTTTTCATCTGTTGCGCAATGACAGGTCTGATTGGTGGGCTGTAATCAAAATAAAACCTATAGGCCGGGTGAAAGTTGAGAATATGTTGGAGATTGTGTATCAAAATGAAATGCAGATTGATCACCAGCTAGTGGACGTTGAATTAGCAGACGGTTTGAATCACCTAAAAAATATATTTGAAGAAGTTAATATTGCGGAAGAAGAGGCCAAGTGGGTGGGAGATGAGGAAATCTCCGAAGAGGGTGAATGGTTTAGTGGAGAGTCTTTAGAAGAGGAGGATTAGTCGTGTAGGTTGTATTTATTATGTATTGATGTCTTTATGCTTTGTACTATATATTTACCTTTATGTTTCTTGTTTAAGATTGATATGTAATATATTTTTTATGTTTTTTGTTTACACTTTTCCATGATTTATATAGTAATAAAAATATTCTTGTTTATATCTCCTTTTGTATTAGAGCAATTTGAAATGTGAATTAGTAACTTGAAATTAGTTACTTGGAATGTTTTCTTATATATTCATTTTGTAGGAACTAATTACTTGTTAACTAAACTTAATTTAGATGTCAGGTAGAGGTGACAAGGTTAAGGGAAAAGTTGATACTACGAAACCAAAAAAGAATAGACAACCTCCGGCTTATAAACGACCTACAGGTATTTATATGTCTGAGGGTCGATTTGCTGGCGCGACAGCACGACCCTTATATTCTAGGTCGTCCGAGGATTCGATAGCTACTCCTACGTATGTGGGGCCACTTCATGGGTCTACACTGACTCATTCTACTCCTATGACTATGCCACCACCAGCATAGTACTATCGGATGGCCGCTGGCCCCTCCAGACATCTACCATCATCGATACCCTCCTGCAGCAGTCACGCAGCTTAGCACAGTGATTCTGCTGGATCTATTGGGTTGTCGGATCTTCAGCTTGGAGGCACTCCATCTAGTGCTTCAGATCCGCCCACGCCAGTGCATCCACCATCACTTACTAGGCAGCCAAGAGATAGAGATGATTCTGGGAGGATTTATCTTGTTGCAGTTGTGAGAGGGTAAGATTTCTAAATATAATAATGTTACTCATTTTTCATTACTATATTACTATGCTCTATGAAATTACTATTTCATCTTATGTTATAGGTTTAGGCCAGATGCTGGAGTTGGACAAAAGGCGCGAATATGCATTACTCGGCACTTCAACGGCTACTGGACCAGCTGGCAAAAGGTTTCAGAACTTGACAGGAATAGAATGTCTGAAGAATTTAGGGTAAAGATTTAATTTATTTACTACTTATTAATACTTTCTTAGAATAAAAGATTGAATATTATATTTTTTTTTGGTAGAAATTTTACTAGTGGGATAGTGCAAATGCATTTCTTATAAAGAAGAACTTTTTAATAAGATGTAGAGCCAAATTTAATGAACCTTGGATTATGCCCGAAAGAAATTGATAAAACCTAAGTGGATTCCTGAACCCGCATGACAACTGTATCTTCGCTATTAGAGTAGTGCAGAATACCAATTGTTGAGGAAAAAAGGAAAGAAAGCTCGGGTATCATCCCAGGGTGGCTCCCTACATACTACGGGTGCCAGAAGTTCTCTTGCTATGAAGGAAAAAATGGTATGTAACTTTTACAATTTTAATTGTTTGTTTCCATTTAAATTTTTTTTATTATTTGAACATTGATAATTTTTTCATATGCAGGAAAAAGAATACGGTAGGGAAACACCAGCTGATGAACTATTCGAGCAGACTCATCTGAAAAAGAAAAAGAACCCAACTGATGAAGATATCTAGGTTGAAGCTCATGCAAAAGCTGTCCACGTAAGAAACAAATTTTGAATTTATGAATCTTGTACTCAAAGTTGATATTATTCAATTATAACTACTTTAATATTTTTTTTACTTTTAGTATTAACTTTACTTTGGATATAGGACGAATATACGCGTCTTGTTGGTGAGTATCATAGTAGTCAGCCTCCTAAAAGTCAGGGTGATCCAATACCACAGCTTGTACAGGAGGAGTTATGGACAAAAGTTGTGGGTCCTGCAAATAAAGGTCATTTCTACGGATACCATACAAAAATTTTTGGCGATAATATTAGGTGTTCGTCCGGCGCTGCATACTCTAGCTCTTCAGCTGATAGAGAAACCATTGAAAGACCGATTTTTCAACTCACTGAAGAGCTTGCTGAACAGAGAGAGAGGTCTGCTGAACAAAGAGAAAGGTAGAAGAAGACGGAGAAGGCAACAGCATCACAAATTAAGATGTTGCAGCAGCAGTTCAGCTCTTTCATTCAGACTGCGGGGGTTATTCCTCCGTGTACTGGTGATACAGTTCGGGCTACAAAAGGTCTAGGCCCCCTGGATGATTTTAGCACGGATGATGATATGGAAGACGAGGACGATTTCGATGATGATGACTTTTAGTTTTTTTATTTTTGTATGTGTTCTACTTTGAATTTAGACATTTTGTTGTTTGAAACTATTGTTGTGATTTTTTCATACTAACTTTTGTTGGACATTTTGTATGTGCTGTACAATTTTGAAAGTATTTACATATGGTTTTTGGTTGTTGTTGTTGTATTTGATTTGGTTACTGCTGTATTGGATTGTTGTTGTTGCATGCTGTATTTGAGTTTTGATTTTTATTTTTTTTAAATTTCCCAGAAAAACCGACCACAAATGGTTGGTTTTTGAATTTTTTGTGGTCGATTTTCTAATAAATTAATTAATTTATTTATTAAAACACTGACCACAGGTAGTCGGTTTTTATTAAATTAATTAATTAAATTTAATATAAAACTGACCACTTGTGGTCGGTTTAATATTAAAATTAATTAATTAATTTAATAAAAATCCGACCACTTGAGGTCCTTTTTTTTTTTCCTAAAATTATTTTTTTCAATTTTAATAAAATAATAATGAATTTCAAAAATATATATATATATTTTTAAAAAAAAACGACCACTTGTAGTCGGTTTTTAAAAAACTACCACTACTTTACCTACCACATATTTTGGTCGGTTTTGTAGTCGGAAATTGGGAAAAACCGACCATGTGGTTGGTTTTTGTGGTCGGTTTTCCCCTTTTTTAGTAGTGTTTGGGCATTACCATTTTATTGATGCTCGGCAGTTCCTGAGAAGCAGTTCCCATCAGATTTCTGTAGAAAGCCATAATTTCCTGTTGATTCTCTGTAGGGTCTTTCAGTAAGTCACCTTCCAGGAATTTTAGTTCATGAATATGCTTCTTGTGACTTCTTTCTTTAACCACCGCGAGAAGTTACAGTATTTGAGTCCCCCAAGTTTGATCCATTAAGCCCTTGACTTTTGCTTCATAATACTCTCTTCTAGCATGGACCATTTCTCAAGGTCTTGGATTATAGCTTTCTCTTGTATTTGCAGGCTTGAGTCCGATTGTATTTGCATTTGTTGTTGGACAACAACTAGATCACTTCTGGCTTTCTCCAATTTTTGTACAGTACATTTAAATTCTTCACTTTTGAGCTTCCTTAAGTGTTGGCTTAATAGCTATGAGTTTCCTCCAAATATTCTGCATATTGGATCTAGCTAGTCTCTTTTGCCAATACTGTCTCACAATAGGGATAAACTCTTTGTGGTCACTCCACACATTAAAGAACCTAAATGGGACTTTGTTATGCCTCTAAGTATCATAAATGGATAGCACCATAGGTGAGTGATCTGATATGCTAGGAAGGTCATATTCTAGCACCACATGTCCCCACTTAATCATCCATTCCGTGTTACATAATGCCCTATCCAATCTACAACTTACTCTCCCATCCCCCATTTGTTTGTTGCTCCAAGTGTAATAATTTCCTTTCCAGTTAAGCTCACTCAGCAAGAGATCATGAACACACTCTGCCAGGCCCCTAACATACGTGACCGGATTATTAGATAGCCTGTCCTGTTGGTAAAGTAGTGCATTGAAATCTCCAATTATGGCCTAAAGAATGTTCATGTTTTGGGCCAGGATTCTCAGATCAGTCCAGAATGGTTTTCTTTGCTCCATTGAATTAAATCCATAAATGACTGTGAGGTAGCATTCCGTATCCCTTTTCTTATTCTTAACCAGGCAGTGAATCGATCAGGAGATACACTCATTTGCTGCACATCATAACTATTAGTATCCCATACCACCCAAATTCGTCTGTTACTACCGTAGTGATAATTGTGCAGGTTGCCCCAGCCAAAAACTATATTATTGAGGACTCTCTGCATATGTGGTTGTTTGACTCTTGTTTCAATCAAGCTGGCTAGCTTAACTTTTTTATTTTGTAGAACTTTATTAACCTCTTTTTGCTTGTACCTCTTATTTACACCACGTACATTCCACACTAACCACGTCATATTGATTGAACATGTCTCCCATTATAAGGAGGGAGATAACTGGTGGAACCAACTTCACTATTAAGACTTAAGAACTTGTTCCTGGTAGGTATAGCGCTGAGCACAGGAAAGTTTGCTAGAGTGAATTCAGGACTGCTACACTGAGATTTACCTTTATCAGGTTGCTCCTTTACACCACTAGGACGCTCCTTAGCCTCATTTCTAGTAAGTGAAATTATTTGCTCCGGAATAAAATGCACATCCTCGGCACTTGGAGCTTTTTGTGGACTAGCAGGCTGGTTCCCAGGTGGGTTTGCTACTTGCGTAGGGGCTTTTTGTTCCCATTGAGCCACAACTCTCCTCCTTGTTGCATTGGCACCTCGTCTATAAGGTCTTTATTGTGGTGGCTTGGGTGCGGGGGCACACTAATGCCCAATCATTTGGCAAACTTCGCAAAATGACGGCTTCCACTCATACACTACAGTCTGTTCAAGGAATCGTCCGCCAGGACCCATGATAGTGATTTCATCAGGCATATTACGTGTGACATTAATCTTGACCAACATTCTAGCAAAGGATACTCGTGTTTGTTTCGCAGTGCATTCGTCCACAAACATAGGTTTCCCTATAGAGCTAGCAATTCTACTCAATGAATTGCAGCCCTAACAGTTCATAGGGAGTTTAGGGAATTTTACCCACAATGGAATCTCGGTGGGGAATTCCTAATTGAAGTCAAATTCAGCACTCCAGGGTTGAATAATGAGAGGTTTGTAGTTGATAGTATAGGGTCCATTCATGAGTAGAGTCTGCATATCCTCTATGTTACTAAATTTAACAATGAAATATCCCTATTCATGCATATAGACAGTGAGTTCAGTGACATTCTAATTCATCTTAATGAATCGCACCATTGTATTATATCCTGGGCAATCTCCTATAACATAAACAATAAGGGCACTCTTCCATTTCTGGGTTTCCAACTCTACTTCATCCTTCTCAAGTTGAATGACCACCTTACTATCTACAAGTTTGGGGGTATGTAATCGAGTGTTAACCCATGTCTAGCCTTTCGATTTTGCTTCAATAAATTTGCCCATGGTTCAACAATTCCTTCGTCAGTATCAGATTGTACCTCGGTCCTTTGCTCCTCAGCTTGAATTAATGGGGATTCCCCTTCACTCCCTTTGCCAGGCACAGTTGTATCTGTCAGTGGGATGGTTAATTGCAGCTTTCTCATAGCCCCACTCGAAGCTGCTCCTTCTTCCTGCAAATCCAAAGAGGGTGGAGGAGATTCATGATTTGAGGTTTTCGCAATACTCAAAGCACGGGCTCCTACTGAGCTGCCAATAGTATCTAGAGTTTCCTTCTTTGGTTAGCCTCATCCACGACCTTTCCCTTTTCCTCGTCCTCTTCCTCTGACCATGGCAGTCCCACCGGCGTATGGTAGCTACCTTACGCCGAGAGCATGTAGAGAGAAAAGAAGTTTGTTATCAATTTTCTCACACCATCTATTTTGTTTACTTACGATTTTTTTGAACTTTAGTTATGTCTTTCCAAATTTTAATTTATGGATAGCAATACGTGTATTAACTAGTTACTTAAATTAGTAAAAAAAAAAATTATCCCCAAAACCAAATTTTTTATAGTTTGTGATTTATCTTTATGTTTTTATTTTCCTTATCTATACTAAAGAACTACTCAAGAAGCTAAAACTCTGTTTCAACTCAAATTTAAATATCATATCATCTTCTTTTTTATCAAGAGTGTTTATTTCCGTGTTTATATTTTCTAAGTTTCTTCATTAATTATTTTTTGTTTTCTACTGATTCCTAAATTTTTTGTATTTGTTAAGATTTCTTTATATGTTTCACTATCTTCCGAATCATAATTATCTGTTTCTTCAACATCTATTGTATTAATAAAAGAAGACCAATTTGTTACTCTTCATTATCCTTTATAATTTTACATTTTTCCTAAGTAATTTAAAATTAATAAATTTGTAAAATGTTAAAAATCATCATTATGTTCTTTAAAAATATAAATATAAATATTTTTAAAGTATTTATTTTAAATTATAATTTCATACTATTATACAATAGAAATAGAAATATTGGTTGACTGTTTTATCTTTTTATATTTTACAGTTAATAAGTTTTGTATAACGTAAAATTAGAATTATAAGTCATATTATGCATAATAGAAATGATAAAATGAAATATAGAATAAGATTTTACCAAATGAAATATAGAGTAGAAGAAGACTCCAATATAATCTAATTTAATTTGCTTGGAATTCTTATTGTTTAAAAATCAAACTGGACACTTATTTAAGCTAAACAATTTCACCTCTATTAGAGATAATTTTATCTCATATTTAATTTTAATTTCTTAAATTTATATTAAAAATTTATTAATTGTTCTTAAGATTAAAAGAATTTAATAATGCATGGGATTATTTAAAAAGGAACGCAAAAATACTACATCTTATATACAATAAACAAAATACATAAAATTTGTAATAAAAATTTATTCATAAATGTAAATTTGCAAGTAAAATCATGAAATAATAGATCAACAATATCTAAATGGCTACAGAATTATTTTATAACTCCTAGAAAGAAAGTAGATAAAAAAAATTTTCCATTCATTCTTTACACAAATAATTTGTTAAATCTCCTCTATATATTTCGAGTCTTAATTATAATTATCGATTTCTCAAATATTCATTTCGTATTTTTGAATTATTTACGTACATGATATTTATGGAAACTTCGCCTTCTTTGGATTCTTTTTTGAAAAGTAAGATTCCACTGGTATTAAATCAACCAAGATGTTCCAAAAGCATACAACACTTGAAATAACCCTAGTCAAACAAAAAACTTATCCACCCAAGAAGCAGCAGGTAACTTCATCTCCTCAAGTTTTTACTCACTGAAATACCATCGACAAAATAAGTAAATCAGCTTGATTGATTTCCCAATTTGAGCTACTTAATGGCACACCTTCTTTAGATTCTATGACAAAAGATAAACATAGTATTAATCATAAAAATCAATAATAATAATAATAATAATAATAATAATAATAATAATAATAATAATAAAATAACTAAAAAAAACTAAATTAAGCATGAAAAAATAATACCTTCATATTTATTCAGGGAAATCAAAAGATGAGCATTACCTATAATCTTTTTATCCATGATAGGTACGCCTGTGATTTATAATAAGTATAATATTAATCACAAATAATTATACAAATTTAAAAACTAAATTAAGCATGAAAAATATAGCTTGATAACTACTCAGAGAAATCTGATGAACATCACCTATAATTTTTTTATCCATGATAGAAATACATTATGACAAAAAAAATTATATTATATTATATATATATATAACATTGTAGATTCACAAAATCAAAAGTTGCAAATAAATGAATATTAACTACCTGCCTACAATATGTCTACTCAATTAGGAAAAAAAATAAAAGATGCAAATAGTAATGAACAAATTTGTGTGGAATCATAATGTTAATGGTGTTATGATATATATCAATTATAGTGAATGTTTATCAAGATCTATTTAATGTTTATCAGGATTTGATGTATTTGTCTTTTAGTGTGAAACTAGGGGTAAATTCCCCCTATAAATAGAAGGGCTTCCTGCATTGTAAATCATCCCTCAAGAGAAGAAAAAAGAATCACTCTCTCTATTCTCTCTACTCTTCTTCTTGTTCTTTATTATGTTATAATACGTTATCAGTACGAGACTCCACCGTCTTAAATTTGAAGGCTAAGGCTAAGATATGGATAATTTTCTAAGTAAACTATCAAATTATGAAGATAATTGTTTGATTGATTCTGGTACTACACATACGATATTCAAAGATGAGAAATATTTCTCTCATCTAAACATGGGCAAAATTAATATCACTACAATTTTTATAGTGTTAATTTGATTGAAGGCTTCGCAAAAGCCATTATAATCTTGCCCAATGGAACTAAACTCATCATAAATAATGTCATGTTTTCTCCTAAGTCTCGGAGAAACTTGATGAGTTTTAAAGATATCCGTGAAAATGGTTATCATATCAAGACAATTGATGAAATGAATCTTGAATATCTTGGTATCACCAAGAATGTCTCTAGGCAGATATGTGTTATTGAAAAGTTTTCTGCTTTATCTTCTGGCCAGTATTGAACAAAGATTTGTTCGATTAAGGCACATTTTATAGTAAACCAGAAGTTTACTGATTTCAATACTTTCGTACTTTGGCATGATCATCTGGGACATCCAGGATCAATAATGATGAGATGAATCATAGAAAATTTAAATAGGCATCCATTAAAGAACTGGAAGGTTCTTCCGAATGGTGAATTTTCATGCAATGCTTGTTATCAAGGAAAGCTGATTGTGAGGCCATCGCCAATAAAAGTTAAGATTGAGTCCCCCGCATTTTTGGAACGCATACATGGGGATATTTATGGACCCATTCACTCACGTAGTAGGTCATTTAGATACTTTATGGTCCTAATAGATGCTTCATCTAGATGGTCTTTGTAATACCCCATATTTTTGTGCTAGAATTCTAACCGTCGTTCCTGCGCGTCTAAGCTCTAATCCAAGTTATTCCCACGTGAATATAGATTTCATGATCTTTATCCTAGTATGTGAAGTGCTCTTGAGGTCAACAATGTTCATATATATCATTTAGAGCCAAGTTGAGCTAAGATCATTTGATTTGTCTAATATTTGATATTCAATTCTACAAGGGTCAACTTCAAACGTGAATATCTCTTAATATACATGAAATTTTTCATCTCAAGACCTATCAAATTGTAGATAATTGAATTATCTTTCCAACAATACCAATTTTGCAAAAATCCAATACCCGAGCTAAGAGTTATGCCTATTTTTGTGAGAGGCGGTAAGGGTGTGCGATGGGCAATGCGCCGCCCAATCAAATGTGTACGATTGGGAGTGCGAGGCACACTTAAATGTCTGTCATAAGGTGTGCGACGCACACCTTAAGGTATGCCATGGGTTGTGCGCCGCATACCTCACTTTCAAGTGCCAAAAACACCCTTATATATGTCTATAACACGGGATTAAACTCCCATAATATCAAAATAAGTTTACTTTCTCTCAAAATCACCAAGAACAACCTTTAGGGTTTCAACATAAAAACCCCAATAGCTAGAGATTCAACCGTGAGAATTCTATAATTTTTACATATTCGGAATCCCCGTTACGAAGGCTACGAGGGACACCCAAAAGTTCATGAATAGCATTACGTCATTCAGAAAGTCATTCAAAGCTTCAAGTTTAAGGTATGTGGGGTTTTTCAACAAGAACATTCTTTCGTTCTTGTACCCAAAGTTAATTTTCTTTACAAAGATATATGATTTGATATGCTTTACGACGAATTCGAATATATGAATTTATGACTTATGATGTTTTCATGAGAATGTTGATATGGTTGCCTATAAAGCTGAAATTTTGATTTTTAAGTGATTATTTTTATGCTTATGACATAAAGTATGAAACTTTGAAAGATTTTATTGTGATATTGATATATAGGTTTTGAACTCTATTTAAGATTATTATTTTGTGAAGTATGTGTTATAAACACCTTGAGATTTGAATGATTTGAGATGATGAAGAATGATTTGACCTTGATGGTCGCGAAAGAATTGTTTTTGAACCCGAGATGAGAAAAAATCCACTTTTATTGATTATTATGAAAAGGGTAGCAAGATGGCTCCTGTTGTGAATTGTTGAACTGTTTATTAGTGGATTTTCTTTTCAAAAGATTTGAGCTAAGTTCGGGAGTAGTCTTTAGCACCGAGCAGGAGGTATAGCTGTTTTGGTACTTCTCTAGAACTACGTGCCCCCATAGGATGTAAGCCTGAGGCTGATTTATATAGTGATCACTAGTGTTTGGATTGATGATTTAAGGTCCTAATCCGATGGCAAGGAATAGGGAAAATCTCCCCAATGTGGGTAGAATATTAGACTCCATGTAGCTCACATGGTTTATGTCGGTTTTAAGAGACTCCCAATATGTATGTGTATTCTCCTATCTAATATGAAAAGTCTTATTCTTCTATCTGAGATGAAAACATATTTGTTTGAACGACTGAGTTTGAGAAAGTCATTGTTCTTGAAAGATTTGATGAATATATATTCCAAAGAGAATTGTTATGAGATTTGATTGCTTTGATGATTTGGAATCGAGATGGAAGTGAATTGAGATTTATTATGATGACTCACATGTTTCACCCGATATATTTTATTCTCTTATGATTATGATGATTTTAATTTGAGCTAAGTGAGTCATTTATATCAGCATGCATAATTTTATAAACTGAGATGTTATTAAGATATTATTTTATATATCCATTGCACCCCCATATGCTCGGTACGTTTCCATGGTACTGACCCATATATTCGTATGTGGGCTATATTTTCTCGAAATATAGGTACAAGGTATAGTGTACATCTTCAGATCCAGTCAGTTCGCGGTATCCAGTCAGCAGGTGATGAGTCCTTTTGATTCAAGGGCTTAAGTTAGTTATACAGTTCGAGAAGTGTTGTATTTCTTTATCCAGCTGTATTGAGTTGGGATAGTCGGGAGTTATGACCCAGCTACCTATAGTCAGTACTAGTAGAGGCTTCATAGACAGTCAGTAGAAGTTGATGTATTCCGTTTCAGTTTTGGTTATAAAAGCAGAGTTGTAATCTTGTAAATTTAGTTTTGTATCTATCATATTCAGAAAAGAGTTATTTTCCTCAGATTTGTATAGATTTATACTTTTTGTATAGTTGCTTATGAGTTATGCCAGTAGAAGGGTTATCTTGGGGTCACTTGTGATCCTAAGCACTGTGTGATGTCTCGGGACCCGATTTTGGAGCGTTACAAACTTGGTATCAGAGCACAGAGTTCAAGTGTACTAGGGTGTCTATGAAGCCGTGTCTAGTAGAGTCTTGCGGAACAGTACAGAAACGTCTGTACTTTTCTTTGAGATGCTATAGGGCATTTAGGAAATGTCTCCATTCTTTCAAGTCTAAGATCGTGCTATAAAAAGGTTCTCCAAGAAACTTATATAAATTCTCATCTTACTCTATTCTGGCCAACTCTGCCTCATTTTCAGGGTATTAGAAACAATTAAGCTTAAGTTTCCATAGATAGTTATGGGATTGTAAGAGAGTTAGAAAGTATCCTATCAGTACTTTTGAGTTCCAAAAACTGAAGTGCTTTATCAGGCCTGTAGGAATTGTGCACTAAGCCTGAGTCAGATATGCTTTCAAATTTCTCCTCAAAATCCATAATGATAATCTATACTTCTCTATCTATGTACTGTTCTTGAGGTAACATGTTCAACAAGTTCCAGTTCCTCCCCAGATAATGCTTTTATATTTGCTAGCAGAAATTTCAGAAGTTACACCAAGCAGCTTGAGAGAAGCCTTCTAGTGTGTTATAAGTCCCTCAAATTTAAAGTTATGCCCTCGTTCTTATGAGTTATTCAATTAAGACAGAGTAAGGTGTATTCTTAGATCATTGAATATTGTGTGTCAAGTTTCTATCTCTAGTATTATGTAATTTTATTGTTATTGTGTTTGTGAAAAATCAAAGTCTAGTGAAGCCGTGTGAGGCCTATTTTGATTCATTAGCAACTTTTTGTTTATCTTGTTGTTCTTGTGTTGGTTGGAAGTTTGGGTTTAGAAGTGTTGTGACAAGAAAGGTGGTAAGGGTGATTTATTGAATATGTATAGCTGAATTTTTGCTTATGATTGAATTAGTAGTGAAGTGATATACCCTTGTTTGTTAGTTTAGTGAAGTTAGAGAAGGAGATTATTAGTTAAGGTGGATTGTTGTTTGCTTGAAGTATGAAAAGAGTTATTGATGGTATTTATTGTGCTAGGAAAGTATAGGTTTTTATGGAAGTACTTGGTGGTTGAGTATTGTTAATTTAGGCTTTCCTAAGATTGCAAGAGGAAGTTTGGTTGAAATTTATAGAGCTATGAAAGTAATTTAGGTGTGAAGATGGGTAAATAGTAATGATGTGAAGAAGGAGGATGTGTTAACAGATTATGAATAAGATGGGCCATATGATTATGATCGATTGTCATTGTGTACTAGTTTTTCTTAATGCTATGTTCTATATTTTTGAAGTAAAAATTGTGTGTGAGATTGGCTTGTAAATCATGTTTAGCTCCAGACATTAAGTTTGAACAGTTGATGGTTCGGTTGTTGATGCTAGTTATATGGAGGTGATCTAGTAGGACTGAACAGTGTATACAAGAGTGTAAGATCATGTGTTCGTAATTAAGTATGGTGTAGAGGTGTGCCCAAAGTTCTATGGGGCTGCATTATTTTTTGACAATTATTGCATATTGTGTGGTTAGTAGTAATGTTAAGTTGCTAGGTGGAGAAAGGCTAGTTAGATAATTTATGTTGTTCTTGATAGCTAAGTTAAGGAGTTATGATTGAAGATGTTGAGTCTTTTTAGTATGATTTTATTCTCATGGTTTGGGGAAAATATAAGTATAGAAGTGTGATCTTGGTAGGCTATGATTATGTGATTAGAGATGTAGATATGGTTGCAAACGAGAGTGTAAGTCTTTGATGATGATTATTGAAGCTAGGAATTAAGGATGACATATGGATGGGTTGTTCAAGAATGAAGTCGGTAAGTTCGAAATTAGTTTATTCTTGTGAGTTTAGAATTTATGTGTAGATAATAGAATGATGAAATTATGGCTTAATCTCGAGGATATGGAGTAGACCACCGTACTTAGAATACCAGCTTTGACCTAAGGGGGAGATGGTTAGTGAAAAACCAAACCGAGTTTTGAGAATTAGATTGTGATACATGTCAATAATGAGTTATGATGAGATAGTGATCCTTTCTTACTCTGGAGTATTCCTTGGATTTCAGTCATTACGACACCAAATCCATCACTTGCTTAACAAATCCATGCCATAGGCCTATGCTTATACCTATCATGTGTGCTCAAGCCCATTCTCAGCTTCTAGCAAGCATGTAACAACTTCACTCTATGATTCGAGTTATCTCTTATGAATCTATGAACTCCAGTCTTATGTTGAATAGCTCATGATAAGTATAAACTCATGTTTCAGAGTATGACCAATTTTTTAAATCATGATACTAGTGAAGTTTACATTATATCATGCATGTCCTCAGCTTAGATTTCTTTAATGAATCCATGCATTTGATATTTTATTCCTCAGGACAAAGATAAGTGTTAATGTTATGTATTGTAGTTTTCGTGCTTCTGGTTCATATGTGTTAGCCCTTCGGTGACCTCTTCCTATGTTAATATAGTGGTGATGATAGTGGATAAGCAATGGTTTAGATGCGAGAGAGTTGATGACCCTCATTAAGGAAGATTATTTATACTTTTCTATCTAATGCTAAGTCTTTGATACATATCATGGTTAGTTAGAAATTGTATGTATATTTTTAAGAATAGTGCAAGAAAATTACTGTTGATAAAGGTTTAGAGAATATGGGAAGTATGCCTTTAGGGGTATTTGCCTTAAAGTTATATGTGATTTTTAATGATAGGCTTGAATGTCATGTTGGGTGTAAGATGATGAAGGCAATAGGCACTAGTGAATCCATATCAAGGGTTTTAAATTAGTCATTGAAGTGGTAAGGCTTAGGGTGTGAGCTCTAAGAAGATATAGGATATTGAACCTTGTGGTTTAGACTAGTACTGCGGTTTGGCATGTTGTATCTTGTGATTTAGTGTTAGGCTTGATCATGGTGAGAGAACTTAGTTTAATTTAGACCTTAGTAG
The DNA here is from genome assembly GCF_002878395.1 of Capsicum annuum. NCBI lineage: Eukaryota > Viridiplantae > Streptophyta > Magnoliopsida > Solanales > Solanaceae > Capsicum > Capsicum annuum. Next base: position 153,924,877 of record NC_061119.1, on the reverse strand, counting down.
AAAGATTTCCCAGTGCCAATATGAGAATTATAAGTTGAATCAAATGAGTATGGTATTTAACGGGAATAGTATAGTTGAGAGAGCATTTGAGAAGTGATGCTAAGCTTGAAAGTAATAAGTTGTGTTGTCTACGGCCTAGCAATCCTATCCTAGTTTATGAGTTATATAATTATATTACATGCTATAGAGTTATATCATTGTTGTAATTCCTTAGTAAAATGTCTTGTTCAGAGCATACCAAAAATTCTTTGCTTCATAATGTCAATAGAATTTTGTAGAAAAGTGCTAAAGAAATACTCCATTTGAATATGGGTAGTCAGTATGATCCAGTCCATATAGCCTGTAATCTAGTTTAGCAAGCAAGGAGATAAGATTCTATAGATTCTTAATTTTTCAGCTAGTCTTACTATCCGCAGTCTTATACGTATGTACATTCCAAGAAGCAATATGTTTGTGTCCAATTAAATTATGAATTCAGCTCAGTTCATGCATCAGTTTCAGTTTCAGATATTAAGTCATGATTCAGTTCGTAAGTATCCTGTGTAGTATCACAGTGTCTTCCTAGTTTTTTCATCAAATTATTATCATTCGGGGACGAACGATCCCAAGAGGAGGATGTTGTAATACCCCGAGTTTTCATGTCATAAACCTATCATCTTTTCTCATGAGATCAAATCCAGCGCAAAGTAATGCTTACTCATAAGTTGACACTCTCGTTTCTATCTTAGCCATACAGTTATTTTTCTTGAGGATTCATGCACTTGCAGACCAGTTCAGTAGCTCATTATTCTTGAGATCCAGTGATTCAGTTATATCAATTACAGATGATAGCTTGAAGACTAATATTCCTCTGTGTTTCAGGTTAATTATCCACATTCGAGGATGAATATTCCTAAAGGGGAGATAATCTAATACCCTAAATTTTCGTGCTAGAATTTTAACCGTCGTTCCTGCGTGTCTAAGCTCTAATCCAAGTGATTCCTACGTGAATATAGATTTCATGATCTTTATCCTAGTATGTGAAGTGCTCTGAGGTCAACAATGTTCATATAAACCATTTAGAGCCTAGTTGAGCTAAGATCATTTGATTTGTCTAACATTTGATATTCAATTCTACAAGGGTCAACTTCAAACGTGAATATCTCTAATATATATGGAATTTTTCATCCCAAGACCTATCAAATTGTAGATGATTGAATTAGTTTTCCAACGATACCAATTTCATAAAAATCTAATACCCGAGCGAAGAGTTATGCCCATTTTTGTGAGAGGCAGTAAGGGTGTACGATAGGCAATGGGCCGCCCAATCAAATGTGTATGATTGGGAGTGCGAGGCACACTTAAATGTCTGCCATAAGGTGTGCGACGCACACCTTAAGGTCTGCCTTGGGTTGTGCGCCGCATACCTCACTTCCAAGTGCCAAAAACACCCCTATATATGTCTATAACATGGGATTAAACTTCCACAACATCAAAATAAGTTTACTTTCTCTCAAAATCACCAAGAACAACCTTTAGGGTTTCAACATAAAAACCCCAATAGCTAGAGATTCAACCGTGAGAATTCTATAATTTTTACAGATTCGGAATCCCCGTTACGAAGGCTACGAGGGACACCTAAAAGTTTGTGAATAGATTTATACTTTTTGTTTAGTTACTTATGAGTTATGCCAGTAGAAGGGTTAGCTTGGGGTCACTTGTGATCCTAAGCACCGTGTGACATCTCGGGACCCGATTTTGGTGAGTTACAATCTCATGTGTGCCTTTCGTCATCTTGCAACTTAGCATTTGCAAAATTATTGGCACAAATAATACGATTACGGGCACAATTTTTTGATAATCAAATTAAGTCTATTCGCCTTGATAATGCTGAAGAATTTTCATCCCAAGCATTTAATGACTATTGCTTATCTTTTAGGATAAGAGTGGAACATCCTGTACCCCATGTCCACACTCAAATTGGCCTTGCTGAGTCCTTAATTAAACGTCTGTAGTTGATAGCAAGACCATTGCTTATGAAAACTAAGTTGTCCACTTCTGTTTGGGGTCATGCAATTTTGCATGCTACAACACTTGTTCGTCTTAGATCGATAAATTATCATAAATTTTCCTGTTACAATTGATTTTTGGTCAAGAGCCTAATATATCTCATTTGAGAATTTTTAGGTGCGGTGTATATGTGCCTATAGCACTACCAAACCACACCAAGATGGGCCTAAAAAAAGATTAGGAATTTATTTTGGGTTTGAATCACCATCCATTATTCACTATCTTAAACCATTAATGGGAGATATGTTCACTGCTCGATTTGCAGATTGTCTGTTTAATGAGATAATTTTCCCAAAATTAGGGGGAAAAGATAGTGACATCAAAAGAGAAATTTTGTGAAAACATCCATCACTATCTCATCTTGATCCACGTGCTTCTATTTGTGAGCAGGAGTACAAAAGATTATTCATCTATAAAAAATTACAAATCAAATACCAGACACATTTACTGATTTGAAAAGGATCACCAAATCACATATTTCTACAGAGAATATCCCAATTCAAATTGATGTCTCTAAAGGACCATCCACTAGTGTCATAGCTAATGAATCTAAAGCTCACTTGAAGCATGGCAGACCATTAGGTTCTAAAGATCGAAATCCTAGATAAAGAAAAACAAATGGTCAAGATGACACTACAAAATATCCTCATATAGAAGCTGAAGATTTGAGCAATGTTGATATTCCTGAAGGAATCAATGAGCCTGAGACTCAAGAAAATGAGAAACTATCCATAAATTCAAGTGATATTGAAACTAATTTGAATCGATCTGAAATAGTAATGGATCACGTCTTTACATACAATGTTGCAACAAAAATCATGCAAGATAGAGAGGATCTTGAACCTCAATCTGTCACAGAATGTCGACAAAGAAATGACTGGCCAAAATGGCAAGAAGCAATTCAATATGAATTGAATTCACTTGTCAAAAGTGAAGTTTTTGGACCTATAACTCAAACACCTAATGGTGTTAAGCCTGTTGGCTATAAATGGGTTTTTGTGCGAAAAAGAAATCAAAAAAATGAAATACAAAGGTATAAAGGACGCCTTGTTACCCAAGGATTTTCACAATGGCCTGGTGTCGATTATGATGAAACATATTCACCAGTTATGGATAACGTTGTGTTATCTTATTTGATGAAGATGCATTTGATGGATGTGGTAACAGCGTATCTATATGGACCACTTGATAATGAGATATACATGAAAATTTCTGAAGGATTTAAAATGCCAAAAGCATATAGTTCAAAGCCTCGGGAAATATATTCCATTAGATTGCAAAGATCATTGTATGGTTTGAAGTAATCTGGACACATGTGGTATAACCGTCTTAGTGAATATTTATCTAAAGAAGGTTATACGAATGATGAAATTTGCCCATATGTTTTCATAAAGAAAACAACGTCGGAGTTTATTATACTTGCTGTCTATGTCGATGACATAAACCTTATTAGAATGCCAATAGAGCTTCAAATGGCAATTGATTACCTAAAGAAAGAATTTGAGATAAAAGATCTCGGAAAGATAAAGTTATGCCTTGGTTTGTAAATTGAGCATTTGACAAACAGTATCTTTGTCCATCAATCTACCTACACAGAAAAGGTATTGAAACGATTCTATATGGATGGAGCACATCCATGAATTACTCCGATGGTTGTTCGGTCACTTGATGTGAATAAGGATCCATTCCGACCTCAAGAAAATAATGAGGAACTCCTTGGTCCTGAAATACTATATCTTAGTGTAATTGATGCACTAATGTATCTTGCAAATACTACAAGGACTAATATTGCCTTTTTCAATAAATTTGCTAGCAAGGTATAGTTCTGCTCCTACTAGGAGACATTGGAATGGGATCAAATACATATCACGGTATCTAAAGGGGACTACCGATATGGGTTTATTTTATTCTAAAGATTGCAGTTCTGATCTTATTGGTTATGCTTATACTGGGTACTTATCTGACCCGTATAAAGCTCGGTCTTAAACAGGGTATGTATTTATATGTGGGGGTACTGCCATATCTTGGAGATCGACAAAGCAGTCTATCGTATCCACTTCATTAAATTACGCTGAGATTATAGCTATTCATGAAGCAAACTGTGAAACAAGCTAAGAGTGTGTGTAGTTGAGGTCCATAATATATCTCATTCGAGAAAAATGTGACTTGAAATGTGACAAAGTACCCACAATTTTATATGGAGATAATGCAGCTTTCATAACACAACTGAAAGGTGGATTCATAAAAGGAGATAGAACGAAGCACATTTTGTCAAAGTTCTTCTATACACATGAGCTCCAAAAGAATGATGGTATTGATGTACAACAGATTCGTTCAAGTGACAATATGGCTAATTTATTCACCAAGTCTCTTCCAACTGTAACTTTCAAGAAGATGGTGCACAAGATCGGAATGCAAAGATTTAAGGATGTTCTTATTAGGGGAAGTTAATACGCTTTGTACTCTTTTTCCCTTACGAGGTTTTGTTCCATTGGGTTTTCCTTGTAAGGTTTTTAATAAGGCAACCTATATGCGTATTGTTAGACATTCAAGAGGGAGTGTTATGATATATATCAATTATAGTAAATGTCTATCAAGATCTATTTGATGTCTATCAGGATTTGATCCATTTGTCTTTTAGTGTGAAACTAGGGGCAAATTCCCCCTAAAAATAGAAGAGCTTCCTTCATTGCAAATCATCCCTCAAGAGAAGAAATAAGAATCACTCTCTCTATTCTCTCTACTCTTCTTCTTTTTCTTTATTGTTTTATAACAAATGGCTTTATATAGATAACATAATCAATTTGAAATATAAAAAATAAAATGATTTAACTTGTAGATAAATTTAAATTCAAATAATATTGTAATTATCCTATTAGATAGAATGTGAATATAAATTATTAAAAAGTAATTATATATAGAGTAATATTGTATTCATAATTATCTCCTAACCTTATATTATGGTAATTCAACTATGATAGGCAAAAAGAGGCAAAACGTGCTTAGTTAAAGAAGGGAGTTATTATTAACTTTAAATTTAAAAATTGATTAGAATATTAATTGAATAATTACAAATTTTAATTTTAACAAAAAAATAAAAAAGGAGAGAAAATTTTGTGCATTAATTTCTAGAAAGTAGGATTACATGCTATTTTATGTAAGCATAATATTGAAGCCAAACGTGATTGTTGTTGTTGTTGTTAAGAACTAATTAGTGTTTATTTAGGAATCTTCAAACTATGAGTTTCTAGCTTTATGTTACTCCTCCTCCAATTATTTAGATATTTATTTATTTATTTATTTTTTTATTTTTTTATTATTATTATTATTATTATTATTATTATTATTATTATTATTATTATGACTATTACTACTACTCCTTCTATTAGTACTACTATTTATTAGTACTACTATTCCGTACTTTTCTTATAATATATTTGATACCACATTTACAAGATCTAAGGGCTGGCGGTAATCTGCGTGGCCGTCCGACCTATAAATTAATATCAAAAAAATCAACCGAAATATATAAGAATTTTGTATAGCTTATTGACTGTATGGAAGATTGAATCTTTTTACCCAAGCAAAGGGCCTATCAGAATTTAATACATACTTGAGTTGAGCCCATGTGTCTAGTGGTTCTAACCGTGAAGAGGGGTGCCCTTTTTCTCATCTTTTAACAGGCTTAAAAGTCATGGCTTGCTAGACATAGTCACTAAGACAAAGCCAACAAAAGTAGTACTAACTTCGACTGTACCACCGTCTCGGAACCAAGCTAAGAAAATATAGAAAAATTCCTTTATATTTTGATAGAGTCTGGATCTCTTATGATTAGTACATACTAGAAGTTAGATCTCCAGCATAGATATAAAAATAATTTAGCCGGACATAGTCACGACTAGAGAGGGAGAGAGAGTAATAAAGAACTTAACAACAAAAGAAATAAATACCTGAAATGGCCAGATGCAAGATCGGATAGTAATTAACGACAAGCTTTATATTTCACTTGAGAATATTTTACAAGAGAGAAGAGAGAGCACTTTGGGCTAGAGAGAGAAATGAAAAGAGAAAATGAAAATTTCTACCTTCCATAACAAATGAAGGCATCTATTTATAGGGAAAAAAAGGCATCTATAAATAGTATTATTGGTCCCACATCCGGGTCCTATGTACAGTGGATCTACTGTGTAGAAGTAGTACTAAGGGTCACATATCCGGTTACCGTGCATAGTAAATATACTGTGTGTATTACACTTTATTTTTTTCTTTTAATTTTCTAAGAAATTCTTCAGTTCTTGCTATGGCTTCATCAGATAACGGTTTATCCGAGGAAACAGGCTGAGAATCCTGAACTTCTTCATCAGCAATATCATCACCGATTATACTATTCATGGAAGTATCTGACTTATCATGATTATCAATTGACTTCATTAGATTTCTTCGAACTTCTTCCAAATATTTTTCAATCATCTCGATCCTATCTCCGTCATGGACAAAGATTCTTCTAACAATATCCTTTAATGATTTATCCTTGATAATATCTTTTCAAGGGGCTATAGAATATTCCTGAATTGTTCTTCTGATAGTATCCAGGAGTTCTTGTCCATACAATATTTTTTCTTTGGGATCTTTGCGCATCAATTTGTCCCCAAAATTATTATAAAATACTCTATCTAAACAAGGGATTTGTTCTTTAATGAAACCTAGTTCTGGAGCCCTTTTATGAATCTTGGGAGAAGAAAATTTTATAAAGAAGTACATTTGGTCAATTTTATCCAAGTTACAGGTATGATCTGCATGATATAATTCATTCAAATACGGGGATACTTTGGTCCATTCTTTGTATAACTTGAGGAATGGATCAGGCAATATCTGGATGGTCGAACTATGATAAGACCACCAATTTATAAACCAGTTAGGGATAGGTTCTGCAAATATCTTTGTGCATACCTTTATAAACCAAGTATGCTTATGTCTGTCGTTATTATAATAAAGAGCTTTAGTGAAAGCTTGAATGTAGTTCCAATAAGTGAAATTTATCTTGGAACCTTTAAGCAATATCTGTTTCTCAGTCATTGAGGTTACTCCTTAATCTTCTATGGATATGATCCTTTTAATAACAATTTTAGAGAAGTTATAAACGTTCTCTTCATTGTTATATCCAGAGAAATGTTCAAATTTTGTACTCCCTATAGTACTAAGAATGGTTTCATAATAAGTGCAGATTTTGTATGACTCACCCGAAAAATATAAATTAGTTATCAAATATTTGTGAATTATCTCCCCCAATTTATTTTGCCACTGAATCTCAGTGTTTTTGACAAAAAATATCATCTCTTTATTTTCAATTTGTTCATAGGACTTGATATCATCATTGTCCTTTTCCTTCGCAATCGACGCAAATGTATCACTCTTTTGTGCTGCCAAATAGGCTTGCAATAGCTCGTATAACGGACTGTCTTCTGGAACATCATCCAGGTGGATCAACTAAGGCGATGATGAAGATTCTCCTATCTGCAACACATTAGAGTTAATCGAACTCCTATTTCCCATTTGTATAAGTAGGGAATTGGACGAGGATCCATATGATGATCCTGAATATGATCTAATCGTTGGGGATGATCTTTCCCTTTCACCGGAGGCTGATCTTTCTCCTGATCGACCCTGTCCTTTTCTTCTGGATACCTGCCATAGTGGATTAGTTGTCATACTGCAAAGAGGACAATTAATCAGATATCTCCAGATCATACCAGTTAATATCTCTGATCTTTTCATAATTGAAGACAGAAAATTCTGCTTCAACCATATCATGGATGATTTTATTAATTATGAGATTTTGAATATCTTTGTATAACGAAATTACCTTTAATGTAGTAATCAAAGTTTTTTAGTAAGAAATAATATATATAAAAATTCATTTTAACTGAGGTATTTCCTAGATAGAAAATCAGGGAGGGAATTATCAATTCCTTTTTTATATTGAATCTCAAAATCAAAAGGGGCTAGCTGGGCTTGCCACCTTGCAAATATTAACTTTGAAGCATCATATTTAAAATCTTTATCAAACATATACTTCACAGATGGAGCATCAGTTTTTATCAAAAACTTTTGATCATAAAGGTCATCCTAAAATTTTAAACACATTTAACAATGGTTAGCATTTCATGAGCTATCATAGCATATGTCTTCTGACTATCAGTCCATTTACCTGAATGAAATTTTATCAAGTATTCAGTTTTATTATAGGGATTAACTTGTTTCAATATTCCACCGTAACCAATATTAAAAGCATCTGTCTCAATTATTTTTTGCCAAGCGGAATTGGCTAGAGTTACACAGGGTAAGGTTTTAACCTTCTGTTTAATTTGTTTAACAAGATTTGTATGACTATCCGTCCATGCTCCTTTATAGTCCTTTTTTAGCCTATCATATAATGGGGCTAAATCATGAGATAAATTCTCATAAAAAGGGAAAATATAATTCAAGCTTCCCAAATTCAAGCTTCCCAAAAATCTTTGCAATTGAGTCATGTCAGTTATAACATCAGAAAATTTAGAAGCAAAATCAAGGGATCTTTGAATAGGAATAATCTTCCCTTGACAGATATTATGTCCTAATAATCTAATATTTGTTTGAAATAAACTCATTTTTGGCTTAGATATCACTAAACTATTCTGTATCACAATTTTCTTGAAAATATCAAAATGCTTGATATGCAGTTCAAATGTTTTAGAAAACATGAGAATGTCATCAATATAAACGATGATGAAATCCATATAAGGATTAAATATATCATTCATTATCTTATGAAATTCATAAAGAGCATTTTTCAAGCCAAATGGCATAACATTTAATTCATATTTCTTAAAAGTCACGTTAAAAGTAGTTCTATAAGTATGCTCTTTAAAAACTTGAATCTGCCAATATCCAAATTTTAAATCAAATTTTGAAAATATATTGGCATCATATAAACGGGATAACAAATCTTTTTTATTTGGGATGGGGTACCTAGTCCATTTTAAATATTTGTTCAAAGGTTTGTAATTTATTACCAACCTGGGAACACCACATTCTTTTTCTGTTGCGTTATTAACATAAAAAGAAGTACAAGACCACGGAGATGTGGAAGGCTTTATCAAACCTTTTTATAACAGATTATCAATCTCTTTTTTTGCAGAATTCTACTAATTCAGCATTCATCTGACAAGGTCATGATTTTGTTGGGATATTATCCTCAGAGAAATTGTCTTCATATGGAAGAGTAACAATATGCTCTTTGAGATTTCGAAAAACACTGGGGTGATTGGCACAAATATCAACATCCATATTTGTTCAGAAATTAATTTAATTTTTTCTTGTATCTTAGCAGACTTCATAGTATCACAAATATTCATGCTAAGCAATTCAAGCTGTAAAAAATTAAGATGTTTTTGCTTCATATCAATTAAAGCATTAATATCTCTACTTACGAGATCTGTAATGAAAGAATAGGATATCTCCTTATTCTTGTAAGTAGCCGTAAATCCTTTTGCATCAATATAAGGATACAAAACAAACAACAAACCCAGTGTATTCCCACTAGGTGGGAATACACTGG